>NC_133388.1:182742239-183045269 GCF_047511655.1 Castor canadensis | reverse complement strand
ACTTAGATCTGAATGCACTCCACTGGCTGCTGTGGGCACAGCTTGCTGGATGAGCTCTGGCCTGTGTTGCCATTGCCTCACACCCTCTGCATCCCACTGCCTCCTCAACTGAGCATGGGCTATGCGCTCTTGGTGGCCTGGCCCTTCCTTCCTGCCAACCTCTAACCTTGGGCTTTTCCTTTAAATCTGCTTGGAACAGGCATTTCCTATTGTTGGCTAGCTTTTGGCTTCCAGCTCACTCCCAATCCTATTTCTCCAGGGATCCAACTGTAGCCACGACCTGCTGCTTGAGAATTGACCTTAGCTCTGCAGTTTCAAAGGTAGCATGAAGTATTACAAAGAGAATATTTGTAGACTCAGAGTCTAATTCTTCAATTTTAAAAGTGTTTGTTTCTTATTGAAGTACAACACGCATGCAGAAGAATACATAAAAGTGTTTATTCTCTAATGACTCATAACAGGGTGAATATGCCCTCTGAATATAGATCTGTCAGCTCAGAAACCAGAGCCTAAGTAGTTCCCCAGAAGTCCACTCGTGCTCCTTTCTAAAGGTAGCCCATTTCTGATTTCTAACATCTTCAGTTTTTGCCTGTTTTTAAATTATATCAAAATGGAAGCACACAGTATATCTTCTTTCAAAACTTTAAAAAAATTTATTGTATTGTGGTGAATATACTTAACATAAAATTTACCATTTAGCCATTTTAACTCTACGATTTGAATAATGTTAAGTGCATTCATGATGTGCAAGCCATTCATCTTCACAACTCTTCATCTTGTAAAACAAACTGCACCTTTCAAACAATACCTGTCTATTCCTCTCACACCCTCTGGCCCCTGGCAACTGCCATTCTATTTTTTGTCTCTATGATGTTGATTGCATTAGCTGCCCCAATTAAGGAGCGTCATATAACATTTGTCTTTTTGTGAGTAGTTTATTTCACTTGGTATAATGTCCTTGATATTTGCCCATGTTGTCGCAAACACCAGAATCTCCTATCTTTTCAAGGCTAAATAATAGGCCATTGTATGAATATGCCACTTTTCATTTATTCGTTCATCTTTCAATGGACACTTGTGATGCTTCCATGTTTTATCTATTGTGAATAATGCAGTGCACACAGATGTATAAATATTGGTTTGAGACTTGGCTTTCAATTATTTTGGGTTTATACCCAGAAGTGGGTATATATAGTATAATTGTTTTTAAATGTTCAAAAAATAAACCCTCCTATATGTGGTCAAGTGATTTTTGACAGTTGTGCCAAGACCATTCAATGGGGCGAGGTCAGTCTTTTCAACAAAGGGTAGTGGGGAAATGGGATATCCACATAAAACTAAATGAACCCTTACCTAACACCACATACAAAAATCAACTCAAAGTGGATCACATTTAAATGTAAGGCCTAAAAGTATGAAACTCTCAGAAGAAAATGTAGGGCAAAATCTCCACAAAATCAGATTTGATAGGGATTTCTTGGATATCATACCAAAGGCAAGGCAGGAAAGGAAAAAATAGACAAAGCTGGACTTCATAAAAAATTTAAAAACTTTGTACATCAAATGACACTTTTTAGCCAGGTGTGGTGGCTCATGCACTGCAATCCTATCTACTTACAGAGACAGAGATTGGGCATAACTCTGTTTGAGGTCAACCAGGGAAAAAAAGTGAGAACTCATCTCAACCATAAAGAGGAGGATCTTGGTTCAGGTTGGCCTGGGCATAAATATGAGACCCTATCTCAAAAATAAAGCAAAAAAGGTCTGGGTGCATGGCTCAAGAGGTAGAGTGCCTACCTAACAACTGTAAGGCCCTGAATCAAACCCCAAAACCACGCAAAAATGGATGTTAATATGAACATCATGAAGATGGCAGATTAGAAAGTATCCACCCTTTGGATGAGAAGAGTCAGGTAATGCAAAACAGACTATACCCTGAAGAGACGTGGGGGATCAGGAGTCACGAGAGAGATAGCAGGACAGCAGAAAAGCATGGAGAAATTGAGGCAACACAGAAAAGCAGGAAAAAGTTCCAGACCCTATCCCTGACTCCCCGGGAAGGAGAGGAGAAGCTGAAGACACAATCACAAGGTAAGCCAGATGGTCCTGGTGACAGACTGACAATTCTAGTGGCAGGATAATCCCACACCTCTCACAAGCCTTAAACCCAGTGTGAAGATTTGGTGAGACAGTGACTGTTCCAGTATGGAAAGCATTCTGTCACTTCCCTCATCTCTGTTAGAGACTGAGACACTCTAGGGACTTCAAAACTAGGAGCACTCATGGCTTAAGGAGTCTTGGAACACCTTGCCACATTGTCTGGATCAGAGATGGCCACAAGAGGTTGTTGTGAACAGGGAGAGGATCTGACATGGACCCACTGAGAGTTCAAGCAGTGGGGAGCTCCAGAAGCAATGGATACAGTGGTCAGAGGCCCTGGCCTCCCTGACAAGGAGCAAGTTCCATTACCTGAGTGTGTCAGCAGAAACAAAACACCAAGTCATGGCTGACATGGTATTCAGCCTCCAGGGCCAGCCTTGTAGGCTGTGTGTGTTAGCTGCTAGGTGGGTCTGACAGCTCTGAGTATAGACCCCTCCAAATCATGTAATTTCCACAACCTCTTCCCCCTGCAACAGGAAGGCGAACTGCTGGGGTGGTGTTTGCAAGTCCTGAGACCCATCTCCAGAAATTGCATCCTGGTGTGTGTTTGCTGCCAGGTAGGACTGAGGGCCTTGAGTCCAGACTCTCTGAATCACATGATTCCCATGTCTTGCTTCTAAGTCACAGGTCAATGAATTGCTAGATGGGGTCTGAGACCAGCAGGCAGAGTGCCTAGGCAACTCAGTTCTTCCCAGCCCGTGCAGAACTCAGTGTTCTGCTTGTGCCCATATTCTCTGATGCATTCAGGGTCACCCCTAGGCTTGAATGTTTGCTGCTCCTGGGAATGCAAACCTGGGGGCTTATGGATCAAATGCTGACCTGCCTGGAACACAGTCTGTAAAGCTCCCTGCACCCAGCCATTGCTCCCAGAACACAAAGAATGGAAGCTTCTATAGTGAAAGCAGGCCTGAAGTAGACATTCAAACCTTTGTATAAGAGACTCCAGCTTGTTTTCCTTGATCTGAGCAGTCCTGGAGATTAGGCTTAGTGCCCTGAGCACATGCATGAATGCTGAGTTACTGATCCATACCCCCTCAGTCCAATGGTGAGAAATAACACCTCAACCCAGTCACTACACTGCTCTTCTTAAATATTGAGAACATTTCAACTGAAAGACTACTGGTGATTTAAACATCCAACAACTTGGTATCACATATGCAAATGTCAATGCAAAAACATAAGAAATATGAAAAAACAAGGCAACATGACTTTTCAAAAACTCAAAAATTCAACAGTAACAAACATGAATGAAATCAAAGAATTTAAAAAACTGATTCTAAGAGCCAAGCATCAGTGGCTCATGCCTATATAATCCTAGCTACTTAGGAGGCTGATATTGGGAGGATTGCAGCTCAAAGCCAGCTAGGGCATATCGTTTGTGAGACCCCCATCTCCAAAAATAATTAGAACAAAATGGACTGGAGGTGTGGCTCAAGTGGTAGAGCATCTGCTTTGCAAGCATGAAGTCCTAAATTCAAACCCTTGTCCCACCAAAAAAATTATCAACAAAATTAAAGAGGACATGATGCCTAAATAAATCCCAAGAAAACTTAAAGACTTGAATGAAATAAAGAGGACAAGACAGGACATGAAAGTGGTGTTCAATAAAGAAATTCTGAAAAAAATCAAATTGAAATTCTGTAAATGAAAAGCTCGATTTAGTGAAAAAGCTCATTTTAAACTGTCTCCAGTAGACTGGATCAAACTGAAGATAGAATATTGAGGCTTAAAGACAAGGTAGATGTATTAGAACATGTAGACAAAGATTAAAAAAATCTAAAGTTTGAAGGAACATATAAGACCTCTGGGACATAAAAGATCAAACCTACAAATCATTGCATAGAAGAAGAGGTGCAAGCTAAAGGCACAGAAACACAGTCAATAAAATAATAGCAGAAAACTCCCCAAATCTTGAGAAAGAGATGGTCAGCCAGGTAGGTACAGGAGGATTTTAGGACTCCAAACAGACAAGACCAGAAAAAAACCTCCCCACCTCATATTATATTTAGAACTTTATATAACAAGGAAAAATATTGAAAGCTGCAAAAGAGAAGCACCAAGTCATCACCTATAAAGGCAAATTCATTAGAATAAAAGATTTCTCAACAGAAACTTTAAAAGCAAGGAGGACATGAAATATTGTACTTCAACACCTGAAAGAAAATACCTGTCAACCTAGATTACTGTACCCAGCAAAGCTATTCTTCGTAAGTGAAGGAGAAATAGAACTTCCTGTGGTAAAAGCTAAACTTCACGGCCACTAAACCTGTGCTGCAGAAGATACTTAAAAGAATCCTACCCACGGAAGAGAAAGGTAATGCAGCCAAGACAATATGGGAAAGAATAAATTTCACTAGATTAATTAGATCAATGAAGAGTAAGGAAGAATAAACACTACAGAAAATAGCAGGAATTGCTACATACATTTCAGTGATAACTCTGAATGTTAATAGTCTCAATTTTTCAACAAAAGACAGACTGTTTAACAGGACCTCACCACTTGTTATGTACAGAAAATGCACCTCACTGCAAAAGACACAGGATTAGAATGAAAGAATAGGAAAAGATTTTCCCAATAAATGGAGACTGAAAGCAAGCAGAAGTAGCTACACTTATCTCTGATAAAGCAGGCTCCCATTAAATTTAGAAAAGACAAAGATGTTCATTTTATATTGATTTTTTTAATTTAGGGTTTGAACTCAGGGATTCATACTTGATAAGCAGGTGATCTACACTTGAGCCATGCCCCATTCCTTTTTCATTATAAAGTTATTTTTGGATAGGGTTTGGGCTTTTTGCCTCAGACTGTGATCTTCCTACCTATGCCTTCCATGTTCTGGGATTATAAATCTGAACCACAACACCCATCTTATCTTTGAGAATGAGGTCTTAATAATTTTTTTTCCCTAAGCCGTCCTCAAACCATAATCCTTCTGATCTCTGCCTTCTAAGTAGCTGGCATGCACTACAATGCCTGACAAGTCACTTCACATTGATAAAGGGAGTAATCCATCAGGAGGATATAACAATTACAAACATCTATGCAGTGAACATCCAAGCATCCAGTTTTATAAAGCAAACACTACTTGATATAAAAACAAAAAACAGACCCTTAGTACTGCACTCTCACCAACAGGTAGTTTATTCAGACAAAGAAAATTTCAGGGATTAAAAAATACTATAGATCAAATGGACTTAACAGAGATCTATAGAATATTCCACCCAGTAGCCACAGAATACACATTCTTCTCAGCATCTCATGAAACCTTCTCCAAAACATGTATTTTAGGACATAAAACAGGCTGGGGATTTGACTCAAGAGGTAAAGCACCTGCAAGTGTGAGGCCCTAGTTAAAGCTCTAGGACTATAAAAAAAAACCCAAAACAGAAAAAAGGACACAAAGCAAGAATTAACAGATACAAGAAAAGTGAAATAATTTCCTATATTTTATCAAACCATAATAGAATAAAAGTAGCAATAACAAGAGAAACTACAGGAAACATACAAACACATGGAAACTGAACAATTCACTATTTTTTTTAACAATTCACTCTTGAATGATCACTCAGTCATCAAAGAAATAAAGTGGGAATAAAAAAATCCTAGCATCAAAGGAAAATGAAAAAAATTTACCAGAACCTTTGGGAAACAGTGCTGCACCATATTCTATAGCAGCTCAAAGTAATAAACAGAATCTAAGAGGGAAGTTTATAGCTATGAGAACCTACATCAAAACACTAGAAAGATCTCAAGTAAATAGCCTAATGATGCACTTTGAACTCTTAGAAAAGAACAAATCAAACCCCAAATCAATAAATGGAAAGAAATAAAGATCCAGGCAGAAATTAATAAAATAGAGACTAAAAGGACAATACAAAGAATCAATAAACATAAAGTTGGTTGTTTGAAAGATAAACAAGATTGACAACCCATTAGTCAAACTAACCAAAAGAAAGAGGAAGGAGACCTAAATTAATAAAATTAGAAGAAAGGGGATAACATGACAAATACCAATGAAATTCAGAGTATCATTAGGGAATGCTTCAAAAAGTTATAGTCTAATAAACTGGTAAATTATATGTATGACCTACCAAAATTGAACCAAGAGGATATAAATCATCTAAACAGATCTGTAACAAGCAATGAAATTCAAGCAGCAATAAGTCTCCAAAAAAGAGAAGCCCATTACAAATGGATTTCCTGTTGAATCCATTTAAAGGTCTGGTCTTGACCAGACCTTTAAAGATGAACTAGCATTAATACTCCTCAAGCTATTCTATAAAACAAAGTGAAGGAACACTGCCAAACTCACTGTTTGAAGTCAGTATTACCCTAATACGAAAACTGGATAAGAACATGACAAAAAAAGAAAACGACAGATCAATATCCTTGATCAACATAGATGCAAAAATTCTCAATAAAATACAAAGCAAACTTAAGAACACATTAGAAAGAGCATAACCATGATCAAGTCAATAAGGCAAGAGAAAGAAAAGGGATACAAATAAGGAAGGAATAAGTCAAATTTATCCATACTTGAAGATGATATGATTCTATACTTAAAAGACACCTCCAAAAAACTCTCAGATCTGATAAACAAACTAGCAAGATGCAAAACCAACATAAAAAATCAGTAGCTTTTCTACCAATAATGAATACGCTGAGAAAGAAATCAGGAAAACAATTCCATTTACAATAGCCTAAAAAAATATAATAATACCTATGAACAAATCTAACCAGGGAGGCAAAAGAACTCTACAATGGAAACTGTAAAACCTTTAAGAAAGAAATTGAGGAAAACACTAAAAGAAAGTCCTCCCATGTTCATGTATTGGCAGAATTAAGATTGTGAAAAATACCTATACTATTGGAAGCAATCTTCCATGCAATCCCCATAAAAATTTCAATGTCATTTTTCACAGAAATAAAAAAATCAATCCTAAAATTCATATGGATGTACAAAAGACCCCAAATGGAATCATGAGCAAAAAAAAAAAAAGCAACACTGAAGGTATCACAATATATATATATATACATACATGTATACACACACATATATACTACAGAGTAACAAACACAAACATGTAGACCAATGGAATAGAATAGAAGATCCAGAAACAAGCCCACATAGCTACAGCCCTTTGATTTTCAACAAAGGCATCCAAAACATACATTGGAGAAAAGACAGCCTCTTCAACAAATGGGATTAGGAAAATGAGATACCCACAAGTAGAAGACTGAAACTAGACTCTCTATCTCTCACCCTGTTCAAAAATTCAAAATGGATCAAAGATTTAAATGTAAGATCTGAAACTTTGAAACTACTATAAGAACACTTGACTATATTGACATAGGCAATTATTTTCTCAATAGGACTCCAATTGCTCAGGAAATAAGAGCAAGAATGGACAAATGGTATTGTATAAAATTAAAAAGCTTCTGCACATAAGAGGAATCAAGAGACAACCCAACAAGAGAAAATTTTTGCTAGCTATTCATCAGATAAAGGGTTACTATCCAGAATAAATGAAGCGCTCAAAAAATTAAACAACAAAAGAACAATTAATAAATGGGCAAATGAATTGGACAGACAATTCTCAGAAGTACAAATGGCAAATAAATATATGAAGAAATGTTCAACAGCCTTAGCCATAAAGAAAATACAAATCAAAATGACACTGAGATTCTATCTCACCTTTGTCAGAATGGCAATCATCAAGAAAATAAATAAATACTGGTGATGTAGGGAAAGAGGAATCCTCATAACTATTGGTGGGAACATAACTATGCAAACACTATGGAAATCAGTATGGAGTTTGATCTAAAAGCTAAAAATAGACCTCTCATATGACCACTCCTGGGCATATAGTTAGAGGAGTGTAAATCAACGTATAAGAGAGACACCTGCATACCACATGTATCACAGCACTGTCCACAATAGCCAAGCATGGCGCACACAAGTGATGAATGGATAACTAAAACGTACATAATAACTAAAATGTACATATATATTCAGTGGAGTAGTATTCAGCCATCAGAAAGAATAAAATTATGCCATTGAGTTCAAGCCCCAGAACTGCGTGTCCCCCTGCCAACGACATGAATGTAAAATAGGGGACAATTTGAGGGTGGGAACCAGTGGGAGGGGGGAGGAGGAACACATAAGTTGTGTGCATACAGTTTTTATTATAGACTTTTAAACTTGTATACAAAACTTGAATATAATGGACATGTGTACCCATTGACCAGTCTCAACAATTCTCAATATGTGACCAATCTTATTTGATCTCTCCTCCCCCTTCAGCCAATTATTTTGAAATAAATAATACCATATAATGTTATCACTAAATATTCTAATACGTCCAAATGATGAGGGCTCCTTTAAAAAGCCTCCCCCAATCATTATCTAAAATAACATAATTTCTTAATATCATCAAATATCTTGTCTTCATTCACATTTTGATTGTCATGTAAAGGTTCCAAACATTGCAAATGATTCACAATTTTCTTTTTTTCTTTATTGTTGGACTGGAGGTACATTGTGACATTTACAAAAGTTCTTACAATATATGGTAGTTGAATTCACCCAACAATTTTAATCTGTAGTTTTCCTTTCCCTCTCTTTTTGTTTCTTGCAAATGTTTGTGGAAGAGACTGGGTTGTTAGTCACACAGAGTATGTGCATTATAGATTTTTCTCATCAAATCTCCAATATGTTGGTAAATGTGTTCCCTTGTCCCTTCCTTGTATTTTGTGTAAAGCAGTAGTTAGATGTAAACACGTCATCAGATTCAAGTTTTGATTCAAGACTGCTACATAGGTGGTATCAGGTATTTCTATGAGAAGGCATCTGATTGGCTATTTCTTTAAGCGGTGTTACAAACCAGTCAGGCTTAGATCATTAGTGCCTATGAGCCATTGATCGTTGCCTACAACCACCAATATGTCATGAATTGCAGAGTGGCGCTACTTCGTCATTTAATAGCTGGAACACTTCTATAAAGAGAATCTTCCCTGCATCTACAAGGTGACCCTGAGACTCAGGTAGTACTGGAAAGTAGAAGTCGTGCTTGACTCTCTCCTTTGTTTACAAGTTTTCAACCAGGATGCTCCCCTTGAGTCCTTTAGAGTGGAGATGGAAGTCATTTTTATTGTTAGTATTATTATGATTTAAATACTTGATTTGAGTATTTGAGAAGTTCAAATCCAGTGTGAAATGTGTAAAACACAGTGTGGTCACAGATGTCTTATAAAAAGCCTCTTTAGCTGTTCATACTGCAGTGCTTCCTAGATAGAACAGAGGAACAAGAGGAAACGCAAGAATAGTAAAAATAACACTGATAGCAAACACTTAATGAGGCGTCTCTTATTTGCTGGGTGCTGTGCTAGGTTTTGCCTTAGGTGAGTCTATTGTACCTTCCTCTTTGCTTTATATGCCAGAGGCTCTTACCCCCATTTCACACAGGGGAAAACTGAGAATTGAAAAGGTTGAAGAAGTTTCCTCAGGAAGTAGAAGATAGAAGGTACCACTGTCAGGACAGAAGCCCAGCTCCCCTGAGGACTTCCCATCTTTTTAATGTCGCAATTTGTTATTTCTCAAACTGTAAAGGCAATGTGTTAAGGTTTACATTCTTTTTGTCACAAGTAAAACAAAACAGAAATGTCTAAAGAAGCACCATCTTTCTCTCACCTTCCTTTATTCCAGTTCCCAGACAGAACCAATGTTAATGGCCTGGCACCAATCCCGCTCTCTCTTCCACCTTGTTTATTCATCTAAAAGCATACACACGTGTAGACAGGTCTTTTGGTTCATTTATTTGCTGTGAATGAAGTAGAATCATGTCACAGTATTTTTCTGGACAACCATATAATGTCATACCTACCTATCAGTAAATACAGATGTAAACTTCCCCCACATTTCCTGTCTTCCATATAAATGCATATAGAATAATGAACAATCAAGATCAAATCCACCTTGGAGTACTTTTTTTTTTGTCAGTTTTTAACTGTTTCTTTTTATGTATGCTTCTGTTTTACACCTGCTTCACTATATCCCTCACCACCCCCACAGAAAATCCAAATTAGTAACAATGTGATTCCTTCTACACGTTCTCAACTTTCAAACTAATCACGGGTAACATGTGAAAACTGCATGCACACATGTGTCTTGTCTATTTTATAGAAAAGAGTGAATTATAAATATTGCTTCATAGACAGCTTTTCTCAAGAATAACTCATGGAAAAAGCTCCAAGTCAACTAATAGCACTTCTATTTATTTCTTTGAGTGGTTACATAATATCTGCCAGCATGGATTTAGCCATCCCGCAGGGATGGGCCCATTCATTTGTGTGTTTGTCACTATAAACCACTAAATAAACCATATAACCAAATTAACTATAAACCAATAAATTGCTACATTTAATATTCTTATACACATGAGCTTACATATTTGTGCTTCTTCAACTTGAAATTAATTTCTTCATAAAAAAGGTCTAAAAACTTTGATGCGACAAGAAAGGTTATAAAATCTGGCATCACTGTCAACCAAACATAAATTATGTGAAAAACTTGATTATACCCCACAAAAAAACTGTTTTTGTTGAAATGAAGGCAAAAAAAATGGTATGGACTAAACACATAATAATTTATGAGTTATGTACATGTCTTTTTATTTATCCCACTATCAGCAGACTTATCAACATAGCATCTAAGCATTGGAATATTAATTAGACCTGGACATTGTTAATCTTTTGCCTACTTTTAGTTACACAAAATTAATAACCTATCACTTATCTTTCAACTTTTTGTTAGGAAGATGCATTTATGAAGGCAAGAGGAGAGAACACTTTGTTAGCTTGTTTTATAATTTTAATTATTTAGATATATGGTAAGTAGGCCTCAAGAGCCCAAGCCCTGCAAATATTCAGGAGGCGCTGATCAGTTTTGTGTCCTAGACTGTGACCATCCAGTCACTGGCTCTTTCTTTCTCGTCACATTGCCCACAAGTTCAACATCATTCTAATTTCATTCATTCAAGAAACATGAGTGTCATTAGAGTGAATATTCTGATTAATATGGCCAATTGTAACCAGAAGGACTTCAGTTTAGTGGGGAAGATAGAAAAAGAGGAAAATAATTCAAACAATGTGGTAAAGTGTGCATGAACCATGCAGGGAGCCCACAGAGGGGAGAACACCTCAGGGTGCGGTGGTTGGGAGCATTCACAGAAGAAGTGACTTGTTGGCTAGTACCTACGGGTGAGCTGGGGTGAGTGTTGACACTGGACCCCAAATACATAATATATAAGTACAATTCACATTGGTGTCTATAGCATGCTACTTATATAATTAATGTATACTTATGCTATAATCTATAAGATGTAGTTTATATATTTATATTTATGACATATAATATATTCAAATATATGACAGCTTATATAAATATATACTAAACATATAAATTTTGGACAAGTAAAAAGAAACCCTAAAATGCAGAAACATTTGCTCTTAGATTCCTCATACTCAATTAAAATATTGAAGGTCCCTGATAAGGAGTTTTGGACAGATAGGCCAAAGAAATCAATAGCTTGGGATTTCGGGCCTGTTGACTAAGAATGGCAGGAAATCAAGAGTCTTGGAAGAGAAGCAAAGCTGTTTAAGTTCCAGCTGCTTCAGGCTCCTCCAGAAGTAGACATGTTGGTTTCTGGAAAGCACAGGCATATCAAGAAAGAGAGCCTAATTTCCATCCAAGCTGGCAACATGTAGGTGAGGACAGAGCGACTCGCTGGTGAATTTGCTTTATTCTAGCTGAAGGGGTGATTCACCCTAAATCAAAGCTCAGCACAGGCTGGTGTGGCCAGCGCATCTAAGTTACTGCATCCACACTGTGCGAGGTGAGGTTTCTCAAGCTTCATCAGACAACCCGACTGTTCCATGATGCTGCTAGCACACACAGGAAACAGTGTTTGCCTGGGGATGTTTTGCTGAACCTGCTACATCAATCCAGAAAATTCTCTGAAGGTGTAGTTGCCTATATAGCACCTAGCATTCTCACATCCCTGCTGTTCCATGACCTCACTTCTCCAAGATGGCAGCCAAGATTGCCAGGAAAAGTCCTCTGCTGGTAACATGCACTAACCAAGGAGAAAGGAAGGGAGCCTCTGACCAATTCTCCCAATGAGAAGTGGGTTCCAATTCCCACCTTAGCAAGAATTATGCTCTCCCACTCAAGTATCCAGAATGAACCAGTTTTGAAAATCAACAGATGGATCCCCCTTAATCCTCCAGACCAGCGGATTTATTCAACTTTGAGAAAATGATTAGAAGATAACTTTGAATGGATCTAAAGGGGAATCTAAACTGAACAGCTGATGAGAACCAAACAGAAAATCCATGCCAGTAATTGAGTTTTCCTCAATTGAGAGGAGGAATCCTCCACATTCTGGCTTTATTTTCTTCTGTTTGCACAGCAAACATAAGTGATTTTGAACAAGTTCAAAGCAATTGAACAGTGGCAGTGGGGAACAAGGGTGATATGGACACCTGAGAATTAGGAGACTGTGGTTCCAGCTCTTGTCTACCATGAACTCATGTGGATCCTGTGGCACATTGCATCCTTGCGACTCAGTTTCCTTTTCTATAAAATGAGAGGGTTGAGCTAAAATTCAGATATTATGTTAACCATTTTATGTCCAGTCTCACCCACCATACCAGAAGTACCTCAAGGGCTGAAATGTGGCCTTTTCACTCTCACAGCCAGTGACCAAATATGCATTGGTTCAAGTGAATTAAACTCAAGACCCCTTCCGGTTCTAAATTCTAACATTCCCTCAATATTGCCATTCCTCATTCCCTAAACAAGATGTTGGGGTGCATTATTCTGATGAGATCCTCGTGTGCAGAGATGCTGAGACTGTTGAGTGCCCCTCCCTAGTTCAAGGTTATGTCCCCTCCCCAGGGGAAGATAATATTTAGGGACTGGTCAATGTAGGGATATAAAAGCTTATTCCCCTTGCTTCAAGACAATGCTATCTCACCTCCAGAGATCCCACCACCATCCCGTATCAACTGAGGCCTGCAATGCAGGTCAACTTCTCCCTCTGTTCAATCCCATTTCCTTTCCTTTCCTTTCCTCTCCTTCAGAAGTTAATCCCGGTAACTCTCTCCCCAGTGAATTTTCATCTCCATCAGCTTTCTCAGGAGGCCAGCCTGTGACAGCTGGTTCTAGGAAGAGTTTGAAGAATAGTATCAGCACTAGTGGCAGATGGAATGACAGCCCCTGGCACACATGCATCAAAGCAATCGTTGAAACGATCTCCAGTGGTAAGTTGGGATGGATCAGGCTAAAAAGTGTGTAGGAAAAGTAGTATAAATACAATAGAATTTGGCCAGGCATGGTGGCTCAAGCCTGTTATCCTAGCTATCCAGCAGGCAGAGACTGAAAGTGTCACAGTTTGAGGCCACCCAGGCAAAAATTTCACAACCCCCCACATCAACCAGTAAAGCATGGTGGCCTGTGCCTGTCATCCCAGCTTTGCAGGAAGCATAAATAGGAAGATAGTGGTCCAAACCAGCCTGGGAATAAATTTGAGACCCTATCTCAAAAATAACCAAGCAAAAGAGGTGAGATCAAGTGGTAGAACACTTGCTTAAAAAGTGTGAGGAAAGAAGAAAGGAAGGGAAGGAGGGAGGGAGGGAGGGAGGAAGGGAAAAAGGAAGGAATGAAGGAATGAAGGAAGGAAAGAAGGAAGGAATGAAGGAAGGATGGAAGGAACTCTTTCAGTAGAAGAAAAGACAGAGCTGAGGATAAAGACCAAGACTCAATCCTAAGAGTAGAGCAGCTCCCAAGAAACTTAAACTCCTGAATGGGGAAAGACTATTACAGCAAAGTCAGGCGCTAATGATAAGGAATGAAACCCTGAAACAGAATGAAACATCCCTGTCCAACACTACCCTCTTCCCAACCCACAAGATAACTCAGAGATCTCTGCCATGCAATTTGCCTCCCTCAGGATCTTCCTCTTCCTCCTTCCTGGCACTAGACCCTGAGGCACTAGGGTTAAGTCACAATATAACCTGTCCTGAGTCCATAAGTGAGGAATGGAGTTATGCACCACATGGACTGGCTATAGGATGCAGTCAGTAAGTAGCTGCAGGGGCTGATGGAGTGGTTCAAGTGGCAGAGTGCCCGCCTACCAAGTGTGAGGCCTTGAGTTCAAACCCTGGTACTGCCCCCCCTCAAAAAAAAAAAACTCAAGTAGCTGTAGAAGCAAGAGAGCATGGGACTGGATCCTGAGGGTGCTGGATCAAAGGGATCAGAACACCAAATAGGACAAAGTAGTGATTATCAGTATTGGCTCATTCTGTCAGAAAATAGGACTTAATATCCTTGTAAGGACCACACAAGTTGGTGCTAATCTACTTCTAGAATGGTCATTGGAAACTTAGTGTAAACAATAGCCAATACCAGGTGACAGAATGCTAGGTCGCCATGGTATATCTCAAAGTAGAAATCAAAATCTTGAAGAACTGGGCATGCTAGAATGGATATACCAGAAAATACTAACTATCATAAGATATCTGATGACCACAGCTGATAATGGAAGATGCAGTAGCCAAACTGAGCTCACGGTGGATGGAAGAATTTTAAAATAGTAACAGCCAAGAAGTGCCAATAACCTGTGGAAACCAAGGAGATGCAATCTTGTGATGAGTGCCAAGGTGGCAGTGTATCCTAGAGGGCCTGAGGAGAATGTAGGGAGACCAAGCATCCTGGTGTGCCTGGAGCTTAAGAGATTTTCAAGGCTGTAGGATGTATTTGGTGCTAAAATAAGGACAGTTCCTGGTCAACTGAGATGGTTGATACTCCAGGGGTTGCTCATGTAGAACTGTGGAGATGGTTAATACATAGGGCCAAGAGAGATAGATAGACAAGGGGTACACTGCTCAATCCACAAGCAAAAAAAAGAACAAATAGGGAGGCTAAGGACAGCTGCTCTGGTTAAAAGTCAAGATCAGGTCAGTTTCCAAACTCTAGTCCATTTTCAAACTCAGAACACTGAGAGAAGAAGAGGATGGGTCTTCAGAAGGAAGATCCTGCAGCTACGGTAAACACATATGGCAGTGACTTCCTTTGTTCTTTCCCAGAGAGGCCCGTGGTAGGTAAATACCTAATAGTCAAGGACTGTTGGACACAAGGTCCAAGATGTCATTGATATCTGAGACCTGAAATGTCAGCATGGTCTTCCAGAAGGTTGGGAGTTTATGAAGACAGGTAATAAACTGAGTCTGATTCACTGTAGGTCCAATGAGTCCATAGAAAGTCTAGTGGTCACTTTCCTAGTGCCCAACTGTGTGACTGGAATGAATACATTTGGCTGTTTACTGAGCACCCATGTGGGTCCCATGGTTCATGAGGTAAGGGCTAGTATAGTCGGAAAGAATAAGTGGAAGTCTTTGAAATTGTCTGCTCCCCAACTGTTAATGGAGAACATCATAGCTCTGGTGGGACAGCAGACTAGTGTCACCGTTGAATACCCAAAGGCTGAGAATTGGTGATCCTGGTCCTGTCTCCATTAAAATCTCTTGTCTGACTGTTACTCCAGAGGCACCTGCACATCCATGTTTATTGCGGCACTATTCACAATAGCCAAGTTATGGAAACAGCCAAGATGCCCCAGCACTGACGAATGGATTAAGAAAATGTGGTATCTATACACAATGGAATTTTATGCAGCCATGAAGAAGAACGAAATGTTATCATTCGCTGGTAAATGGATGGAATTGGAGAACATCATTCTGAGTGAGGTTAGCCTGGCTCAAAAAACCAAAAATCGTATGTTCTCCCTCATATGTGGACATTAGATCAAGGGCAAACACAACAAGGGGATTGGACTATGAGCACATGATAAAAGCGAGAGCACACAAGGGAGGGGTGAGGATAGGTAAGACACCTAAAAAACTAGCTAGCATTTGTTGCCCTTAACGCAGAGAAACTAAAGCAGATACCTTAAAGCAACTGAGGCCAATAGGAAAAGGGGAACAGGTACTAGAGAAAAGGTTAGATCAAAAAGAATTAACCTAGAAGGTAACACCCATGCACAGGAAATCAATGTGAGTCAATGCCCTGTATAGCTATCCTTATCTCAACCAGCAAAAACCCTTGTTCCTTCCTATTATTGCTTATACTCTCTCTACAACAAAATTAGAAATAAGGGCAAAATAGTTTCTGCTGGGTATTGGGGGGGGAGAGGGAGGGGGCGGAGTGGGTGGTAAGGAAGGGGGTGGGGGCAGGGGGGAGAAATGAACCAAGCCTTGTATGCACATATGAATAATAAAAGAAAAATGAAAAAAAAAACACACAAGAAAAAAAAAAATCTCTTGTCTGACTTCTCCAAAGGCTGGATGCATCCTAGAGAATGGCAGTGAGCTTCTGCAAAGGAGTGGCCTGCCTGTAGCCCCTGGGTCAGAAGTGGATCTTCAATAGGGCAGACTGATGTGGTTTCAGATGCCCTGTATGCTGGCATTGGCTTACATTTACTTGAAATGGACCCCAACATGCATTTTCAGTCCTGCCCCATAGTGAGGAGTAAAACCATATGGCAAATGAACATCAAGACCCAGCTGATCTAGGCCAGCATGAGCTGGACTGCCTAGCCATTTCAAAGCACATGGTGACATCTGATGTTGTGCTAATCAGATCAGATGACAAGAAGTGACAGATATGTGGGAGGACTTGATTAATACATATGTATTCCATAGGGCAGAAAATAAATCCTGTGAGGGCTCAAGAACTCATTGTTGAAGTTTGTCTGGTTTGTAGGTAGATAGACAAGTGCTGTGACCACAACCTAAGAAGGGCAGGCTGTACGGGACTCAGACTGCTCTGAGGAGGATCTGGTCACACCAGTGGGTAAGCCATCTAGACCAACAGAGGTTTTGATGGACAACAAAGGAAATCTAGGCTGGATAGCCAAAGAAGGAGACAATGAGAATTAGTTGCTGCCTTGGGAAGGCTACAGTGGCGGCGTCTGGGTTCACCCTATTGACTTTTTCTTTAGGAAGAACCTAATGGTACAGGGTGAGTCATAGTGGAGCCCAAGAGACACCATCTGGGTCAACTCCTTCAGGACCAAGCATCAGTTTGCCAACTGCTGCAAGCTTTCATAGCTGACAGATTATCTGGCCCCTAGTGACAAAGATTCTCTGCTTGGCCAGATGTTAGCTAGTCAGGTCCCCAAAGCTTCCTTAAGCTTATGTGTGCACTTCCTTGTAAAATCTAGACTTAGCAAAAAAAAAAACCCCTTGAACTATCACTCCCAACATCTGATCACACTCAACAGCTGATCTGTTTCTCATGGTCTATCATCCTCCAGGTGGTGTCTGATCACTTGGCCTGTCTTGAGCAAGAATGCTGTTAGGTTAGTTTAGCCAAAATCCTCTTTACCCCTGGGGCAAAAAAATTAAGAGTGGGGAGAAAGCAGTGAGCTATGTCATATGAGGGTGTCCCCGTGGGAGAAGTTTCTGTCATCTAGTAAACCAAAGCAGGTGATGCATAATTAATATGTTTCCTTTTTTTGTAGGGGGCACTCGGATTTGAACTCAGGGCTTTGCACTTGCAAAGCAGGCAGTTGATTACTTGAGCCACACTTTCAGCCCTCTTTTTATAATTAATATGATCCTAGAGTCATAATAGTGCTTCGAAAGAAAATTGCAGGGATACACGCTTCATGTGGATAAAGTTAATTACTAAGTGCTTGAGTCTGGACAAGATTCTCATAGGAGGTGAATATGGTGGAAATACTGTGTACTCATGCATGAAAACGGAAAAATGAGACCTGCTGAAACTATTCCAGGAATGGGGGAGGAGGGATAAGGAGAGTGATGGAGGGGATGGATTCAACTATGATATATTGTAAGAACTTTTGTAAATGTCACAATGTACTCCCAGTACAACAATAATAATAATAATGATAAAAAATTCCATTTCAACTTCATGAAAAAGATTCTCATATTGTCTCATTTAATCTCTTTTTTCTTTTAGTTATTTTTTAAACAATTTTGCCTTTAATCCATTTGAATTTGTTTATTTTTTGGTAAGCTGATCACTGTAAGTTTGCAGATGAAGAAACTGAGGCAAGGGTAAGCAATGTGTTCATGATCACACAACCATAAATAGTGGAGCTGGGTTTGAACCATCTGACTTCTGAGTCTGAGAGTTTTTTGTTTTGTTTTGTTTTTCGAGATAGTGTCTCTCGAACTATTTGCCCCAGGCTGGCTTCAAACTGCCAGAGTAGCTAGGATTACAGGGTGAGCCATCAGCGCCAACTGAGTCTGAGAGTTTTAAGAACACTGTCTCCTGCACAGAAACACCAGGATATCTGGAGACTCAACATCCCATTGTCTCATTCCTCCCCAAACAAAAAATCTGCCCAAGTTATTCATACCTTGAGGACACATATCTTATTTTTACCAGAGAAATTTACTTGGAGCTCTCACATTTGTGGGAACATATGAACTCTGTAGAATAAAGGATATTCTAGAATTTGGGCTCAATTCCTAGGACAAGCCCACTTGATAAAAAAGGCAACAGCGGTGTTGGGTTTGAATTACTCCATCATTGATATTTCCATAGGTGATGATCTGGTGCAGGAGCTTACAACTGACATTTAAAAAAATGTCCTGTGTTTTTTAAAAAATTCGGAGCTCTACACACTGTCAGATATGTGCGCTTCTGGGAATTGTTGTTAGTTAAGAGAAGAACATACATGAGTAAGTGTCACGGTGCTCAGGGCTTTATGAGATCTTTCATTGTCCAAGTGCCTTCTTTCTAAGCAAAAGTTTTCACCAAATCATTTATCCTCTAAAAATACACACTTTATTTTTTATAATGGAAGTTTATTCAAAACCAGGATTTGCTTTACAAGAATGTGTTTCATCTAAACATATGGAGCACATCAATTTTGCCTGACAAATATTTCTACAAATATGGCCTAATAAATTTATATGTAATTTACATATAAATATGTAAACAGTATAAAATGTATATCTTAATGTTTATTGAATGCTTACTGTGGGCATTGTTCTATGTGTATTAATTTAATCCTTGAAATAACCTGAGGAGATGAGAATTTATTCCATTTTAGAGACAAGCAGAATATAGTGCTTTGTGCAGATGAGGAAACTGAGGTACAGTAAATTTGATGAACTGAATTGATAGTGTGTAGACAATGACTGGCAGAGGTAGGTTTCAAACCCAGGCACACTGGCTGCAGGAGTGGGATTTCCTGGTGTAGAATTGCATGAACTTAAGCATTCACAACCCCAGAGAACCATTTTACCCAGAGTAATGGGGTACCCTAAGAACTGATGCTCAGCCAAACCTAGGAGTCTGGGGAAACCAGAGATATTTTCAGTGAATCACAAGGAGGGGTCAGGCAGGTGACTTAAATGAATGAGGCATTTTGGTGGGGATGGTAGCAAACTGGGACACTCACAGCCATCCTAAGGTGGTAGCCACTCCTGAACTACAGCCTAGATTTTGCCAGTAAGAAAATGGATCCAGAGCGGACAGACTGTCCTTTTTTTTTTTTTCGGGATGACACAGAAATATAGATGAAATGTCCTAATTTTTAAACATTAGTGACTTAACAAAAGAGAAACACTCTGCAAGCCAAACAATGCATTGACACGCCAGCGGTGGTCCATCGGCCACCATTTTGAAACTCCTGGCCTGAATGACAAGAGAGGTTCCCCAAGTGCTATGAATTGAGGAGCACTGGGAAAGTGACCTCATTCCCTTAAATATCTTCCCTAGTACGGCCTAAATTTCCACTATTTTTAATTTATCCTACAAGTTGAAATTGAGTTCTCTATGTTCATTTAAAAAATAGCAGTGAAAGTTAACCTCATTTTTGTTTGTTTTTTTGGTGGTACTGGGGTTTGAACTCAGCCTCATGCTTGCTAGGCAGGCATCAAAACCATCTCAGTGGGAGGAAATGAGGGGCTGTACTGCACATCACTTCTCCCTTCCCCAGAAGTCACAATACAGGCTCAACCCTTTCTAAAAACAAATCCATGGACTTAGGATCTAATGGGTGACAGGCTTCAACATGTAAACATCAAGGGGCTGTTCCCATGGGAACGGAAATGGATACTGGAGAGGTATAACCACTACCTTAGATTCGATCTCAGGAGACCCAGACTCAGTTTCCTTGTGTCTTAGATAATAAGAAATTGTTAACCCAGTGGCAAATGAAGCAATTTAGAAGCTTTTTCTTCCCCATGAAGCTGACCTCATTAGTTCCATCCCTGCTCTGAGTTCTGGCCTCTGCCAGTGGCATGCTCACTGCTCAAGCATGATGCTGCACCCAATCTTACAGGGACAATGGAATGTCTTCCACTGACGGTGCTGCTTCATTCTCTTCCCCAAACTGCGCCTCCTGAGGTTGTCACTGTCATTGTTCCTGTGCAGCCAGCACCGCGCAAAGCTGGAGAACTCAGGTTGGAAACAGAGTGGCCATCTAATTACCTCTCACGGGGATGGTTACTTACTTTGCGAATAACTTCATGGCTTCATTTGGCCGAAGAATAAGGTACAGACCTCTTACTGTGGCATTTAGAAGACCTTCTGTGGTCTGGGGCGCAACCTCCCTGCTTTTGACTTTCAGTAGAATCTTTCTGCCTTACCCCAGCCTGATGGCACCATGCTGGCTCGTACTCCCTCCACACATTCCCGACCTCCTCTCCCTTTTCACTTCTGCCTGGTCTGTCCTATCCTAGTGGAGCAGACCTTTCCTTTCTTGCTTCCTCCTGTTGAAATGCTACCTACCCACAGGCACCTTTGTCCTTTCTGGCCTATTAGTATGCTGGTCTCCCCAGAGGAATTTGGAGTTTCCTTTGGTCTTGAGGAAAAGCAGTGATATTGGATGAATGCTTGCACCCCATCCTGGATTTCACATGCTGAAACCCTAACCCCCAAAGGGAGGGTAGTAGGAGGCAGGGCCCCTGAAAGTTGATTCCATCACAAAGGCAGAGCCTTCATAAACAAGATTTGTACCCTCATGAAAGACCCTATCCACTTCTGCCATGTGAGGACAGTCAGAAGCAGACACCCACTGGACACCAAATCTACCATCACCTTGATCTTGAATGTCCCCGACTCCAGACCGTGAGCAGTAAGCTTCTGTTTATAAGCATCCCAGTTTCTAGTATTTTGTTATAGTAGCCCCAGTGGGCTAAGAAAAGTATCCAAGTCCAAACTCACAAAAGAAGTCAAACATCCTAGGTCTTTCTGCTTGGCTTCAACAGCTCTGATCATGTGAGTTTGCTCATTCTGCTGTACGCTCTGTCCTGGGACTGTGACTTTTTTGCAGAGTGTTATGAGGACATTCTGGAATCATCAAGGAGTGGTCAGTGGCTTCTTCCTGCTGTCTGTGTTGGGGTTTGTATTTAGCTTCTGAGGATCCTTTGGTCCTGCCCATTTTCCAAATCCGGCCATTCTGTCTCTCAGCAATTCTGTGAGCCCCTGACAGTGTTGTCATATACTCTCTCCCGGCCCCTTTTTTTTGGTTTAAGCTAGCCAGAGAGGCTTGCCGCCAAGAACTCTGACTGACATCACCCCTTAACACCAGCTTAGACCTTTCTGCCCCCACAAAGCTCTCTCTCCTCTGATCCATACCTTTTCTACATTCCCACGAATCACTGCGATCCACTCTGGTTTGAGTTATTTACTTACGCATCTATTCCCACGCCAGACTGTGAGCTCCCTGAAGACAAAGACTGTGTCTTGGGTGGCTTTGTACCTTTAAAGCTACCACAGTGCCTGGCACCTGGCAAGGACTTCATAACTGTTTTGAGTAAATATGGGCTTACTTAAATTTAGGCAATTGTCTCTTTCAGGGCATTGCATTGCTGCAGAATTTTTCTCTCATTTCTATTTATTTAAGAGGGACCTGTGAGTCGGGCACCAGTGTCTCATGCTTGTAATCTTAGCTACTCAGGAGGCAGAGATCAGGAGGATCACGGTTCAAGGCCAGCCCAGGCAAATAGTTTGCGAGACACTATCTCAAAAAGAACAGATCACAAAAAAGGGCTGGTGGAGTGGCTCAAGGTGTAGGCACTGAGCACCACACACACAAAAAAAGGCCCTGCATAGGAAAAGAAAATCCATCGTTATTTTATCTCTCCTTGGCCAATCAGGTCAGCCTTCTACTCTTCCACCTTTTTCCAAGGGTGAAGAAGCAGACATCAAAGATGTCAGTGTCCTTTCCTTCCTCTTTCTTTTGTCATCAGGGCCAAGGATAGGATAACAAGAGTCTCATTTGTGCAGCTTTTGTGCTGGCAGAGCTCTGAGCTGGCTGCTTTACATGTAATACGCGAGTTATCTGCATTTTAAGTTAAGTCTTCTTCAGAAACATCTCACCAAGATTGTCACTGTGTTCATTCATCATTATGGGTCCTTCTAATTAGATGGTCCTTAGATTTCAGCTCATTGTATCTTGCATCATTTCATGCTGCAGTGTTTAAAACACCAGGCAAGGACCTGAGAGTGGAAAGGCTGTGGACGCAGGGCTGGGGTGCAGTTTGGTGGTAGAGCACTCACTTAGCATGCATGAGGCCCTGCACTGGATCCCTAGCACTAAAAAGTAAAAATTTGAAAATGCTGTGGATACAAAGATAAATGCTTCCCAGTCTTCATCGGGCTCCCAGGTGGTAGGGGACTGAAGCTAACAAAAATGCCACCCATAGGCAAAGGAATGTTAGAGGGGGCAGGGAAGTTGCTCTAGGAGCACAGAGTAGAAAGTGGCCAATTCCCAAAATACACACAGGAATGACCTCACCAGGCGGGAGACTGAAAGCACGGGCAAGAGAGGGGCAAAGCAGGGAAGGGAGTGAGGGAGGACGAGAGCCTGGACTTTGGAGCCAGCTGTCTGCACTCAGGTCCTCTTGTAGCACCTGCTCGCTCTGGGCTCTTCAGCACATTTGTGTTCCTCTGTTTCTCCATCTGTGAAATGGGATAATAATAACTGTCTTGTGAGATGAAATGAGCAACTATTTGTAAAGTCCTAGATCAAAACCTGACACCAAGCGAGCACTCTGTGATTGATAGACCATCATGCATAAGTGTTGGATGAACGCGTAGAGGAAGGAGTAGGGAGGTGTTCCAACCTTGAGAATGTGGTTCAGAACTGGGAGGTATGTCTATTACTGGGACCAGTGCACAGCCCAGAGGGCTCACAGGAAGGGGCAGAGGGCAGAAGTAGGATGAGGACGATGTCTAGAATGGAGGTGAGCCAAACCCCTGAGGAGTCAGGGGTGGGAGGAACACACCACCAACCTCCTGAATGCAAACCACCCCACGTCCTCAATATGGTGACTTTTCCAAGCAGTAACCTCAGTTTGGAGCCAGAAACAGTAGCAGACACATCATGCATTTTGTGTCCCCACAGATGAGGACACGGATGGGGTATAGGAGAGAACACAGATTATTTCTAAAAGGAAAAACCCAAAAGAATTTTTGACATGAATTTAAAAATCTGTTCCTAGGAAGAGAGGGAGAGAAGTGTTGCCCTGTTCAGGCAGTCTGCACTGTCTGCAGCAGCCCCAGAGAAAAAGACGCATGGGAGCAGGGCACTGAGTTAAGAACCCCAAATCACAACTCAGCTCTTGCTGTGTACCGCTCGATGAGTCACTGAACAGTTCTAGATTCCCAGCTTCTCCACTTTCACAATGTGGGCAAAGGCACCTCGCTGTGCTAGGAAATCAATGACATAAAAACTGATAGCAGTACAGAGGGTGCTGTGTACAGAAGCAGCTGTGATTAATCCCTCTCAAAAGCTGTGTACACACCACTTGGCTTGCCCTCTCCCAAGAGGGCACATTTGATTCACTCTGAACTTCCCAGCAGCTCTGAGATCATCTACACTCATAAACCGGGATTCTGTGAATGTAGCTGCTGCCAGGATGTAAAACCTGGCACACTCAGAAGCCACAAACCCACCAAGCAGGTGGAGAACAGGCTCACCCACTCCAAGTACTCCACAGGGTCAGGAGAGGGATAGGGACAGGCTGACTTCATGCTCTGATCACAGGTGTGGCAAGAAATAGCTGCCTTTTCTCATTTGGGAAATTTCCTTTCAAATATTACTGTGGGCATGGCACAAATGGCAGAGCCCTTGCCTAGCAAATGCAAGGACTGGGTTTAATTCTTTCTAGGATGAAAATAAACAAACAAAAGAATAAATAAATAGAATGGCAGAAATAATCTACATATACTATAAAAACAAGTGAAAATTTAGCCGAAAATCAGGAAAACTACAAGTTGTCTTTGGTTCCACCATTTATAGCAATCTGTAGATGAGCTGTGTTGCATTTGCATCTGGTCACATGTGTATCTTTTGCTATTGTATTGTCATATTCTCATGGTGCCTTCCAGGTTTCTGACTATGTATTCACATATTCTTTACAACAGTGGAATCTGATTTTTATTTGTTTGGTACTTGAAATTGTCACAATGAGAACATTTATGTCACAGGAAATAACCAGCTGCTATAGTGAGGGATTTTAAAAACTTTTTTGATACTTCTCTTATTGAGCTATTTTTTAAGTTGCTTTTCCAATTAAAAACATAAAATAAGCATCTCTCTGCATCCTGGTGTTGCTATATATCACCATTTTTTTTTTGGTGGTGGATCTGGGATTTGAACTCAGGGCTTTGTGCTTGCAAGGCAGGTGCTCTTAATGGCAGACTAGTGTTTCCTTACATAATGATGGGTCAGTCATAACTCTGAATGAGACAGAAGCCCAACTCAAACTGGCTTAAGCACCACTGAGGAAATTTATTGTCCCACATAACTGACAAGCATGGCTGGACCCAAGGACTCGAGTTGCCCCTCAGCTCTCCCCTCCATGCTCCTCCACACTGGCTGTTCTCAGGTGGGTTCTGTCTCCTGCACTTAGGTCCTACCAGCCTCACATCCAGGAGAGAACCTTGCCGTCTCAACTGACCCAACAAAAACTCCCTGAGTAGACTCCCAAGGCCTGGCTTAATGGAATCAGTCACTACCATCAGGGTTTGAAAAGCTCTGACAGCCAGGCCTCCTATGGAGCCAGCACCAGGGAAGAGGTATTTCTCAAGTAAAGCTGACGTGTACATGGTAAGAAAAGAACAGATGTGAGGCTGACCAAAACATACAGAATTTATTATTGTTGGTATTGGGGTTTGTACTTAGGGCCTCACACTTGCTAGGCAGGCACTCTACCACTTGAGTCACTCTGTTGGTCTTTTTTGTTGTTGTTGGGTATTTTTGAGATAGGGTCTCGAGAACTATTTGTCTGACCTGACCTTGAACCTCCATCCTCCTGATTTCTGCCTCCTGAGTGAATCACCAGCGCCCTTCCACCTTCCTTTATTGAGAGTGCCAAAAAGCTCTGGCACCATGCCAGCTACTTCACAGTAGCTGAAATACTCTAAGAGATTGAAGCTTGGCAAGGTTAAATAGTTTGCCCAAGGTCACAGAGCTGGTCAGTGGCAGGAACAAAGTAAGAGCCCAAGCTTCTGACTCCAGAGTCAGCATGTACATGTGATGTACTGTTCTGGGTACACCATGGTGTATATGACCAGTCTGTGCCATTGGCAACTGGTGAGATGAATGGTCTGAGAATCCAGAGGGAGCTACAGAGTTGATGACATTGGATACCAGAGGGTGCAAACTGGAAAGATAGGAGGTGGTGATCGGGGGAGGATGGGTAAAATTAATTGTAGAAGATGATGCAAATACTGATAGTGGTGAGGTCTAGGATATGATCATGGTGCTGGGTAATTGAGATGTAAAATGGTTAGAGGAAAAAGGTCAAGAAACTGAGAACTGAGAAGTGTAATCCCACTTACTTGGGAGGTGGAGATGAGAGAATCATGGTTGGAAGCCAGTCTGGGCAAAAAAATGTTAGGAATACCCCATCTCAGAAACAAGCCAGGCATGGTGGTTTGTGTCTACAGTCTCAGCTATGTGGAGGTAGAGGTAGGAGGATTGCAGCCCAAGGCTAACCCTGGGCAAAAAGTATGAAAAAGCAAAAAGAGCTGGGGGTGTGGGTCAAGTGGTAGAGTTTTTGTCTAGCACAGAGTTCAAATCCCAGTACTGCCAAAAAAAAAAAAAAAGGAAAGAAAGAAACTGAGAGCCAAGAACTTTGAAAGTTTTATTTATATGGGTGTCAAAACATGATGAATTATTTGCAGAGTAGTGATGGAGTGAATAGCACAGAGCGAGGAACTAGAACCCTCAGGAAATGAGGGTTGGTAAGGACTGTGATCAGGGTGGTGATATCATCTCTCACGTAAACTTCCAAGGTGGGGTCCTCAGGAGAGTGGCATGGTTTAGAAGAACAGAGGGTGAAGGGAGTAGAAATACAAGGTTTGGTCAACATCAGGGGTTTGTGGTGACCAACAATGGGTTCTTGAAGTCACACTGAAGTGGAAGATGGGAGACTGGCAGAATCAAGGAATGTGAGGAGTGTTTTACAGGGCCTGCCAGAAACAAGGATAAAGAACATGGTAAATGAGTCCTGATGATCCCAAGGAAGATAGTGGAGCTGAAGCTGTGAGTGGTGTGGAGCAGCGGGATAAAGGGAGTCCTGGGTTCGCTTTTCACCCCTCCCACAAGAGCTTTAAAATCACTGGTGCCCATTCCAGTTCTCTCCCCAAAAGTAATTTTTCTAGGTCTAACATATCTTCACTCTGGCAAGGCTGCATTAGAGAACTTGACCATAAGTCAAGCCCTAGAATTGTGCTCTGGACAAAATAGGAAACAAGGGTCAGGTATGGTGGTGCACACTTATACTCAGCTAATCAAGATGTGGAAACAGGAGGATCAAGGTCCAAGGCCAGCCTGGGAAAAAGTGGGAGAATCTATCTAAATAAAAAATTAAAAAGCAAAGGACTGGAGTGGCTCAAGTGGCAGAATCTTTGCCTAGCAAGCACAAGGCCCTGAGTTCAATCCCTATCCTGGAGAACTTTGTGTCTAGCTAGGGAAGAAAAATTCTGAAGAACTAAATTCAGGTCTCATAAGAAATGTGAGCTCCTCCTCTCAAAAATCATAACTCCAAAATAATGTCTGCCCGTTATTCTGAAGAATGAAGAGCTTGTCCATTAACAGAAAGAAAAATCTTAACCTTGAGCTGATCACTTGTCCATCAGTGTTCATAAGAAGATGAGGCAATTCTCTCTGCATGGCAATACTGTCCATGCAAAGTCTACCTTGGATGGGCATCTAGTGGTCCACCTGGGAGGTCTTACCACATCTCCTCTCCCCATCTCAACACACAAATCTGCCTCTCAGTTAATCAATAAATATTTAGATGCTGGAGATACTGTAAGTAAAGTAAGACATGGTTCTTGTCCCCAGCAATGTCTCTAAATGCAAGGAAACTAAGATTGGTATATGAGAAACATAAAGCGTTTGGGACTGGGGGAGTTGAGCCCCAGTTATAGAGCACACACTTCACATTCATAAGAACCTGGGTTTGATCCCCAGCACCACCAAATAATCAAACAAAAACCAAAAAGGAGAACAAGAAATGCCTGACATAAAGTCAGTTAAGGCAAATGTAATAAGACTGGAAGGAAAGGATACTCCTATTTGGTTGGCTGATGAGGCCAGGCATTATATAGAAAAGACCATCAAGATGGATTTGAAGGGAAGGCTTCCTATAGAGGTACATTCAGAAAGGGGACATGTCAAACAGAGAAGATAATGGGAGAACAGGCACAGGTGGGAAAACACAAGGCATATTTGAAGCACATGGAATGACTCATGTGACCAGACGCTAAGACGTTTCAAAAGAAAAACCTGAAGGATGTGGGAGTGGGGAGGGTTGGTGGGTTTTTGGTTTTGTTTTTGTGATCTTCCACATCATTAAGCTATTAATTAATAGAAAGGGAGACTTAATGAAAGGAGACCATTGGTGGAAAGAAGTAATTTTCATTTGGAACATGCATTTGAGTTAGCTGTAAGACAACCAGGGAGGAGGGCCACTTGC
The DNA here is from genome assembly GCF_047511655.1 of Castor canadensis. Taxonomy (NCBI): domain Eukaryota; kingdom Metazoa; phylum Chordata; class Mammalia; order Rodentia; family Castoridae; genus Castor; species Castor canadensis. The sequence goes on along the minus strand of NC_133388.1, from coordinate 183,017,074 downwards.
ATTTCTTGCTTTATTATTCATTTATTCACATGTGCGTGCATTGTTTGGGTCATTCCCCCCCCCCGCCCCCACACTTGCATTTCTTCTAAGACGTGGGGACTAAACCTATTATATGGAGGTGTGACATACCCATTAAAACCATTTATTTATACCCTGACTCATTCAGAAAATGATTTGAGTGGCACACACAACTGAATTTTTAAAAGAATAAAAACAGATGACAGAAAAATTAAGTAAAATTAAATTAAATGTAAGCCACAAAGTTAACACACAATCTTCACGCCATAAGGTCAGGACTATGTCCTAGAGGTGAACAGCAAATTCGGCTTTGAACCTCCCAACGCCAAAGCAAAGAGGGGTTCGTGATGAGCTGTAAGACTCTTAATGGATGAGAGATAGGAATTTGGAATCCTTCTGCACCGAGGTGAGAGCGAGGATTCTAATGTGAATAAAATGACTCCAAAGAGACACCCAAAGCCCTTCTTTTTCAAGAGCGTGTGCCATCTTGAAGTTGGATGTGGATCTGTGATTTGTTCTGTCCACTGAAGGATGAGCACGGCAGTGTGTCATGGTTCCAAGCATGAATACTTTATGCAGTTCTCCATCCACTCCTGCCCATGCCAAGGGGACTGAGACAGCCAAAGAGAAGGAAATATAGACAGGGAAGAAAAAGGTGTGTGTGGGGGGGGCGTATGAACTGTTTGGTAGCATCAAGAAAGGAAGACGACAAAAAAGAAGACAGTAAACAATGAAATACTTAGAAGGGAGACAGACTGCAGCGACGATCGTCTCCCAAGAATTCAGGCAGAGACTCATTCCAGACAGCCTCAGCAAGCTCCAATATTTCACCCACAGTAATGCAACCAAAAAGTGGCAGGACTAGAATTTGAATCCATTTCGTAATGACAGAGAAAGCTGTGCTCTTGATAACCAGGTTTTGCTTCCTTCTGGGGGAAGGTAAATGACGTGCTCCACCACTTTCCAGCCGGATGACCTAGGGCAAAGGTAAACTGCAGTTTACACATCTGTGAAATGTGAATAATGGCAGCAAGACTTGCACACCGTGAGGACCATCACACACTGTCCACAGTGCACAAGGGCGTGTGGTTCTGCGCTTACAGACCCGTTTTTACCTTTTGAACTCTAGGGTGTCAGTAACAGGCACATTCCAGAGAAGGGGAACAGAAGCTAAAGCACCCATCCCCAGATGCCGTACCCCTCCAGATTCTGCTATCCACAGAAGGCCCGAGGTCTGACCTCTGGCAGTTCTTTCACTTGACCTGTGTGAGGAAGATGGAATGAGATGGAGTGAACATTGCCAAGTGCCTCCTCTGCAAACGTCCAATGACAATCTCCTGCCAGGAAAGGAAAAGAATCTTATCCCTCCACCCCTTGGATACCAGTTTGAGCAAAAGCTCTTTTTATGAAATAAAAGTAGTGATATGAAACAAAGAATTTCTTAAAGTCAGGTTCCTCACAACATAAACACCACTCCTCAGTGAATGCTGTGTGCCAGGCACTGTGCTAGGTGCTCACAGCATCTCTTTTGTCTTAGGCTGTGGTTTGGAAGTCATCTGCCATCCAAGGAGTGGCTCCATCTTCCTTCATGTTTGTCACCCTGGCTGGCTTCTTTGGGTGGTTGCCATCTTGCTCCACCCACACTCTTTCTGCTAAGTTTTCCACAGAGGAAACTTTTAGTGCTTGTTTGCAAAAACCCTTTGTATTAGGTGGGTCCCATGTTGGAAAATGTCTAAAAGATAATTTAGATCTACCACATTTTGAGAACCAACCAAAACAGTAATTCCACCTATACTCAATTACTTCTAAAGATAGCCAAGTGTGGTGGTACATGTCTGTAATCCCAGTACTCAGGAGGCTGAAGCAGGACGATCAAGAATTCAAGGCCAGCCTGGTCTACACAGTATCGACCTCTGTCTCAGAAAAACCCATCACAAAAAAGGGCTCATGGAGCAGCTCAAAGTGTAGGCCCTGAGTTCAAATTACAGAATTGCAAAAAAAAAAAAAAAAGCCCTGTGACTGCACAAGAAAAGAAAACCCATCATAATTTTATCTCTCATTGGCCAATCAGGTCAGCCTACAAAAGAGGGGTATTGTTCCAAGCAGTGTCCCCACTCAGGCCATGTGTGTCCCTACAAACAGGTTTTGCTACTGAGGTTCCTTCTTCCCCAGGTCCTGCCTCCTCTGGTCTGGCCTCCCCTTTCCTTACACATGGGCCTCCCTTGCCCTGCCCCCTCCGCCTCTGCACGTGCACAGTCCAGACACCCCGTCCCTGCATGTGGGGCCTTCCTTTCCCCTCAGTACAATTTGAGTCAGCTCAGCGCCTATACAAAGCATTTATTGAGTACCTACTACATGCCGGACACTGCTCCAGGCTTTACACAGAAAAATGAAGGTGATGGCTTTGTCTTCCGGGGAAAGAGCCCAGCTGTTGGTGTTGCACTGAGTGGAGGGTGAATCCTGCTTGTAAAATGTGTGATCCTGCATCAGTTACTGACCACTGTGAGTCCCAATTTCCTCATTTGTAAAATAGGCTGAAACAATCATTTCTATTTTGAAAGACTGAAGTGATCTTTGTATGAAACAAGAAACACAATGCTCTTATCAGAGTGCCTGACACAGGGCAGGACCTTGGAAATGACATGTTAGGACATTTGAATGCAATGATGATTTTGCTTAGTTTTTCTAGCTATGGAATCAACACGTACACATTTTAGATCCTGGCTCAGGGAAGTCCTCTGAGCAGGGTGCTCCCTAATTTCATAATCTAACCATGCTGTCTACCTTCCTGACCCCACCACACTTCACCTGCATTCTCATTTTTATCATTGATTGCTCCTATTATTTTGGTGTTGGTCCTGTACATGTTAAGTATATGCTTTACCACTGAACTGCCCACCCAGATACCTGGATTCATGTTATTAACTTATCCCACGCCCTCTCCCATAGCCCTATCCCAATTGAAGCAAGATCTATCTGGTCTGTTTCTCTTAACTGTTCTATCCCCTGAACCATGAGTAGTTCTAGAGCCAAGTAGACACTCAGGAAGTATTTGAATGAATGAAGAAACAAATAAATGATACATAATATTAAACATATTTTAATTTTAATGACCATTTTTAATAGTACCTTCATACTAGTAAATAAAGCCTTTTAGCATCTGAGAAGCCAATCAGGAAGACCTAGAATGGGAACGGGATGGGAAATAACTTTGTTCTGGCAGCTGAGAGGAAGTTGGAAGCAACAAGAGGAGGAGCTTGAAGGAAAAGCAAAAAGGCTGGAGGCATGGCTCAAGTGGTAGAGCACCTGCCTAGCAGATGTGAGGCCCTGAGTTCAATTCCCAGTACTGCCCAAAAAAATTAATTAAGAAAAGGTAATAATGAGCATCATTTGTGCAGTGTTGTTGTTATGCCAGGCACTGTTATAAATACTATCTACACAGTAACTCACTTAACTGTCATACAACACAATGAGGTGGGAACTGTACCCAGGAGCTAAGAAATCTACCCTAGGTTAGTGTGACAGGATCATGGTCACTCTGGGGTCTCAGTGCTAGTTCTCGTGTCTCTCCAGGATCTTCTACATTCTGGAACTAGAAGCTCATCCCAGATCTGTCTCTGGCTCCCAGGTTGCAATATTTCTGACCCTTAGGAACCACAGATGTCACTTCTTACTTTCCATACCTTTGATCTGTTTGATTTCCAATATCCATGAGGACTCAGGCAGGTGATCTGGCATATTTCTACCTTATTTCTATTCACCTCCTCGTGGGAGCACCCAAAACACCCTACTTTCACCAAAGATCCCTTTTTAACTTGAACAGAGCTGTCTCAATCATTCACTTGTCATTCTTTGTACAGACTTACTGAGTTAGCTGGTGTCTTCAAGGTCATTTAAGGTAATCCTCCATGGAATTCTGTAATCTACTGAATCACATCCTAGCAAAGAGGTTTTCCAGTCTCTATTTGTATAGTGCCAGTGATGGATAATTCATCACCCCCAAGATAGCACATTCCATTATTGCCCGTTAGAAAGATCTTTCTTTATCAAGTTGAAACCTAACTCCCTACACTTTCTCCTCGTTGGCAGTGGTGTGTCAAGTGGTGGAGGGGCAGCAGGAGCTGTCCGTCCCAGCCGGAGGGGATATTTTACCACTGAAGTTGTTTACAAGTTCCAGTGTCCAATGGTAAGAAAAGCACATCTGCACTGGGTGAGTTTTTTAAATTCTCCACAGAGAATGCACCTCCTCGTTGCCAGTCCTGGGGAGGGTCTCTTGCCTGTAGGGCCTCACAGGAAGTCTGGTCCTCCTTCCTCATGGCAGCTCACCCCATATGGAAGGGGGTGTAAGTAGGTGTCCCCTCCCCCATCTTTCTTGATACCTGGTTCTTCTTGATGTGCCTTCCTTGTCCTGATTAGCCTTCCCTGAAGAAATCCCTTGGGCGATTAGGGCTGCTGTGCCTACAGAGCACAGGAAGCAAGGGAGAATTTAGGTCCTGAGGTATCCTTTGCCATTGTCTAAGGGGTGGGAGTATGGGAGCCAGCTTGTCCTGTGACACAGACTCTGAACATAAGGCTTACACGCCCAGCTCCTCTGCAGGGACAGGCTGAAGCTGGGACTTGGTGGCAATCACTCCATCGCACTAAAGGATGAAAAGTCCTTTTTGTGGTTCAAGGTCGGCTCTGTCCATTGTTTAGTGTGCTCTGCTTCTCCCATTCCCATGCCAGTCTCTCCTGGAGGCACTGCCTTCATGAGTCACCTACCATCGAATCCTATTTTGGGACCTGCTCTGAAGACCCCAATACAGGATACCCCTTAGCCTCTTAGCCTCCATCTCCTGCATCGTGCTTTTGCTCACTGGCCTCCACTTCTAGGAGCGGCTCCACACTCCCCGGGAAGCAGAGGCAGTTGCCACTTCTGCCCCCTCCCACTGCCTGATGCTCCACAGGCTTCCCCTCTGCAAAGTCCCAGGCCACACTCTGGGCCAGGGCCCCACCTCCATGCTGGGTATGGGCTGAGCAGGCTCCACCAGCTTTGCGGTTCCCAGATCTGAGCAAGCCAGGACAGGCCAGCCTCCAGGGCGTGAGACAGTGAGCTGTAATCAGAGGTGTTTTCTGGCTGGTTCAGACTTGTGGTGGTGCCGGATAGATGTGTAAAGGATCGTGCTGTCTGGGTGAAAGAACCAAGTGGACCACACCCCAAGGAAAGATGCCAAGCCTGTAAATAAATTCTCTGCACAGAAGGATAAGTCTGGGGCTAACATGTTTCCCAAAGAGTGAGTAACATGGAATTAGACACAGTGGAATTTCTCCTACCCTGTGACTACAGCTCACAAGGGACTCATGACCAGCTCAGGGCTCTCTTTGAGATGGGAACTCAGTGATTTCCCTGTCTGGCTCCCTGTAGACTGGAGATTCAGGTTTCGCACGACCACTGTCGGCCATGGCCACATGTAACTTCCTAACTGGTCTACCTTCAACTCAAAAGAGAAGAGGGCAGGGCAACTCAACCTGGGAACTGAATTATGGTCAGGGTCCCTGTCTGTAAACTTTTCCCTCATCTGTAACGTGTCCTTTCTTTCTCTCTACCACTCTCCCTTGAGTTCCCGCTACCCTTGAAAACTTTTCTACTTTTCTGTTGTTTTTCTATCTCTTTTTTCCTCCTTCTCAAACCCCTCCTCTGGGATGTGAGGGAGATCTGGCTGTGACATCTGTCACCCTATTGATCACCATGGTAGATTCGGCTGATCTGGCTGGCTAGGCGGGTGTCCCCTTCCTCCCCCACTGCTCCATGTGCGTCCCTCCTGAAGCTCGGTGGAAGAGGACAACCATCCTCGATAGAGGAGGACCATTCTTTGGTCAAGGGTATACAAATAGCTGCACTCCCCTGCTAGAACCTCCAAACAAGCTCTCAGACCCCTCTGAAATACAGAGTCCTTCTGCCTGTCCAGTCTCCATTCTATGATGTTGCCGGGTCACATCTATTCATCCTTTAAGACTCAACTTCGGCCACGCCTTCCCAGGAAGCTCTTTGGTCTTTCCTGCTATTTGATTGGGATTAACACTGGTGGATTATTCTCTGAATAATCTGTCCAGGGAGCAGAGGAGTGCTGGCCAGGGAATGACTACCACAACCTGGGCCTTTCATGTCCTACAGGCCTGATCATTCCTGGAGAGCTGTGACCCACTGGTTCTTAAACTTTCCATGTATGTTAAGAAATCAGAGGATGGATGGAAAAAAGACACTAGGCCCTTCCTTTGGTTTGTGCTGACAGGCTAAATCAATGTCCTCCCTTCTGGGAGTGGGGAGGTGGCTGAGGGAGGGGAGTGTGGCATACTGCTGGCAGTGTGGGAGCGGCCGCTGAGAATAAGGGCACAGCCCAAGTTCACTGTCACACCCATACCTGAAGACAACCTGCCAGGCAGGGCAGCCACCTCTCCTAGGGTCTGATTCTATCTTATAAATCAGTGTCCCTCATCACATCAACTCTCAAGGTCAATCAGACCGGGAGTTTCTCTCACCCCAGACTCTCAGCTACACAGGCTCTCTGTCCTTCATCCTCATCTGATCTTACTTTGCCCAGGACTACCAGAAATAGATCCCTCCCTTCCTCCTTCCTTCTTTTTCACCTTTCCTTCATTCCCTTGTTCTTTTGTTTCTTCCTTCCTTCCTTTTTCCTCAATATGGTTTTACTTTATTTAATTTTTGAAGGTATACATTCTCAAGGTTACTAAACATAATTTCATATAAAAAAAAAAAAGATAAAGTGAGATCTCCCTCCCTTGATTATCTCTTACAAACTCAGGGCCAGCTGTGTCCTCTGCATATATGGCATATTTACCTGCCAATTTGCTTGTATGTCCCACCCTGCATTCCTCTTTAGACCAAGGTAAACACTGTTAATCCATGGTCTTTTGCTCCTCAGTTTTCTCAGATCTCTTTCTTGGACATCTTCCCACATCAGAACATGATGAGTTAGCCCTAACATTTTTCACAGCTGTGTAGTTTTCCAGTCCACATGACTTATTTAATTAATCTGAAACCGGTGAACATTTGCAACCAATGCTTTGATGGACAACCCTCAAATGACATATGATGGGCATATGTCATTTCTCAGCTATGTACTTGAATTGAATGGCTGGATCAAAGGGTAAACAGATTTATGGACTTCATAGCCACTGCCAAATTGCTTGTTATAAGAATTTCATCAATTAATACCTTCACCAAACACATGTAAGAAGAGACCCACATGTTTAAATAGGAGTCATACTACCACCAATATCCATTCCTTCAGCCTGCCTACCTGCCAAGCACTGTGCTGGGTGTGTTCTACTCAACGCCTTATCCAGTCCCCATCATGGCCTTTCAAAGTCAAGTTTGGTTCCGGTGTCAGAGGGGAAGCCCAAGATTCATCCAAGGTGGTGAAAAACATTTGCTTTCACTCTTTCCCATGACTCTTGGTCCCTCTCTAGACGTCAAGGAGCCAGTGCGCATTCGTTCTGATAATCACAAGAAGACTAACCACCAGTCTTTATTGAGCCCTTAGTAGTGCCGGGCACATTACCTCGCTAACACCTCACAAAGTTCCAGGACATCAGCTCTGTCATTTCCCTCCATTTTCAGTAATGAAAAAAATTCAAAGGCTAAAGCCTGAAGAGTTTTTGGGCCAAGGTCACACAGAGTATAAGAAGCAGTCCCAGGATTTGATCCCAAGCAGGCTGACTGCACAACCAAAGCTTAGATGTTTCCAGAACATGCAGACCTTGGCAATCACCTGTAAAATCCTGGCTTTGCAGGCAAGGAAACTGAGGCCCATAAGACAGGGGAAGGGGCCTATTTGGTGGCTATGCTAGGCGAGGTTCCCATCTCTTGGTCCCCAGATGGTACCCTTTCTTTACATCTGTTGTCACTTAGGTGGCTGTGACATCCTCTGCACTGAGCTGCTACAGGAGTATGGATGACAGGTCCAATCTGCAGAACTGGTCTGTCTAGGCAGTGAGATATCAAAAAGGGGGCAGGCACCACTCACAGCTCAGCTGGCAAGAGCCACTGTCTGCTAGGGGCCCTGCACTCTACCTGGGTAGCTCTAATCAAGGAATCTGAGGGTCTGGGTTCGTGGGTTAGCTCCTCTCACCTGCTGCCACTTACTACAGTGACAATCAAGAGAACCATTCCATTCACAATAGCCTCTTAAAAATAAGATACCTATGAATAAATTTAAATAAGGAGATAAAAGACCTCTATAGTGTAAACTATAAGACATTGATGAAAGAAATCAAAGAAGACACCAGAAGATAGAAAGACCTCCCATATTTGTAAATTGGCACTATCAATATTGTGACAATGGTTATACAAGTGGCAGCAATTTATATCTTCAATGCAAACCCTATCAAAATTCCAAAGACATTCTTCACAGAGGTAAAAAAATCATTTTTAAAGCTCACATGGAAGTACAAAAAACCTTGACTAGCCAAAGAAATTTGGAGCAAAAAGACAAATGCTGGAAGTATTACAATACCTGACTTAAAACTATACTGCAGAGACATAGTAATAAAAACAGCATGGCACTGGCACAAAAACAGATGTATAGACCAATGGAACAGAATAGAATCAGAAATAAGCCCACACAGTTACAGCCAGCTGATTTTTGATATAAGTGCCAAAAACATATGTTGGATAAAAGACAGCCTCTTCAACAAATGGTGCTGGGAAAGCTGAATATCTGTGTGTAGAAGAATGAAACTAGATCCCTATCTCTCACTCTGTACTAAAATCTATTCAAAGTGGATCAAAGATTGCAAAGTAAGACTTGAAACTTTGAAAATACCACAAGAAACCATAGGGAAAACACTGGAAGATACAGCCAGTATCAACTTCCTGAATAGAACTACAACTGCTCAGCAAATAAGAGCAAGGATTGACAAATGGGACTCTGCACAGCAAAGGAAACAGTCACCAGGCTGGTGGAGTGGCTCAAGTGGTAGAGCGCCTGCCTAGCAAATGTGAAGCCCTGAGTGCAAACCTCCACAGAATGGGAGAGAATCTTTGCCAGCTATACATCTGACAGGGATTAGTAATTAGAATTTATAAGACACTCACAAAGCTAAACTCCAAAAGAGCCAACAACCCAATTACTAAATGGGCAAATGAATTGAACAGACAAATCTTGGAAGAAGAACAAATGGCCAACAAATACGTGAAGAAATGTTTGATATCCCCAGCCATCAAGGAAATGCAAGTCAAAACTACACTGAGATTTCATCTCACCCTAATCAGAATGGTTATCATCAAAAATCCAAACAACGACAAATGCTAGGGAGGATGCAGGGGGAAAAGAAACTCTTATACACTGTTGGTGGGAATGTTAAATTAGTGTAACTGCTATGGAAAGCAGGATGAAGATTCCTCAAAAAACTAAAAATAGAACTAACATATGACCTGGAAATACCACTCCTGGTATTGGGCAAATATCCAAAAACATAAATCAGGATACCATAGAGACAATAGCACACCCATCTTTATTGAGGTACTATTCACAATAGCCAAGCTTTGTAATCAGCCTTGATGCCTCTCACCTGATGAATGGATAAAGAAAATGTGGTATATGTACATAATAGAGTATTATTCACCCATAAAGAAGAATGAAATTACAATATTTCAGGAAAATGATCTGAACTGGAGATCATCATGTTAAACAAAGATTCAGAAGGACAAAAGTCACATGTTCTCCCTCATATGCAGAATTTAGGCCTAAAATATAAAGATATATAAATACAAAAACATGACTATAATAGAGGGACTGACATCAGCTCAGTCTAGGAGACCCGAAGCAACCCTTCAGATAATTTTAGCCAGAAGACCCCCCTTCTGAGGAAGCAAATGCTTCAACCCCACGTCATGAAGTGGGGTCTCTTCCTAGGGTACTTTACTCAGTAAGTGTCTAGTTGTCCATCCCTGTGCAAGCACACACTCTGCAGACAGGTGGGCATTGCCCTCTGGGGAAGGGAAGGGAAGACAATTTGGGGAAAGTAGAGAGAATTCTCCTGAGCCTCCCAGGAAAAGGTGACTTCAGGACACCAGTTCCATTGCTGTTTTCCCTGGTTTGCATTACTTGGTTTGAAAGCCTGTGGAGGAACTGCTTCTCAGGCTTCTTTGGGAATCCAATTCCCAAGTTGGATTCATTGTAGGGGAATGAATGCCCCTAGAAGTGGAGGTGGCTACTTCGCGGGCTGCCGAACCTGTCTGCACATACTGCAAGATGGGGAGGCCCCAAGAGGTGAAGTGGCTTGCCTGAGGTCTGAAAGGGAAAGTGTCCAACTGGAGTCATGGCCATGGGTCCTAGGTGGGAGGAATCCCACCTCAGCCAACTGAAATAATGTGTTGAGGTAACTTGAGGAACAAGGCAGTTTTCATGTTAAAATACAAGTTTATTCATTCACCCATGAGTCTCTACACCTTTCATGAAGGTCAGAGCAGCTAACTTTTGTAACTAAGCTTGCCCTCAAAACCCCAGACCAGAAATACCACTTATTCGTCATTCTTCCTTTTGACTCATGGTAACTCCTCAGCATGTTTGACAAAAGGGAGTGGTGCTAAGCCATAGAGAAAAGGGAAAAGATGATGAGTAGCACACAGCTCTTCCTTACTCACCAACTGTGACGGAAATAACTTGCTCAGACTCAGTGATTAACAAGGGACTTTCTCCTCAAAGGGAAAAGAAAATGGCCGCCATGCTTCTGCCCCATACAGTACACAGTTTGCCATGAGCTATGTGTCTCTGTAACTGCACATTGTTTCTTCTGGCAGGGTTTGGTGGCAGTCGGTCGGGGAGCGGGCCGGGGTTGGTGGCTGGTAATTAATGTTGGATGCATGTACTGAGATAAAGCATGGAGAAGTTAGCTGGTTTGTCTGAGGACAAATGGCAAAACTATGAAGTCAAACTCAAGCATTCCTGGGCTGAACTCAAACTTCTTCTTGCCTCTAGAAGACTTCACAAGACCAGGAAGCTAGCAGCCGTAGGGTCAAGTGAAGAGGAGGCAGCCCTAGGACACACCCAAGAGCAGTTTCTGGTCAGACATTCCTGGTAACATGTGGTACCACGCCATGTCCACGCCTCTTCCATGATCAAAGCTGATAGGCATGGCTGGCTGTCCACTGGGGCCTGGCAGGGCCTCCAGTGTGGTTTATGGGCACTGGGAGGTCTCCCTTCTAAAAATATCTCCCTCCCTTTTTCTGTGTGGAAGCTGAAATAGTCACACAGAAAGCTTACTCGCTTGGTTTGAGGCGTTTATAATCCTAGTAGAGCTGATTTAAAAATTAAACATTTGAATATTTAATGGATTTAAATGATTAAAAATTAAATTTAAAATTTAAATACCATTATGAGTGGAGCAAACTGAAGCTTTATCCCACCATGACACTCCTTACTTGGCATTTATTTATATTCCTCTCTAAATCCAAAGAATGACTTGAGCCTGTCACACATTTATTTCTCAGATAGCCAGCTGAGGGAACCAGACCCTGTTCTGGCAAATCCAGGGGGCAGGTCGAGAGAACTTGAACTGAACCTTGGACATCTTACTTTTCTGCTCAAACACTCCAATAGCTTCCCATTGCAATTTAAATTGAATTCAAACTCAGGGTCTTCCAGGCCCTGCACGTTCAGGCTCTTGTCTGACTTACCAACCACACGCCATGCCGCTGGCCAACTTGTTCTCCACCTCTGGCCTCACTGTGCAGACAAGCTCTTCCTTGCTGTGAGATTTCCCACACCTTTCCTTTCTACTGGTAGACCTGTCCCTCCTCTCTTGGCTCCTCTCTGTCCTTCAGACCTTGGCTTGAAATGCCATAATTTGGTGGCCTTCCTGATTGTGCCACCTAGGGAAAATGTTCTCTCTTGTCTTTCAAAACACTTTTTTTTCTTCCTTATAATTTGAATGTGTATGTGTATAGAGTCACTCCTCATTATTGGCAAGTTCTATACTTAGGAATTTGCCTACTCCCTAAAATGTATTTGTAACTCTGAAAGCAATACTTGGAACACTATCAAGGTATCATGAACATTTGAGGGTATGCACACAGCAGCAAAAAAAAAAAAAAGTCACCCAACATGCATGTTTCCAACTGAGATCCAGCAAGGTGACACTCTGCCTTCTTGTTTCTGCTCTCCTACTGTCGTGCTTACACAAGTGTTCTTCTCACAGTTGATTTAGTGCCAGGGATTTCCCATTTTTGTGCTTTTATTGGTGGTTTCATTGGCTGGTTCAAGTCCCCAGGCATAGCGCTGAAGTGCTACCCGAGTCCAAGAAGACTGAGACGTGCCTCCCAGGGGCAATGTGTGTGTTAGGTAAGACTTACCCAAGCATGAGTTGGACTGCTGTTGGCTGTGAGTTCAACAGTATTTATTAAATAATGTATCTTTAAACAGAAACACACATCAAACAAGGTTATGTGTTGGGTGATCTATGAAACCAGAGGCTCACAGTAACCTAACCCTGAGTTTTCCCCAAGAGCCATTGTTCACTATTCACAAATTCAGTGCTGGTAGTGACCTCATAGTATATTACTGCTTGAATAGTGAGAAAATCTGTATTTTTACTTATTTTTAGGGCTGACATAAAGATGCCACAAACTGGGTGGCTTAAAGCAACAGAAATGTATTCTTTCGTAGTTCTGGAGGCTAGATGCCTGGAATCATGGTGTCATCAGGGACAGGACGCCTCCCTAGGCGCTAGCGAAGAGTTCTGGTGATTTGTGCTGGTTATCCTTGGCATTCCTTGACTTGCAGCTGCATCTCTGCAGTGTTATCACATGGCACCCTCCCTGGGTATGTCTCTGTGTCTCCTCTTCTTGTAAGGATACCAGTCATATGGCCTCATTTTAACAAACCCTATTTCTAAATGTGATCATTCTAAAGTTCTCTGAAGGACATAATTGGGGGGGGGCGCTATTCTACCCAGCATTATACACGCACACATCCAATAATGTTTATTTAATTAGCAGCTTCCTCTCCAACTAGATTGCAAGCTTCACAAGACAAGGAAATGGCTTTCTTATTCCTCTTTTTTGTCCCCAATGCCAAGTCAGGCTGATACATGGTAGGAGCTCAGTCAATATTTATTGCGGAGGAAAGGATGAGTGAATGAATGAATGAAAGCATTTCAAAGCTTAGAATGTTCAAGATCATTGACCCAGTGGGGATCAAACTCCCATGAAGTCCTAGGTTCCTGGACATCCTTCAGCTATCAGGTCAGGCAGGAAAGAGGCCAAGTGTGTGGGCCTGCAACCTCAATTCCCTCCCCACTCCACTTCAACCAATTACCCTGCTTACATCTGTTTTTATAGTCTACTTCTATGCAATATTGTTTTCTATTAAAGTGTTTGCATGGGCTTTAAAGGTGTGGGAACCTCTGAACTTAGTCCCACATTTTATAGGTGAGGAAACAGGTCTAACTACATGCAGGGGTCTGCCCCTGATCGCCAGCCTGTCATGATAGGCGCAGGACTAATACTCTGTCTTTGGAGCCCTATTCCTGCAGCTTTGCTTCTATACTTGCTCTTTTGCCAAGACATACAATGGGAGTATTTTGGAATTTGCCCTCCCTGGGACTCTGTTTTTCTATTCAAAGCAACTTCTGAGAGAAGGATTTGGAGGCTGTGGCATGTGCCCCTTCCCCATTGCTCTAAAAGGCTCTCTGTGCCAAGTTCCGTGGACACCCCACAGGCTTGTTTCAGGCAAATCCATCTGCAGACGGGTCACAATCCTTGCCTTCATCTCTGAGCTGAGATACGTTGACCTTTCTGCTGTTAAATGGACATTTTGCTTTCTTGGAAGCTGAAGCCAAGCAAGGGAGATCTGGCTCAGGAGGCCCTGGGGCAAAGGGGTGGGCTGGGCTGCCAGAGGAAAGGGGTCTGTTTTGCAGACCTTGCTGGGGAAGAAGACAGTGCTGGTTATCTCTCAGGCCAGCTGCAGAAACAAATGCCTTAGCTCAGAAGCAGATTATAAATAGCCCAGAATCCACTCCCAGCCACTTGAAAACATTTCTTTTTTTCTGTGTTAGAAGAACAAGGGTTTATAGTTATCCACAGCCCCCTTCCCAACCCCACCAAAAGGCTGTGATTTATGTCTTAGCACCATTACTGGAACCAAGGATCACACAGCCTCGATAAACAATGATTAATTCATTGCCAAGTTCAAAAAAAGGAGGCATTCCTTTGGAAGTCCTCTCTTTCATTTGGCACAGACAGGCTGACCCATGGCATCAGAGAGCAGTTTCACTGCAAGCTCACTGCCCTTGCTTTCACCCAGCCCTCTTGGCCCACGGGCTTACAGGGGGCTAGGCAAGGACAGAGGGGTGGGGGACTGCTGACTGTGAGGGCAAAAAGGGACAGACACCTGGAGAAGAGCTGGGTGAACTTCACTGTTTGCTGAGATGCCCTGGTATGAAAAGGCCAGTGAGGCTAGGTGGCTTCATTTTAATCTGTAATCTTCTCTCTGCATGGAACTCTATCTTAAGAAAATCAAGAATCAGGTCTTAATTCGAGCATCTAGAGATCCTGGGACCTATTAGCTCAGTCATTGGGACCTCAAATATGAAATCAGGTCCTAATGTGCAAAGCACTTTTCACATCCTGCTCTCATTTGACCTGTACAACAACTGTTTTGTTTTTCTAGAATCGAGGATAATCCCTGCTTGTTGTAGAAAAGCTTAAAGATTTCAGAAAAGCATAAAGAAGAAAAAAATTCCTACCCAAATCCCAACACACTATTAGAGTACGGTTTTCATGAACTTCCTTCCAACATCCCTTACTGGATTTGTACATGGGTATAATTTTACCTGAATGGGATTATATTATTGTATTATTTGGGCTCTTGGAAGAATAGTTGAAGCACTCAACTGGGTAATTGAGGAGAGTTTAATAAAGGTATGGGCAGAGGTTAGAAAAACTAGCAAGGAATAGTGCAGTATAGCCCAGCTAGCCACAGGGGAAAGCTGTTACCATCTCCAGAGCTCAAGGGAAAGGGGATAGAGTGGTCACTGCAAATTAGAGCCTGTTGGGTACTATAGCCTTTAGGGAGACACAGCTAACCCCAGCAAGCCAGCAGAGACAGAAACAGAATAATAAATGCCTCACCTAGGACAGGCAGAAAACTTCCATTGTATTCCCTACAGTGCTGCTTTTACCATTTAATCAGGTAGTTTCTAACTCAATGGTTATAGATTTACATCATGCTTTTTAGTGGACCTTACATGAATGGATCATAATTTTTTTAACCAATTCTCTATTGATTGAAATGCAGTTAACCAATCCTCTATCGATGGATATTGAAGAATGTCAAGTTCAGGTGCTAAAGGAGCAAGGGAGGGTAAGCCAGGTCTTGGAAGTGATCCTGGAACTTGAATTGGAAGGATGAAGAAGACAGTGAAGAAGGTGGTAAGGTTCTCAGGAGCATAGGTCGTCTGGGATGAGCAGGTCTGCACATAAGAACTCTTTGTGCACTTATTTTTCATTTTTCTTTGACACTTTTTGGAAACTGAGGCTCAGAGCTAATGAGATTTGCCCCAGTCGCACAGTAGGGATGTGACTTTTCTGAATCTTCTAATTTTTTTCAACAATGAATATGGGGTGTGTCTTTAATAGAAAAAGGAATGATAAATTTTTAGTTCTGAAAACAAAGCAAAGAATGTTTCTTCCATTGAAAGTCCTGTCATACACATGGTTTTAAAAGGGAGGGGATAGACAGTTCTCAGGAGAGCAGGACCCCAGTGGGTCACAGGGAACAAGGGTGTGCCAAGTCAGGGGACAAGATCTGAGGGAAGTCAGGATCAGAGTTGACAGAACTGTTGTAGTCAAGGAAGATGCCACAGAGGACATCAGGAGGGGGAGAGAGGAAGTAGGAAGTAGGAGGAGGAAAGAGGAAGTGGGAAGGTGAAGAGGAAGTGATATCACAGGACATCCCTTTGCTGGCTTCATAGTTTTGCCTCAAGAGGTAGAAACATCTCCACAGGCCTTTCTATAGCAAAAGGAGAAGTCCAAGAAATGGGCTTGGAAGGAAGTCAGAGCTGTAAGGGAAGTCAATGGAGAGAGTGGAGGACAGACTGCTACCTTGCTTCTCATGCACACTTCCTGTTCGTGCCTCAGCCTTCTCTTCTGAAAAGCAGACGCATGCTTGCTGTGCTTGACACTCAATAGGTGTTCAACCAGTGATCATTTCTTTCTTGCTCCAAAGCTGGGATCAAGGCAGATGAAATCTTTTTCTTTGATGTTTGAAATTCAGCAAATATTTAGTGGGGACAAACACAAAGGTAAACAATTTTTTTTGTTGTTATTGTTTTTCTTATTTTCAAGGAGCTTAGAAATGATCCTGTGTGTGAACCCACGCACAAGGCTATGCCTGGACTTGTGTCCCTCTGCCTGGAACACGCTTCTCTCCTGTACCTGGTGAAGCCCCTTACATCCTTTGATCATAACACAAACATGTCACTCTTCCTCTGTACCCTGTCTACACCGTACACCTCTCCTCCCCCCTTCCATCCCAGTACTGCCCCTGACCAATGGCCCACTAACCCGGTGTGTCTTTTTTTACCTCAGTTTCCTTATTACTTGTAACATCCTCACCTGAAAAACAAAAGCAAAGTATCATCCCCGCCCTTCAACTGCTCTGAGAACAGAATCTGCACATAGGCGCATGGAACAGTCTGGCACACGGGGCTGCTCACGAGCATTCTAAGGGTCATTCATCGCTGCCCACCTGGTTCGGTGGACATTTGGCAAAAGAATTAATGATGTGTATTCATTAGCAAAGTAGCAGGATAAAATTTGATACCAACATACAATGAACAAGGCACACAGTGTAACATGGAGAGCTTTCTATGATAAGCAGCCTGAGGAGGGGTGTGATGGGGACAGGCTGATGACCCAGGAGAGAGTCATGTGCTGGGCACAGAGGGGAGCGGAGGAGAAGGTGTGGCAATCTAGTGCCAGCACTTTCTGACTGTGCGACTTTGCACAAGCCCTGACCTCCCTGGCTTTGACTTCACATTGTAAAGATGAGTATAAGTTGCTGGGAGGCTCTGGGAGAGTGAGCTTGAATGCTCCAGGCCCAGTGAGAGGCAGACCGGCCTCCATGCCTGACGCACTATCCCCATCACCACCCTGGACAGCAATATGATTGTCATTTGCTGTCCCTGGTGGGCTTGCTCTCCACCCAGTGAGGGCAAGGTGCTTTTGGGCTTCACATTCGAGGATTTCCTGGCTCTGGAAGTCCATATGGGGCTGACAGCAGAATGCTGGGGAGTTGTCCTGGGCCAGCAAAGCCTGCTGCACTGATTCCAGGGCCCCACTGAGTGCCCATCTGCTGGGTCTGCCAAGGCCAGAGCAATGAGGTGCAAGCCAGGAAAGGAGCCCCAGGGTCTGAGCTGGATGTCAGCCTGGACACTGACTTTCTGCTTTCCGTGCTGCCCCATAGGTGCCAGCAGCCAGCTGCTTCCCCTGTCTTTCCCCTAAAAGCAGCCAGGAGCTCTGGCCTCAGTTGCCATGGAGATGTATCCCCAGAGGCTCACGACAGGGAGTCCTCCCTACATCCTCAGTTGACTTATTCCTCCAAGAGCAGGGGCTGCCCCAGTCAGTTATTCACCCACACATTCTTCATCCAGATAGTGAGCACGCTTCAGGTGCTCAGATGCAGAAACGAACAGGACAAGGAGTCTATGCCCTCCTCGAGACTCTGTTCCAGTGGGGAAGAGAGATGATACACAAGTTATAAACACACATGCTCCGAGAAAGCAATGCAGAGGTGGTCTCTCAGACAAACGTGACATTTGAGCAGAGGCCATGTGGATAACTGGAGAGTGATATAGGGGTCAGATGCCATGGGGCTTTGGACAATATGACAAAGAGGTTGCATATTTATTTATTTATTTATTTATTTGGTGGTACTGGGGTTTGAACACAGGACCTCATACAGGTGCTCTACCACTTAATCCACTCCACCAACCCCTTTTTGTGATGGGTATTTTAGAGATAGGTTCTTGCAAACTATTTGCCAGGGCTGGCTTCAAACAATGATCCTCCTGATCTCTGCCTCCCAAGTAGCTAGGATTATAGGCATGAGCCACCTAAGAATTCTTTAACATTTTTTAAATCTTTAACGTTTTAAAAAATGATTTTTGGTAGTACTGGGATTTGAACTCAGGGCCTTGCCCTTGCTAGCTCTACCTCTTGAACCATGCCCCCCAGTCCTCACCCTAAGGATTCTTATAATGGCTCCCCAAAATGTCACATCCTAATTTCTCACATCTGTGAATATGTTAGCTTACACAGCACAGAGACATTGCTGTTGTGATTCAGGTTGGGGACCTTGAGGTGTGGAGATTGTCTGAATGATCTGAGTGCGACCTTTTCCTTTCTGAGGTCAGACAGAGATGAGATGATGGAAGAATAGCCAGAGAAATTTGACATTGCTGGCTTTGAAGATGGAGGAGGGGACTACAAACCAAGCAATGTGGGCAGCCTTTAGAAGCTTCTAGAACATGGAAGGACAAAGACATGGATTCACCTCTAGAGCCTCCAAGAGAAACACATCCGTGCATTTTAACCTCCTGAGGCCGCTCTCTGACTTCCAGCCTACAGAACGGTAAAATCATAAATCCTTGCTGTTTTAGGCCACTGACCTTGTCATGATCTGCTATGGCAGAGATAGAAATTAATACAAAGAGGAGGTGGTCAGCTGGCCCAGTCACAGGCCAAACCCTTGTAAAGTGAGAATGAAAACCCTCCAATAGTTTGGACGAGGTGGAAATCAATGGGAATTTTGTCCATATTTGTTCAGTGGGGACAGAAACAGATCGGAGGGCATGGGAGGAGAATGTGAGAGGAAGGTGGTAAAGCCTGGAACTGGACCACTCTGTGGAGGAGATTTGCTAGGACAGGAAGCTGAGAAAAAGGGCAGAGATGGCATTTCTGTTCTTGTTTCCTGAGATGGGAGAGATTACTGCCTGCTTGCATGCTCATAGGAATGAGCCAGGAGAGAAGAAAAAGGTGATGAAGCAAGAGAGTTTACATTCCAGCTGAAAGTCCAGTACCTCACCCACCCTGGAGCCCTCTGCAATCAGGAGCAGAGGTGAGGGACCCACAAAGATCAATACCTCAGAACAGCCTTTCATGGGATACAGGACTTTCCCCTAAACATTGTGGATATAAGAGCCTCACTTGGAGCCACTTGTCCTCCAGGTTTGACTCTGTAGCCCGGGACCATCTTCCCTGAGCAGGGAATTGCACCTGTGTTGTTTCTTGTATTTCCCAGCTGATGATGACACACAGAAAGCACTTGATAACTGCTTCACTAAATGACTAGAACAGCCATCTGTACTGAGGGCTCACTATGTACCTGGGCATTAATGACTATAGGTATGAAGTCACATTGCTGTGACAGATTCCCCATTATTTTCATGTTAAAGGTAAGCAAACTGAGGCCCAGGGAGGTTAAACAACTTGCCCAAGGTCATATGGCTGGGAAATGACAGGATCAGGACTTGAACCCAGGACATCTAGCTCTAGAGGGCCCCCTCATAACCAGTATACCATATCACCTATGGCACATGGCAGTTGAAGGAACAGAGTCAACTTCAGGTGCTAAAGGAGCAGTGGAGCCCAAGACCTTGGTCTTGATCCTTGAGCTTGGATTGGAACCACAAGGAAGACTTCAACAGTGAAGAAGGCATGAAGGGAATGCTAGGTGAAGAGAAAGACGTGTGCACACCCACCCAGGTGGGAGTGGACAATGAGGAGCACCTAGTGTTGACCTGGGGCTGGCTCCATTTCGCCAGGGTCCAGAGTTGCACAGTCTAGCAGACACACCTCAGAGCTTCAGAGCTGAGTTCTTATTTTGTGGGCAATGCAAAGCCTTGCCAGAACCTGGTGACAATGATTCAGGCTGTCAGGGGCCCCACCAACAGGATGGGGATACAGATTTGGTCCCAGTGCTGGGGTAGGAAACCAGAGGCAGCAGCATCCCAAAGCCAAACCTGATCTATCACCCCCACAACGGATTCTGGTCTGTCCAAGTCTACCAGGACTCAAGTTCACTTCAGAACAGCAGTGGCCAGGGACCAAGGCCAGGAGGAGGCTGGGATGGTGTCAGAGGAAGGAGCAGGAGCCAACCTCTGTGTTTCTGCAGACAAAGGGAGAAAGCAGGCTGAGAGATGGCAGCAGTGTGTGACACCTGGGCCACAGGCCTGGGCAGCCACTGCTGTAGTCACAAGGATAATGGCTCCCTTTGTTCTATATGTAAGATCTCGGGGAAAGAAAGGATTCCAGTCCCTGCTTCTCCTGTTTGCACAATGCTGGCCTCCCAGAACCCCACTGAAAGGGCCTGTTGAGGCCCTCCATTGTCTCATTCCTTCCAGGCCTGCAGAAATGGGAAGTTTAAGTGGTGTGCTAGACTTTCTGTGGGTACTTGGAAGGCTGGGCGAAGGCTCTGTGAACGTGGGGAGCTTTGTTTCACATCCTGGAGGAAACCAGGATCTGGAAACTCTGAATTAGAATCTTAGGGGGCCTCGAGATCAGCTCCTCCTGATCTGGCCTGCCCTACTTTCACCCCATTACTCACTGTCCTGTACAAAGCAGTCTAGAATGATTGCAAGCACAGAATTTAGAGTCAGACAAGGCTGGCACTACCTATACCAGGAGGTGAGGATCACTGGAGGCTGGCTACATATGTATTTCTCTTGCTCGCTTTGTCCAGGGGAAACCAGCTGCCATGTCATAGGACTGTTAAGAAGAGTTATGGAGAGGAGCAAAAAGCTCAGGCTTCCTGCCAACCCACAGAACAAAGAACCCTGGCATGTGAAGGAGCCATCTTGGACATGGACTCTGCAGCCCCAGCCGAGCCTTCAGATGATACAGAGTGGCTGCAACCTCATGAGAGCCCCTGTGAGCCAGCTGAGCTGCTCCCAGACACCTCATCCACAGAACTATATGAGATAATAAAATAAAAATAATGCTCAATATTTGTTGCTGAAATTTGGGAGGAATTCATTACAGAACAATAGCTAGCTGAAACAATATACATAACAACTTTAAACCCTGCCTGGCTCATGTCACCATTCTTTGAATTATTTTTATTCTCACTGACCTCTGTGTCAAATGTCAGGAGATGTCCTCTCAGCAACCTGGGGAGTCTGGAAAATGAAAACCAGTGGTGGTTTCACTTAATCCCCTAGCAATCTATGAGTGTCCTCATTTCACACATGATGAGATGCTGAATGGCTTGCCTCGGGGTCCAAAGAGAAAGGCCCAGATTTGAGCGCTGATCTGTGACTCCAGGCCATGACCCAGCACTGGTTGGATTTCACAGAGGGAGGCTCCCAGCTTCATGAATTTTCACTTTCCAGTCTCCAAGAGGGTGGCATGTGGAACCTAGGGGTTGAGTAGAGGCAGAAAGGGAGAGAAGTCAAGAGCTATAATGAGCTCCAGGGGACCCAGGTTTTGACACCAGCACTCACATTTCCTTGCTGCCCCCTCCCCACTCCCCTTTGGGCAGAGATGTCTCAAGAATCTCTGGGAAGAATTCTGAGCTAGTAACTCCTTACCAAAGACTTGTGGATTAAGTGCACCTGTCTGGGAATTTAGCAGTTCTCCCAGGAAGCCCTCCTTACATACAGAGACTCAGCCTGCTTCTTCGCCACATTTAAGCTGACATCTTCTGCTTAAGTCTTGGACACTTGCCTTGTGCCCTCCCTGAGCTAACCCTAGAGTGGAATCCAGCCTCTACTTACCCATTTCTTTACTGTCTCCCAACAGTAAAGAAAGGAATCAAAGGCCCTTTAATTGTAAGGTTTTTCTTGCTATTTTCTATGGGGTGGGGAAGCTAAATAAATAAACAAACAAATAATGGAAAGGGTTTCAGGAGCTTACAGCATGAAGTATGGAGAGAATAGAGGTTAAGGATAGACTCACCAGGGCTCAAATTCTGATAAAATTAGATCATTGATATGTCTGGGGGCAAATAATATGGGTGCTTGAGCCTCAGTTTAGTCATCTGAATAACAAAGACCATCCTTTGGGGAGAGTCATTTGGCAAAAGTGATGAAAATCTAAGATGTACACACCCTTCCTCTACCAGGAAACCGTCCTGCAGAAATACTCCCACGGTGCTCAAAACTCAATGCAGCCAGAGTCCTACAGCAAAATTGCTTATAATGAAAGTTCACAAATATTCGCCCTTCAGGAAATATGGGGTGTTCATGAGCTGCAATTTGTCAAAAAGAATGAAGCTGAACAAAGCAAGCGTCTCATAGGGACACCTCGAAACCAGCATTGTCCCACGGGAGCTGATGAACAGTGGGATGACACAGGGCTGGACTCTACACTGTGGCAGGATGGTTTTCTAACCTTTCTGGAACCAACTCCCTTTGCAGACAAGTGGCAGTGTGAGTAGCAGAACCCAGGCCTCCTGATTGCTAACACGGGGCTCTCCTCTCTTCCGCAGGCCTCATTTATCCCCCTGTGAGTGTCCTGATTCTAGTCTCCTCATCGCTCCCCTTTGCTATTACAACAGTCTTGAGTGGTGTTCCTTGTCCATCCCTTTTCCTGCAATCTGTCCTCCTCACTATTGCCAGAATAATCCCCTAAAACACAGCTCTAGGGCCTGATCATAGCTCCTTTCCTTTACAGAGGAAAGTCACCTGTGTTAACTCAACAGCCCACAACAGTCCAATCCCGATCAACTCCCACTAATCCTCTTTGAGAAGAGCCTTTGCTTATCTTTGCTGTGAAGCCCTCTCTTCCTGTGCCCAGCATCCTTGCTGGAATTCCTTCTCCACTTTTTCATACCCAATCCTACTGATCCTGTCATGGGCAACCTCTAGGAAGCCTTCCAGGGTCACAGTCAGGCCCCTGGCTCTCCCTTTGAACTGGCATAAAATTCCACCTTTCACAGGACTTTGCCATTGGGAGGCAGGGGGGGTGGGGAGTCACCACAGCAGATTTCTCTCCATGTCCCTTAGGGCCTGGCATTTCACAGGCAGCAAATGCTCCATAACTACTTGAGAGCTGATTAACAATTAAAGCACAGCAATGGATTATTACAGAATCATTTCCAAGTGAATGAAAGGGTATGAATGGATCACCCTGAATTCATGAAGGAATGATTAAAACTGACCTCCCAGACTCGTGGTCAATGGTCCCTTGCTGTAGATAATTAAAAGGGCATAGATTCCAGCCCTAGTAAAGACAGTCAGGGTACAAGCAAAGGGTACAATTTCCTTGTGATCCCACAAAGACATCCCAAGAGAGAAACAACCACAGAAAAGCGACAAGAGATGGCTAAAAACAAAACAAGTCAAACTCATTCACAAAAATATATATAATTTAAGATGAGACATAGTTTATTCTTCTGTTAAATGTGCAATGCTTGAATACTTTTGGTAGAATGTCACCATAGTTAACATTCAGGAAAGTGGATCTGAAAATACAATCAAAACTGTTAACTTTCAACTATGTGTGTTCTTTGAACCAGTAATGATGCCACTTTGAAGAATTAATGCCCCCAAAATAATTGTACAAGAAGACAAATTATTTACAAGAATCTTAGCTCAACATTGTTTGGACGAATGAAAACTAGGAAACAATATGAAAGTCTGCAACAGTCTAGTTAAATAAATTATGCTTCATTCACACAATGAACAATTAAGAAAGAGCGAGGGAGGCTCTGTACAGATATGGCACTGCACTCCCTTATCGTGAAGTAGCAAAAACAGATGAAGAAGTCGATCCTTTTCATTTAATATATGTCCACATAATTTTTATTCACAAATGAAAGAATTACAAGAACCTACACATCAAAACACCTAGGATTATGAGAGGATATCACTTTTGATTTTGTACACTTTGGTAGTTTTAAAAATAATCATTGATTACTTTTATAATCAGCAAAATATATTATTTTAAGCAATAGTCATGAAGTGGGGTGGGGACCCAGGAACAACAGTCAACTATGAGAAAGCCCAAAAGGGAGGTGAAGGGTCTGTCATGCCCTGCTTCCACCACTCCCAATTCTCTGCTCAGTCTCTGCCCATGGACCCAGTCCCTAGGAAAGGCTGCCCCAGCCCACTTTCTGGAACAATGCAAACAATGGTGTTTTCTACAGCAATGTCAAGGGCGACCTCCAGAATGCAGCTTGGGGTCACTTCAGTCCCAGTCCAAGGAAGCTGAGTGCATGACGATCCTATGGCTCAGGGATAACTGCACAGAGCAGACCTTGGGGACAGGTATTGTTTCCCTGCGCCCTGCCAAGCTTTGTTCCAAGGTCACACTGCCTGAGGCTACTGCCCTGGCCACTCTCAGAACTCACCAGCATCATCCACAGCCCTAGGGTGTGAACTAATAAGGCTCAGGCAGAGTCCAGAAATCACCCAGAAAGGGGGCGGAGGGGAAGGGCAAAGGAGCCTGAGGGAAGGGAGGCAACAGTAAAACAATCTTTGCTAGCATTTCGTAACTGTCCTGTATCAGACACTGTGTTGGGTAAGTGTGGAGTCAGCGGCTTTGGGCAAGAACCTACTCTTTGAGCCTCAGGTTTTCCCATTTGTGACATGAGGTGGTAGCAACCTGTGTCTTGGGGCTGCTGTGAGGAATAAGTAGATTATTATGTAAAATTCTTAATGTGGTGCCTGACAGACACTAAATTATCAATAAATGGTCATTGTGATGTCATCCTCATTGCAGTTACACTCAGACTTTGAGGTGACAGGACTTCTTTACTTGCTCTCAAATTGTGCCACCTGGTCCATTAAATAGGAAGGGTGGTTGGCACCACAGGGACCTTCCTCAACAAGCAAAGGACCCCTGACAAATTGCTGGCAACAACTAATCAGAATGTCTAGGAGGAGACCAAACCCTGTGCTAGCCAAGGCTGGCTCAGGGAGGAAGTAGAAGAACTGTAAGTCAACGGTGCCAAAGCCTCAGAGGCAGGGGCAATGGGTTTAGTTGTGTCCACCCCTCAAAAAATGTTGAAGTCCTAACTCCCAGTACCTTATCTGGAAAGTGTCTTTGGAAAGATCAAGTTTAGATGAGCTCATTAGAGTGACTGTTTCCTTCTCTACAGGGGAAGTTTGGACACAGAGACAGGCATCCAGGGAGAAGGCCACATGAGGAGATGAAGGCAGAGATTGGAGTGATTCGTCTTTAAGCCAAGGCACACCAAAGCTCCAGAAGCCAGGAGAGAGGCCCTCAGAAGGAACCAGCTGTATGGACACTTTGATCTTGAACTTGCAGCCCACAGAACTGTGAAACCATAGATTCCTGTCGTCTCAGTCACCCAGGTTGTGGTACTTTGTTATGGCAGCCTGAGCTGACTGATACAGTGGGGCACAGTGAGGCTACGTGACTCCTGTCAGGACATGCAGCCACTCTGAGATGAATTTGGCAGGGTTAACACTAGTGACTACCTCAGGAGGTTAAGCAAAATGCTGCATAAAACACTCTTGGCTTGAAAATGTTTAGCGTGTCACAGATGTGCAAATTAGTCACCAAGGGGGATCAGAGAGGAGGCCTGAAATTCACTTTCAAAGTGGAGGTCTTCCCCCACCTTGAAATTCTAAATCACTCACACAGGAGATTAGTCATCATGGTGAATGCCCAAGGACAGCAGGCCACTTCTCTGAACTCTATAAATGCTGAATAAATGCTTCTCACTCAACAAGGTATGTTCAAAGTTAGGATTGTATTGGAATACATTCTATGGTGTTGGTACTGGGGACTGAACTCAGAGTCCCGTGCTTGCTAGGTGGGTGATCCTGGAACCATACCTCCAGCCCTTTTTTGCCTAATTATTTTTCAGATAGAATTTGGCTTTTGCTGGGGCTGGCCTGAACAGTGATCCAGCTACCTCTACCTCCTGAGTAGCTGGGACCACCATGCCTGGCCTTCTAGAGTGAGATCTTGATGTGTTTGCATCTTCAGTCCTGGCAGAGTACCTGCCACACCTAAGGCATTTAGTAAATATTGATTGATTAATATTGAATAAATAAACGAATGCTATGTGATTTGACCTGTAAGATAATTGAATCTAGGCTAAGAGGCAGTGTTTTATCAAGAAATAAGTTTAGTCAGTGCCTACTATGTTTTTAGTCTGGGTAACACAAAATAATAAACAAAGGATTATCTTTCACAGTCCTCACAACAAAAATATAAGCAGCTCTCTATCCTACAAGAAGGCAGCGAGAGGCAGGAAGCCTGGAACCACTGGCTGCCAATGTTCCTCTTCTGTCCACAGAGAAGAAGGGCCAGGAGCAGCCCTGCTTATCCATCTTTCCTTCCTTCTGAGTGTATCTTGCCAATCTGGGCCAGATGCAAATGGAATCTCAGGAGCACAGGCTTTTTCTGGGTGATGTGCTGCTCTTTCTAACTCAGGGCATGGCTCTAATAACGCAGGAGAATTGTGGGGCAGCTAGCCCTGCTCTAAAGGAGGCGAAATGATCCTTATCGCACCACTTACAGCCAAGGAGGCTGGAGCCAATGCTACAGAAGTCCAGGTGGCGACTTTTGACACTGGAGAGCCTTCCTCATATTTCACAACATGGTGTGCATGACACCTAGCTCTCCGCTTGGTCCCGCTGCTTCCCCAGTGCCCTTGCATCCTGCTGCAGCCCTCCAAGCTGTGGGTCGTGGGCTAGAGCTGTGGTACAGCAACCCAGGACCCAATTCTCCTGAAAGTCAAAGACCCTGGGTCCTCACAGAACTCACTAGAAACACCATGGTCTCCTTGGGGCCCAAACAGTCCCTGAGCTATCAATCAGCTGTCAACATCTGTGCTTAATGCTCAGGGAAGCGCTTTGCCAGAGCAGCTGTCACACAGATGAGCATTTGTGGGTCACTTAAAATCACCTAGTTATTTTCCACTCAGCTGAGACGCTGTGCTGCTCTGACTAGTGGCTCTGCGCTCACCGTCTGCATTCAAGTCAGAACACGTTAGTGCTGAAATGGATCCAGGGCACAAACGGTGGGGTTGTTGACACATTTTCTTCCCTTTCATATACAAAGAAATGCATTTGCAAAAAGAGGTCAGATGCTTGAATGTTCATAATAAAAGTGTTTATCAATAGAGAACCAAGATTGAAAATGGACTCAACCTACTTACTGGTGACTAGAACTGAATTTTATCAATAGGAATTGTTATTTATTTTTTTCACACTATTTGATAGTCTTACTCAGGTATACAAGTAGTCAACAAGCATGGTATCATTATAAAAAAAATTTTAAAACACCAGATATAAAGTTTTCATCTTTTTCTGTGGTACTGGGATTTGAACTTAGGACCTCAGGCTTGCTAAGCAGGAGCTCTACCACTTGAGCCACTCTGTCATCCTCATAAAGTTTTAAAAGTTCTCTTTTTTATCTCCTGGCATTCAACCCAATCCTGGTCCCTTCCCCAGGGTTGTCTAATGTTAACAAATGGGTATCAACTCCTTCCAGACCTTTTATCATGCTCTTAGGAATACATTTGCAATATGTGATTAAGTTGTTAAATATATACTTACATGTCATAATAAATTGTAAATATAGGTTTATATTTATAAATTCTATTTATGTATTACCCTGTTTATAAATACAAGACCAATTTTGAAAGACAGTTTTGAATTCTCTGTTCATTTAACCTCATATCTTGGCATTCTCACCATGCTAATCCATCTAGAACTTCGGTGTTTTATAAATGGACCCTAGCATTCCATTGTGTCAGTGTACCATAGTATATATTTAGCAACTTGTCTTTATTTGGAAATTCAGGTTGTTTTCTATAGTTTCTGTTGCAGTCACAGCTGTGGTAAAGTTCCTTGTACATAAACACCTGGGGCATGAGCCAATGTTTCTACAGAACAGATATCTAGAAGTGAAAATGTGAGATCATTTGTCTAGGGAAGTCTCCACTTTTAAGTTGTAATGATTCACCTTAATGCTATCCAAAGGTTCCTCTTCTGAATCTTCTTTGAAAGCCTAGAGTAACCACAAAGTTTTATTTATGTTTCACCTAGAATCATCACAGCAACCTCGTGAAAACAAAGCATGGACCTTATCTAACAAAAACCACCAAACTAGGAATAGAAGGAAACTATCTCATCTTGATAAAAAGCATTTACAAAAAAACCCAAAAAACACATCTAATGTCACACTTAATAGTGACAGACTGATCACAATCTCCCTAAAACTGGGAATAAGACAAAGATGTCTGCTTTCAAGATCTTGTTCTACTTAGCACTGGAAGTTCTAGCTAATGCAATAAGGTAAGAAAAAGAAATACAAGACCTACATATTGGAAGCAAGACATAGAGCTGCTCCTAGTTGTAGATGACATAATTATTTATGTAGATGATCTTATTATAAAGAAATAAACAAACAAAAAACCTCCTAGAAATAGGAAGTGAGGTTGCAGAATACATAATCAACACAGACACAAACAAATGCATTCTATAGTATATCAATGAACATGGAGAAATTAAAAAGCACAACATGACTTACAATCACTCCAAAGAAAATGAAATGCTTTAATATGCATATGAAAAATATATAGTTTCTCTATGCTGAAAATAACAAAACATAAAAATTTTTGTCACTGGTTTGCCTTCTGTGCCTGTGAGTATAAACCACAGACCTAATATTGCTAAAACCATAAAATCTTGTACAAAATGCCACACACAACTCTTATACAATGTTATACAGTAAACCAGGATAGCATTGTATACTGGCTCACAGGGCATCTGTAAACCAGGAAACATGGAAAAGTGAAGGACTGCCTCAGATTCCCGGGAGGGATATTCATTTCAAAGTTTGTTACTGTCACATTTTTTGTTAGCTTATCATACTTGTCTTTGTTTTATTAGTATATACATTTGTTTAAAGGACATGGGGCAAGCAAGCTAAATAATAGCCAGAGGTTCTCAGAAATGTGAAACTTGGTCCTGAAGAGAGCTTCTGTGGGGTTATGCCCAAGTTCTAAGCATAGTTATCAACAAACAATTTGGCCATTGGTGCTCAACAGCCTGCATCCCCCAACTCACTCCAGTCAGCTTTCATGTTCACGTCCCTGAGATGGCTCTGGTCAAGGCCATTAGTGACCTCCACACTGCCAATGTCACGGCCAGTTGTGGCCCTCTTCTAGGTAGACCTGTTGATGGTGTTTGACCTGTGTGAGCTCTCACTCCTCTTGGGCACACCTTCATGTGAACGTTGGCACACACCTTCTAGCTTTACCTCCCTGTCATCTCTTCCCATTGGCTCTCTTCTGAATGTATACAGAAGGTGACACCTCTGACCCACTCTGGGTTACTGAAATAGCCTGCTTCTGCCCTCATCACCCACTTCCATTCTCTACATAGCAGCCAGCAGGATCCCCTTAAAATGTGCCTGATCATGTCAAAACGTCCAGTGGTCCCTGCGCCTTTCAGAGTGATGTCTAAATCTACACAAGACCCTGAGTCCCTAAACTCCTTCCCTATTGCTTTTCTGGTGCTCTTGGGTGCAGCCCCACTGGCCTGGGATGCAGTGGGGATCCTTCACACTCTTCCCCTTGCAGCTACACAGCTAACTCCTTCACCTTGAAATGTCATTACAGTGTCAATTTCGGGACACCTTTTCTAAGCACCTGATTTTAAATTGCAACCCATTCCCACACTAATCATCTTTACCCAGCTCTGCTCTACTTTTCCTTTTTTTTCCCCAAGGGCCTTATCTTGTACATGTATACAGCATCATGCAAGTGTATACAGTTGGCCCTCCATAGCTGCAGATTACATCTCAGATTCAGTCACTACAGATTGAAATTTTTTTTTTCAGAAATTTGTGCCAGGAGTGGTGTACATGCCTATCACTAGGATAAAGAGTTCAAGGCCAGCTTGGGTGATGGAGTGAGTTCTGGACCAGGCTGCATTACAGACAAGACCCTGTCTCCAAAAAAAGAAGAAAAAAAAAAAAGCATCTGTGCTGAACATATAAAGACTTTTTTTTCTTATTCCCTAAAAAAAATAGGGATTTAGGGGTTGGACCTCAGTGATAGAGTGAATGCTTAGCAATGTGCGAGGCCCTAGGTTCAAACCCCAGCACCAAAAATAAAAAATATAGTTTAACAACTATTTACATACTATCCATGTGGAATCTATTTTCTTAACTGGCAAGAGCTAATGCTTGAGAGATAATCTAGAGATGATTTAAAGCCTTCAGGAAGATGAGCTTAGGTTGCGTGTAAATAATAATGCACAAAAACCCAAGCACCTGTGGATTTGGGGATCTTTGAGGAGGTCATG
This sequence comes from Castor canadensis, assembly GCF_047511655.1. Classification (NCBI taxonomy): domain Eukaryota; kingdom Metazoa; phylum Chordata; class Mammalia; order Rodentia; family Castoridae; genus Castor; species Castor canadensis. The sequence continues at coordinate 182,986,762 of NC_133388.1, read as the reverse complement.
GAACCACTGCCCCACAGATACTCAAGGACAACAACCATATGTCACTCTAAGAAACGTTGGCATCTTTACCTGCTTATTAAGTCTCCTGTTCATTTCCCATCCTGACTGAATGCAAGAGGGAGCTCATTTCCTTGGATCACGGTTATAACCTCAGCATCTAGAACAATCCTCACCCCATAGAAGGTACTCAGTTGGTTAAATTAATCGCTGACTGAATTTATCTACCACAAGTCATTCATTATCTCATTTGATATTCACAGAATATTTTGTGAAATTTGCCTGAAGAGATTATTGTATCCATTCTACAGATGAAGACATGGGGTCTTCAAGAGGCTCTCTTTCATTGTGTATTTAACGTGCTGTCATTTAGGCTGAGTTTGGTGGTGTGATCCTAGCTACTTGGGAGGCTAAGGTAGGAGGATTGCTTGAGCCCAAGAGATCAAGGCCAGCCTGGGCAACAGAAAAGACTCCTTCTCAAAACACAAAAAATAATAATAACAATAAAATAAATTGCTATCATTCATTTACTTAGCAGAGTTTTATCGAGAAGCATCATGGTAGAGCTATAGGTAGAATGGAGATTTGTACATGTCTATCCTTGGATATTTCTACTTTGAAACACCTTTGATTCCTTTTGAGAAACATCTAAATCCATGCAGCCCCAGTTACAAAGCTGTATGCAGTACTGCATGCACTGGCTAAGGGCAAGGGCTCTGGGGTCTGACTGCATTTCAATGTTCCCTCCCCACCTCCCTGCATTCCCTGGTTCTGTGACCCCAGCTGGGCATGCCCCTCACCAGTCTCCCTCCTCTTTGTAAGATGGGAATAACAATAACAAGGACTTCATGGCATTGTCATAGGTTCCATGAAAGGGAGCACATGAAGCGCCATTGTCAGACGATGTGTTTTCTGCTTGTCCCTCTTAGCCAAAAGGATTTTATCCAATTTGCTTCCTGCAATTTGCATGACAAAACCAACAGGCTTGTTCTTTTCATTTCCAAATATAAAGATATATTGGCTAGGATTTTTCAAACCCAAGAGTTTGACATGCCCACTCTTCATAACCCAGGTGCCTCTCAGCACGCAGATTGCCACATGTGACCCCAAGTCAAGAGGGGGGCTCTGCTCCATGCCTTCCTCCTTTTGCATCTGTTCCCAGCAGAGGAAAAGCTACTGGTTTCCAGCTGCAAAGCTGATATGGAAACCAGCAAGAGTGCAAGAAAGGGCTGGATTTCCCAATAGCTGCAGCTGTCTAGCGCCCTGAGCTATTTTTAAACTCCTTTCAGAAACTCCAATACTTGCAACGGATCTATTTTCTTAACTGCCAAGAGATAATGCTTAAAAGGGATAGCTTGAAAATATTCCACGGTGCTCATAAAAATGACTGAAATAGATAGTGTGTATAAGACAGCCTTTGTCTGGAGGAAAACCCAATGAAGTTTTTCAGACCCCAGGGCAGCAGTGCTGCTGGATCAGTGCTGACAGCATGACTTTGTGTCTTGAAAGCACACTATGACCAGAAAAGGCAAGAAAACCAAATAATATTTGTAGAGAACATGAGAGACCTGGCATTTAAATCGGTCATCAATCTGAAGAAACTAGAGACCCCAAAATAACTCCCAAAGAATGGCCCTTGACTGGAGACTGCCCTATCTGGTAAGCCTGTCTAAACTGTCTAACTTGAACTTGTCTTCCGCCTCTTCCCTGAATTCCCGAGTTTTTCTCTGCCTCATTTGGTAGAACCACCAGCCACACAGTCATGCGCTTCACATTGAGGCAAAGTGCTCGGCTCTGCTTTTCTTCACCTCCCACACCCAAGAAAGTCTTACTAATATTGTCTCCTAAATGTCTCAAGTCATATTCTCTTTATGTCCCCACAACCACTGCCCTGATCAGTATTTCATCATTTCTCATGTGGGATTTTGCAAGAGCATGTTGCTAGTCTTCCTAGCTAGTTCTATGCTACCTAGTTCCTTCCATCAACTAGCTCAAAGATTTTTTAAAAAATAAATCTTATTATGTTATCTCTTGCTTAGAATTTTTTTTTGTTTCCTAGGCATCCTCAGAAGACAGTTTAAGCCCTTTAGTGTGACACATAAGGCCTCCTGTCACCTGGCCACTGCCCCCTCTTCAACTACAGTCTTTCTATAATCTGCTTTATGCTTTTTGCTCTAGAAACAAACTACCTATAATTTTCCACATGCCATATTACTTCTTCTTCTAAGCTTTGTTTATGCTATTTTTCCTCTATACCATTCACCTCTATTTTTTTTTTTTTTTTTTTTGGTGGTACTGGGGTTTTAACTCAGGGCCTCACACTTGCCAGGCAGGCACTCTACTACTTGGGTCACTCCACCAGCCCATTTTTGTGATTTTTTTTTTCATGATAGGGTCTCAAGAACTATTTGCCTGGGCTAGCTTTGAACCATGATCCTCCTGATCTCTACCTCCTGAGTTGCTAGGATTATAGTCATGAGCACCAACATCTGGTATTCACCTCTATTTTTTAAAGAAAACATATGCAGTGAATATGGCAAAGTGCATAGTCCTACACGTACAGCTTGGTGCATTTTCTTAGAACTGATGGATCCAGTTCACTACTACACAAATAAGGACTACAATATTATCAGCATGCCAGAAATCTTCTCCCTGCCCTATTCCAGATCCCATACTCTAAAACATAGCCAATGTTAGGATTTCATTTCATACCAACTGTTAGGTGTGCCCAGTTTGAACTTTAAATGGAATCATATAGCATTTGCCTGATTATCTGGCTTCTGTCATTCTGAGACTCATTCATGTTGTTGCATACGACAGCACTTTATTTTTGTTGGCTTGTAATTGACCATTGTATAAATATACTATTATTTATTTATCCAAACTAGTGTTACTGGGAATATGGATGGTATATTAGTACATTTTTCACAATTATCATGAAATACCTGAGAATGTGTACTTTATACAGATTTATTTCAGCTCGTGGTTCTGGAGGTCCAAGATTGAGGAGACACATCTGGCAATAGCCTTCTTGATAGTATAGTCCAGGGAGCACACGTGCATTCTCTGTCTCTGTGTCTGTTTCTCTTCTCCTTGTAAAGCCACCAATATTCAGTCCTGGAGTCTCTACCCTGATGGATGACCTTATCTAACCCCAATCACTGTGGGATTAAAGGTAACACATGTATCCTTAGGGAACACGTTCAAGCCAGACCCAAACCATAACAGACAGTTTCCAGGTTTACCTATTGCAAAAGTGCTGCTAAGATAACTCTTATGCTTGATTTTGGTGAATATATGGGTGTATTTCTTTTCTTTCTTTTCTTCTTCTTTTTTTTTTTTTTTTGGTACTGGAGTTTGAACTCAGGGCCTTACCCTTGCTCTACCATTTGAACCATGTGCCCAGCCTTTGTGATTTGTTATTTTCTGGACAAGTTCTTGCACTTATGTCCAGGCTGGTCTGGACCATGATCCTCTTATTTACACTTTTCATGTAGCTAGGATGACAGCATGTGCCACCACAGAGTTTGGTCTTGCAAACTTTTTTGCTGAGGCTGCCCTCAAACTGTGATCCTCCCAATCATCTCCCAAGTAGCTAGGATAACAAATGTGAGCCACCACCCCCAGCTTATGCATGCATTTCTGTGGAGTAGATTGGCTCCATATGGTCATATGATGTACATGTGTTTTGCTGTAGTAGACATTGCCAAATGCTTTTCCAGAGTAGTCATACCACTTTATACTTCCACTAGCAGTACACAAGAATTTTAGTTGGCTGTATTTTTGCACACTCTGAACTAACAGTTCATAAAATTGGAGTCATTTTGCTGGGTTTTTAAAACTATGTTTGACTACATTGCCTTTTAATTGGAGTATTTAGATCACTTATATTTAATGTAATTATTGATATAGTAGGGTTTAAGACAACTATCTTATTCTTAGTCCATATGTTCTGTCTTCCTTTTTTCCTCTTTTCTTGCCTTCATTTGGATTAATGAGTATATTTTAGTGGCTGCTGTGGGATTTATATGATGCTCCTTTGACTGAACACATCCTATCTTTAAGTGGCGTTCTAAAACATAACATATAATATCAGGAACTTCTTAAAGGATACTTTCATTCCTCGCCCTCTTCCTGCCTTTCATACTTTTGTTGTTGTCACACTTGATGCTTCCATATATTTTACAGAATCTATAAACATTTTTTTGCTTGAAATAGACAATTCTATTTTTTAAAAATAACAAAAATAATCATTTGTATTTATTGACTTATTTACCATCTCTAAAGTTCCTTCTTGCTTTGTATAGCAGGTTTCTTGTTATCATTTCCTTTCAGCCTGAAGAATTCTATTTATTTTTTGCAGGTCTGGTGATGAATTCTCTTGGTTTTTGTTTGTCCAAAGATTATTTATTTCATTTCACTTTGACAGATATTTTAGCTAGACATAGGATTTCTAGGTTGATTGTTTTCTTCAAAATAATAGCTCATTGTAAACATGTCGCTTTAAATATACAGTTCTATTATTCTTTGACTTGCATTGTTTCTGTTTGAAGGTTTACAGTTTTGTTAAATTTAGGACCTTTTATGTTATTAACAACCCCATATGGAGAAGAATTTTGCAATATCCAACTAAGTATAGGTGCATTAATGCTGCAACTCCCTACACTGACTTCCAGGAATTTACCATGATGACACACCGCTGCTCTCAATGTTCCTTACTTCTTTTCTGCACTATCCTTTGTGTCTACGTTGGGAGAAATTCTACTGTCCTCCTTTAAGCTTACCAGTCTTCTTTTCCATCATATCACAGCTGCTATTAAACCTATATATTATGTTCCTAATTTCAATTACTAGCTTTTCAGTTCTAGATTTTCCACTTCATTTTTTTCCTATATGGCCAACCTCTATTAAAATTATTCATCTTTCCATCATTCTCTGAAAAATTACTCCTAGTTATTTGAAAGAGTAAGCATGATAGTTAACCTCACTGGTGGATCTCTTTCTGTTGTCTGACTTCTAAAAAAAAAATCTTTTGCTTCTCTTGGAATATCTGCTAAATTTTTATTGATGGCTAGGCATTTTCTGAAAAAGTTATAGAGAATCTTGTAATGTTATTTCTCCAGAGGGGGTTTACTTTTCTTCTTCAATGTCATTAGTGAGGAACAATTCACCTTACTCTAATCAGACATTGAGATTATTTGAGGGCTTGTTTTTGTAAGGCTTACTCTATTTCTGGCTGCCTTGGACCTCCAGTGGTCTCACCAAAAGTCAGGTCTCTTTATCAGGGCCTTACTTTTTGGGAAGACCTTGAATTCCCCCAGTATTTTGGAATTGCCAAAAATTTTACTTAGTTTCTTAGACTTTTATTTGTTACCTTCTGATGGACTTTCCAGCCTCTTTCTTAAAAAACTGCAAATGCCTTCAGGGGAAAAGTGATGTAAAATACCAGACTCATTTCTCTCCATTCCCCTTTTGCCTACATGTTGACCTCTTGGTTACTCTCCAATTCCTAAAGGTATCTCTTTTGGGGTTTTGTTTGGTTGTTTCTCTTGTTGATCATTTAGCTTACAATCTAGCCTTTCTAGATATTCATGGTAGTTGGTGTAAGTAACTATCTGATAGACAGAAGTCAGTGTCCTTCTAACTGGCAAACTGCTATTCACCTTTTAGAAATAGATGTCACTCCTCCAGAAAACCTTCCTTTAGTATTGTTCCTTTCTTGGTTCCTCATATTCCTCCTCTACAATCCCCTTGTATGGTACCATACTGCATGAAAACCATTTTACAATAATTGCTCTCTCTTCCTCCCTCTTCTCCTTCCCTCCTCCCTCCCTTCCTGCTCTCTCTTCCCCACAAAATTATGAGAATTTGAAACCAGGAGCTGTGATTTGCTCATCTCAGTATCTTCCATGCCTACCACAAAGCTTTGGCTAAATACATACGTGCACTAGCGTGAACCCAATTGCTCTCAATAGATACTCAGACAAGTACAAATCAGCAGGAAAGGGGTTTGTCCTGACACCAGAAGTTACCACCAGGATTTCCAGACCCTCTTTCATGATCTTTATCAATCTTTTAGGTGTTCTTCAATTGGCTTTAAGGACATGACCACTAAACCTCAAGTTTATACATCCTGAGTCACCACCTAATGAAGGGAGCAGTGACTTACTCAGACAAGTCACTTCCTCTTTCATTTTCAGATCCCTCACATGAAAAATGGGGATATTAAAATCTACCTTCCTGACTTAATGTCAGTTATAGCTCATATTTAAACATACATACTTTGAGGCTGGATATTTGGGTGCAGAGATTGGTTTAGCTTCTCATAGCTGTATGACCGTGTATGAGTTACTTAACCTCTTGGTGTTGATAAGGAATAACTTTCAGAAAAATCTTAAAGCAGTGCCTAATAGCAGTGTAACTGAGCCATTAGTATTCTAAGAGGATCAAATGAAATACCCTTTAAGTGATCTAGAAGATCCCTTGTTAGTACCAGGACTTAGTATCATGGTGATTAAACCATTTCCCCTAGAGAAGAGCAACTGCACACTGAGGCTTCTATAGAAGCTACCAAATGGCACACCGAATACCACCAGATGAGCATTCAACATCTTACTGTCAGTGTTTTAAACTTGACTTTTAAAAGAGGCACTTTCAGCTGGAACATTCACTCAGAATGACTCACATATGAAAACTGAGGCTTTCTTTATAGTTCCTAAAATCTGTAAGCTAGAAACCAGAGCATCCTACATAGACTATGGCAGGCCTGGGTCAGACACAGGGGAGGAGGATTCCTGGGAAGGGGTAGAGATGTCCCCAAGCAGTGCTGGCTGGAGAGGGGGCAGGAGGTGGTACTGCACGTGAACATAGGCTCCAAGCCCCAAGCAGCCAGCATTGTCCTATCAAACCTATTATTAAAACACAAATTCAAAGACAGAATTATTAAGACTTTCAAGACAATCACTGCAGTGATTGTCCAGAACCAGGAACTCAGAAAGCTCAGAAGGGAATCCAGCATTGCCAACAATCAAGAGTGTCATTTACTCTTAATTGGTGCTCAAAATTATTTTAACATTGGGATTTTGAAAGTTCAAAACTATTGAAAATAGACCTAGATACAGAAAGTCAATGCAAAATTCACACCAAACTCAGAAGTCTAGACCCAAGTTTCTTACCTTCAGTACTGTTGACATTTGGAGCTTGGTAATTCGTTGTTATGGGGCTGAACTGCCCATTGTAGTGTGTTCAGAAGCACCCTTGGCCTCCACCCATAAGATGACAGTAGTACATTCCTTCCCTACCCTGTGACAACCCAAAATGTTGCTAGAACCCAAATGTCCCCTGAAAGTAGGGGAGCAGACAAAATGTCTCCCACTTGAGAATGATTGTTATAAAATTTGGCACTTTGTGTGTGGGGGGGAGTGGTATTTTGTTTGTGTTTGCTGAGCAAAACCATTACAGATTCTACTCCCACACTTAAAAGTCAAATTCTGGTGAACTACCCGTGTGGTATTTTTTTAATGTAAGAGTTCTCCAAAGATTGGGAGCATAGCTTAGAGGTAGATGAGTCAAGAATGTGTATGAGTGACCTGCTGAGTGTGGGTGGCCTTTGACCCTCTAAGGTTGACAATAACTACTAGGAAGTCAAAGAAGGCAAAACAAACCCTTCTTATATACCCTGACAGCTGCTTTTCTGTGAATTCAAAAAGGGTGCCCCCAGTGGGCAGATAAATTATAAAAGCACCCATTTCTAGCACTTTTCTAGCATGTGTAAGACACTAGTTTCGATCCTCAGCATCACAACAACAACAAAAAAAAGAAAGAAAGAAAGAAAGAAAGGGAGGGAGGGAAAGAGGAAGGAAGGGGAAAAGAAAAGAAAAAAGATTTTGAAAGTTCTCCATGTTTAGTTTAAACAACTGTGCCTTCTTTTTTTTTTTTCTTTTTTCTTTTATTATTCATATGTGCATACAAGGCTTGGTTCATTTCTCCCCCCTGCCCCCACCCCCTCCCTTACCACCCACTCCACCCCCTCCCGCTCCCCCCCTCAATACCCAGCAGAAACTATTTTGCCCTTATCTCTAATTTTGTTGTAGAGCGAGTATACGCCATAATAGGAAGGAACAAGGGGTTTTGCTGGTTGAGATAAGGATAGCTATACAGGGCATTGACTCACATTGATTTCCTGTGCGTGGGTGTTACCTTCTAGGTTAATTCTTTTTGATCTCACCTTTTCTCTAGTTCCTGGTCCCCTTTTCCTATTGGCCTCAGTTGCTTTAAGGTATCTGCTTTAGTTTCTCTGCGTTAAGGGCAACAAATGCTAGCTAATTTTTTAGGTGTCTTACCTATCCTCAGCCCTCCCTTGTGTGCTCTCGCTTTTATCATGTGCTCATAGTCCAATCCCCTTGTTGTGTTTACCCTTGATCTAATGTCCACATATGAGGGAGAACATACGATTTTTGGTCTTTTGGGCCAGGCTAACCTCACTCAGAATGATGTTCTCCAATTCCATCCATTTACCAGCGAATGATAACATTTCGTTCTTCTTCATGGCTGCATAAAATTCCATTGTGTATAGATACCACATTTTCTTAATCCATTCGTCAGTGCTGGGGCATCTTGGCTGTTTCCATAACTTGGCTATTGTGAATAGTGCCGCAATAAACATGGGTGTGCAGGTGCCTCTGGAGTAACAGTCTTTTGGGTATATCCCCAAGAGTGGTATTGCTGGATCAAATGGTAGATCGATGTCCAGCTTTTTAAGTAGCCTCCAAATTTTTTTCCAGAGTGGTTGTACTAGTCTACATTCCCACCAACAGTGTAAGAGGGTTCCTTTTTCACCGCATCCTCGCCAACACCTGTTGTTGGTGGTGTTGCTGATGATGGCTATTCTAACAGGGGTGAGGTGGAATCTTAGCATGGTTTTAATTTGCATTTCCTTTATTGCTAGAGATGGTGAGCATTTTTTCATGTGTTTTCTGGCCATTTGAATTTCTTCTTTTGAGAAAGTTCTGTTTAGTTCACATGCCCATTTCTTTATTGGTTCATTAGTTTTGGGAGAATTTAGTTTTTTAAGTTCCCTGTATATTCTGGTTATCAGTCCTTTGTCTGATGTATAATTGGCAAATATTTTCTCCCACTCTGTGGGTGTTCTCTTCAGTTTAGAGACCATTTCTTTTGATGAACAGAAGCTTTTTAGTTTTATGAGGTCCCATTTATCTATGCTATCTCTTAGTTGCTGTGCTGCTGGGGTTTCATTGAGAAAGTTCTTACCTATACCTACTAACTCCAGAGTATTTCCTACTCTTTCTTGTATCAACTTAAGAGTTTGGGGTCTGATATTAAGATCCTTGATCCATTTTGAGTTAATCTTGGTATAGGGTGATATACATGGATCTAGTTTCAGTTTTTTGCAGACTGCTAACCAGTTTTCCCAGCAATTTTTGTTGAAGAGGCTGCTATTTCTCCATCGTATATTTTTAGCTCCTTTGTCAAAGATAAGTTGCTCATAGTTGTGTGGCTTCATATCTGGATCCTCTATTCTGTTCCACTGGTCTTCATGTCTGTTTTTGTGCCAGTACCATGCTGTTTTTATTGTTATTGCTTTGTAATATAGTTTGAAGTCAGGTATTGTGATACCTCCTGCATTGTTCTTTTCACTGAGTAGTGCCTTGGCTATTCGTGGCCTCTTGTGTTTCCATATAAATTTCACAGTAGATTTTTCAATCTCTTTAATGAATGTCATTGGAATTTTGATGGGAATTGCATTAAACATGTAGGTTACTTGGGGAGTATCGACATTTTTACTATGTTGATTCTACCAATCCATGAGCATGGGAGATCTCTCCACTTTCTATAGTCTTCCTCAATCTCTTTCTTCAGAAGTGTATAGTTTTCCTTGTAGAGGTCTTTCACATCTTTTGTTAGGTTTACACCTAGGTATTTGATTTTTTTTGAGGCTATTGTAAATGGAATTGTTTTCATACATTCTTTTTCTGTTTGCTCATTGTTAGTGTATAGAAATGCTAATGATTTTTCTATGTTGATTTTATATCCTGCTACCTTGCTATAGCTATTGATGGTGTCTAGGAGCTTCTGAGTAGAGTTTTTTGGGTCTTTAAGGTATAGGATCATGTCGTCTGCAAATAGGGATATTTTGACAGTTTCTTTACCTATTTGTATTCCTTTTATTCCTTCTTCTTGCCTAATTGCTCTGGCTAGGAATTCCAGTACTATGTTGAATAGGAGTGGAGATAGTGGGCATCCTTGTCTGGTTCCTGATTTTAGAGGGAATGGTTTTAATTTCTCTCCGTTAAGTATAATGCTGGCTGTAGGTTTGTCATATATAGCTTTTATAATGTTGAGGAACTTTCCTTCTATTCCTAGTTTTCTTAGAGCTTTTATCATGAAATGATGTTGGATCTTATCAAAGGCTTTTTCTGCATCTATTGAGATGATCAAGTGGTTTTTGTCTTTGCTTCTGTTAATGTGGTTTATTACATTTATTGATTTTCATATGTTGAACCACCCCTGCATCCCTGGGATGAAGCCTACCTGGTCGTGGTGAATAATCTTTTTGATGTGTTGCTGAATTCAATTTGCCATTATTTTACAACTGTGCCTTCTTTATCATCCACGCAGGTAGCAACTTCCATCAACTGCTGACAGCGAGTAGAGAGAAGCTGTCTTCCTGAGGAGGAAGTGAGGCCATCTTTCAGAACATGAAACAAAGGCTCATTTATGGCACTGTCATGTAATCATCACTTAGGATGATTACCAATGTTGGGAAGAAGCAGATGTGCCGATAGCCAGAAAAAAAAAACAGTTTATGCAAAAATCAGTCCTATTTGGTTGAGTTTTTATGTTGATTTGTTTTTGCTACAGATCAATCTGAGTGGATTATGTTTGAGCTGATATTGAAATGGAACTGGGAGCAATCTGGGCCCAGAAGAATCTAGAATTCAGAAAGAAAACGGGGTCATCAATTTGGATTCGACCAAAGAAACATTTGTGAGCTAAGTTCTCCCTTCTCCAACTTTTCTCAGCCTTTTTGGTGATCACCTCTTGGGCTAAGGACAGGTTAATAGAGCTGAAATTGTGGTGGCTACTGTTGAAGCCCCAAACCCTTTCTCAGCTAGCTCTCTGTGCCTTCCCCTACTATGAACACTGGTGCTAACTCATCACACCTCCTTCACAGCATTGCCTTCTAGTAACAGGCAAGTGTGGAGGCCAAGGGCACCTTTCCTTTGACCCCAGCTGGGGCATCTCTGAGGTGTGACCTCAGACACTCTTTGATTTACGATGGGGCCAGATTCCCCCATCATAAGTTGAAAATCTCCTATGTCAAAAGCGCATTTCAGACTTTAATACCGTGTTATTTTCGCTGCTGTGACAAATACCTAAGAGAAACAGTTTAAAGGAGAATTTATGGTGGCTCATGGTTTCAGTCCATTTTTGGTGGGGAGGACATGGTAGAGCAGAGAAGCTCTTATCACGGTGGCCAGGAAGCAAAGAGAGGGATGGGGTATGGGAAGCAGACCCCCAGTAACTTACTTCTGCCACCACACCCCCCCCTTATTTTCAACACCTCCCACTAACTTCCCCATATTATGAATTCCTGAAGGGATTAAACCCATTGATCAGGTCAGAGCCCTCAGGATCCCATCATTTTCCAAAACCCCATCAGCTGTCACCAAGCCTTCAACACATGAGCCTGTGGGGGATATTTCATAGTCAAACCATAAGGATGCTGAACGTCATAAATTGCCTCACCTACCTTAAGCATGCTCAGAACACTTAAATTAGCCTACAGTTGAACCATATCATCTCAGGCAAAGCCTATTTAATAAGAAAGTATTGAATAGCTTGTGTAATTTATTGACTAGTGTACTGAAAGTGAAAAACAGAATGGTTGTAAGAATATGCTTTCACACTAATTTAAAATTGATCATTAAGTCAAACTAAGTCAGGGGTCATCTGGACTCACAGATCCTGTGGGATTTTGACAAGCTGGAGCTTTGGCTGAAATCACACTCTTGCCTCCCATCCTCCCCTCCTCGTCTTGCTTCCTTCACTTCTTTACACATCTCTCCCAGGAGCAGCTCCTCAATGAATCACTTCCACTTAAAATCTTGGCTCAGAGGCAACTTCTGAGAAAAATGAACCTAAGACATTCCTTCTTATGCACAAGGCCACAAAGGTAATGTGATCGAGCTCACTCAGGTGGGCCTAGACCACACCACCAAACCTAGAAGACATGGTTTAACAATGTGACCTTAGGGTTTTAAAATACCCCTGTTTTTCAGGTGCTCGCTATGTAGGGCCAGAGCCAGAGAAGGAGCAAGAGAAATCGCCTCTGCCGAGGCCTCCATTGCAGGATGGAACATCTGTCACTGTGTCGCTAGGCTGTGTGAGTGGCATCCTTGAGTCTGCAACTGCAGCCTTATATCCATCCACACTACAGAAATATGGAGTCAGGAAAAGCATTGCTTAGTCAGTCATCCATCCTCCAAAATGTGCATCTTGAGAGCCTGAGTTGGGTACTGAAGGGACCGTCTTGTCTCTGCTCTGAATCTTGAATGTCATTTATTAGAGGAAATCAGGTGAAAGAGCTTTAATACAACAATACAGGGCTACACAGGGGAGCAAGCGGGTGATGCAATGAGAAATGGAGTTAGAAGACCCATAAGGGCTGCCCAGAGGAGGATGGTGGGGTCAAACTGAAGAACATAATTACTTGGAGTTCAGTCTGAAAGGTATGCTGTGGGAGGCAAACCAGGCTTGCAGCAGGGAGCCTGAGGGCACAAGGAGCAGAAGCCAAGAAAACCCTCAGATCTAAACCCAAACTGAGGAGACTGGTTAGTGGCAGAGCAGACCTGAAGGCCCAGTCTTCGAACTCTGAGGTCAATGCTTTTTCTCATTGGCCCACTTGCCTGCTCTGCTGGGCAGCCTGTGTTATTGGGTTAAAGCTCTTTAGCCTATTTCCCCTAATAAATGACATTCTAGACTCTGAAAGCAGAGACAAGAAGGTCCCTCCAATGCTGGACTCAGGCTCTCAAGATGCACATTTTGGAGAATGGATGGCTGACTAACCAATGCTTTTTTTCTGCCTCCATGTTTCTGTAGTGTGGCTGGATACAGGATTGCAGTAATAGCCCTGTGATACCTCTCACACAGCCTACCAAGTGATAGTGCATGCCAGAATGCCACAGTGACAGATGCTCCATCCTGCATGGAAGCCTTGGGCAGAGGTGATTTCTCTTGCAATGAATCTGGTACTTTCCCTTGCTAAACAGATCTGCCTGGTCCCCCGGGAGTTCTGAAACATGAAATCGCAGCTCGGGATCTATACTGCCTTAAGGCAAAGGAGATGGACTTTTGTCCTCCCACGCAATGCCTGGTATATGTCGCTATTTTAGAAAGCTTGGTTGATTGGATGAGTACATCCTCAGGCTGAATGGCGTGACATGGTGCAGTAAATTAAAAAACACAAACTTTGAGCTCCCTGCGATGAGCCCCACCCTGGTTTGAGGCTCCTTGTAGCTGTGTGACTTCAGGCAAGTTCCTAACCACACTCTTATGCACACCTCATTCTTAATCCTCCTCATCCCCAAACTCACACACCAGTTGCTGGTGAGAAAGAAGATACAAACAGTTGGGAGCCATTGTCCAACATATCATCTTTTTTAGATAATCAGGGCTGTATGGAATTGTGATTAAAACTCTGGTTTGGGAGTGGCACCCACAGCTCTGAACAGGGACACTGCTTAGGTAAGATGCTTAAGTAATCTGTTCCAATCATTGTGTGCAAGTAGAGTGTCCGCCTCACAGTTGTTCAGAGGGCACAAAACGACTACATGCATGTGCTCAGCACAGGACTGGCACAAAACAGGTAAGTGTTGAATGAGTGAATGAATGACTAAATAAGAGGATAGTCTGGATGGGTAGAAACAGGGAGGTAAAAGAATACCCCTGTCCAACGAATGACTGACAACCAACTCCCACTGCTCATCCCAGCTGAGGGCTGGTGAATATTGTTTACTGTCCCGTCCATTTTCTCTACACATGTTGTGGGAGTCCAGAGGAGGTGGAGAAGGAAGCAGCCCTTATGCATAATCACTTGAGGACAGATAATGACACAACAGGGACATTTGCTTCCTGTGTCCCTCTTAGAAACCTGTGCTGGTTCCAGCCTGACAAGCACATCCAGCTTCCATCTGAGCAGTTTCCATGTCAGGAAAACCATAAAGGGGACAAGACAATAAATAGCAACTCTTGAGGCCGGTGGAGTCAACACAACAATCGCAGAGAGCCAGGTTTGATTGTTGTTGAATCCAGAAGGGCTTAGGCTTGTGCTTTGGGGTTCATGATGGGGATGACAGGTCAGGATTTGACCCAGGCAGTCCACAAGAGCATCTAAATAAAACCACCCCAAAGAAAAGACATGAGAGTGAACATAAAATGGGAGAAATCTTTTTATGTAGAAGAGAGATTACACTAATTTTTAAGTAGTTCTACTGAAGTAGACAATTTGGACCCCAAATAACAAGATTTGCTAACTAGTGAAATAATAGTCATGTTTGGGACCCATTGGTCATCAGGCACTGATGACCTTTCTAAGAGCCTTAGAAGACATACATCATTGTTTCTGATGTTCAGATGGGGTAGCAGGAACTCAGAGAAGCCAGACTGTGTGCTCAAGATAGGAAGTAGAGACAACAATGGAATTTAGGTCCATCTGACTCCAAAGGCTGACCAGGTGGTCCCTAGGGCCACCATCCATGGTTGTGCACTTCATACACTACACAAAGCCACCTTGGATGGTTTTGACAGAGGAAGCATGATTTATACTTCATACAAAGATGCCTTCCTTTAGCTTTGCAGTGGGGTTGTGTGAAGAGGAGGGTTTCTCCTCTCCCTGCACCTCTCCATCTCTCTTTACACAAAAGCTCCATGTAAACTAACTGTGGCCCTAGCTACACTGCTTCTGTTAGAAAGAATTCCAGCAGTGGAGTGGAAGGCTCCCAAAGATGAGAGCATCTCAGTATTAGAAATGAAAGACCCACCTCTCATCCTTATCGAAGCAGGTTACCCATGTCACTCTCCAGCTTAGCATGCATCAATGGTGCCCTGTCTTTTCAAGGTCCTGCTTGATGTGATCTTACTCACCTTCTTCCATTTTTCTAGAGCACTTACATTTACTACATAGGCCTTCTCTGCTTCAGAAACTATATTTACAGTTTCCTCCATGTTCTGTTTCTTCCAGACACCTCCCCTGGTGAGCCCTTACTGATCCTCTAATTCTGAGATGTAAATGCATTTCTTCAGAGATGTCTTTGCTGATCCACTGTTTTAGGTAGAATGTTTCACGTATGGGCCAGGTCCAAGCGGGACAAGAGAAACACACCAGGTATTTCAATCTGAGGGAATTTAATACAGGGGGATGATTATACAGGTGGTGTCAGATTACACAAAAAGAGACATCTAGGGAACTCAGGGATGATATCAAGACAGAGTTGCTAATCCTAGGACTAGGAAACAAAGGGAAGAGGTAAAGTTTTCAGAACCTAGGAGTTTAGCACTACCAACTGGTTCATCTGAAGAGGCAGTACAGGGCTGGTGCTGAGGATGGCAGCCATTTGCTGCTGCTAGGGAGAGGGAGCTCAGTCATCTGAGAAGGGGGCACCACCCAGCTTTGGTGACATTGGCAAGAAGATAAAACAGAAAGTGAATGCCTTCTCCCCACCTTCTGCCTTCCATCCTCTTCTCTAGCCTCCTCTGAGCCAGGAACTAACAAAAAGACAGATAGTATCTGGAGATAGCATTTGCAGGGTCCCTGTCCAAGCATCAGAGAGTAGAGTATAGAAGGACAGGTCTGGAGCTCTTCTTGATACTCCGTACTTCTCATAGCTGGATTTTTATGATTGCTTAATACTTGTCTCCTCCCACTGGACTATAAACTCACTGAGGAAAAAGCCACATTGACTTGCTTCACTGCATACCTGTGCACATGCACCACATCAAGAATGTGGGCAATACTCAACAATTGCTCACTGAAATGAGTTAATGAAAGAAGGGTGTCCAAGGTCCAGTTTTCAAGAAGTAGAACTAAAACTGGGATTCTTATGCAAGGGGTTTATCGAGAGAAGACTTTCAGAAAGATGGAAGCAAGGAAAGCAGGATTGGCAAGGACTAAGGACAGAGGTGGCATCCATCAGAGGACAGCCTCAGCCTGGTCCCACAGGGTCCTAGAGTGTGGACTGCTCTCTGGGCTGGTTACCTTGGGACCTTTCTGTCATCCACTGGCTCCAAAGGAGGCTCCTCCAGGATGGAGGGGTGCTTGTGACCTCCCTACAAAGATGGCACCTGAAGCCCAAGGAAATGCCTCTGGAGAAAAGAGCAGTTCTGAGAGTTGGCAGTCAACAACCACAGCGTGTGTCATAGTGTACTCACCTACACAGGGGTACAGGGTAGGCCACCAAAGGTGTCCCCAGGAAATGGGGACAGGCACGTAATGTGGGGAGTTGTAGCAGAGACTTCCTAGGTCTGTTCCTGTTGGCGAGGCTTGGGATTTTAGGATTCTTCTACGACACCAGTCCAAGAAGGATTGGACTCCTTTCAATTTGTGGGGATTTTTATTAGGTATAACAGAGGCTGAAGAGTTAATCGTCCACATCTCTGGGCATCCTGGGCTTTGGTGTCTCTTCTCAAGCCTGAAGCATCCACCAGCATGGCCTCAGCCCCCCCAAGAGCCCCTAAGCAGCAGATTCCACCCCCCAGGCCTTCTCTTCTCTAGAAGAAAGACAACCCCTCATTCTTTCCCTGCCTGTCCTGCAGGTGCCGCACTCAGCAGTGGCCTGGCAGCCTCTACCAAAGAATGTCACTCTGGCCTGAGGCCCGGCCTCAGACAAAAGACCTTTTGGAGCTAAGCCTACATCCTCTGGCTGACAGGACCCTGCCTGACTCCCCCACTACCAACGAGGGAGGGCAGCTAAATTCATCCCCCTTGAATTGATGGTTTCCACAGAGCATGTTCACCTCGGTTCTCTGGAACTGAGTCTGAGCCCTTCTTGCTGTCTTTGGCTCCCAGACAAATAGCTGACTGTCCTCACTGAGAGGCGGGAAGGAAGATAAGACACACAATTGCCCCAAGACCAGGGGCAGGGAGCCCTGCTGACACACATGCGCACAGGGGGCTGAAAGGGGCCCCATGCCAAGAACAAAGGACAAAGCCCTGAGCCCCAAACAAACCTTCACACCCAACCCTGTCCCTGACCAGGGCTTGGAATCACACTGACTTGAGTTTGAATCCGTGGCTTGCAACAGTGCCACCATAAGAAGGTCATTCTCTGAACCTCAATTTTACCTTAAGCAATACTTCATAATTATCTGCAGTCTTCTTTTTTTTTTTTTTTTTGGTGGTACTGGGGTTTGTCAGCACCTCAAGCTTGGGTAGGGAGGCACTCTACCACTTGAGCCACTCCACCAGCCTTTTTTTGTGTTGGGTATTTTCAAGATAGAATCTTGTGAACTAATTGCATAGGCTGACCTCAAACCATGACCCTCCTGATTTTGGCCTCCCAAGTAGTTGGAATTATAGGTGTGAACCACTGGTGCAGAGCAGTCTTCTAATTCACCACACACCTGAGTCCCTCCACCTTTTAAGTCCATAACAATCCTGGTTCTAATGGCTTCGATAAACCCCTTTAGTTTTGTTTCTCTGGGGAATGTTATTAGGATTCTGCCTTATAGAACTTCCAACACAAAGACCTCCTCCAAGAAAGTTGATTCTGAAACCAGCATCTCCCATACACATGGCCTTGTTGTTTGAGATGCTAACAATTACTACAGCTCTTTGTTCTGTGTCTCTTGGCTGACTTTCAGTTCATGAGGAAGTGTCTGTATTGAAGCCAATTTGAATTGATTTTGCAAGTAAAATTTCAGGGGACAATGTGCCAGGTGTCTCAGAGAGCTGGAGTCTGGTGGATTCTCTGTCATCTGCTCACAAGAGCCCTAACTCTTATTTGTATTGTATGTGACTGATTTTCACATTTGGTATCTTATTCTATCTTCACAATCACCCTGAGGTTGCAAAGGAGGTTGATTGTTTTCTACATTCTGCAATTTCCCCAATTTAATTCACAAGAGAAACAACAAGAGCTTAAATGATGTCCCTAAGGCTGTATATGTAAACACCTGCTGGTCTGGCAGTTGGACCCAGGATTTTATTTAAGAAGCAGTGCTTCAATAATTTAATGAGTATCTATTATGTGTTGGGTATACCAAACTATGGGTACAAAGACGAATGAGCGGCCTGATAGTGGGAAGGTAGGCATAGAAACCACACATGGTAATATGCTCTATAATATATACACAAGACCAGGTACAGTGGCTCAGCTACTTGGGAGGTGGAGATGGTGAGGATTACAGCTAGAGACCATCTTGGGCAAAAAGTTAAGAAGACTCCCATCTTAACCAATAGCTGGACATGCACTTGCCATCCTCGTTATGTGGGAAGTCTACAGAGGAAAATTGTGGTCCAGGTAGGCCAGGGCAAAAACAGAAGACCCTATCCCCAAAAATAAGTTAAGAAGGGAGGGAGGTATGGCTCAAGTGGTACAGCACCTACCTAGTAAGGAGAAGGCCCTGAATACAAACCCCAGTGCCACACAAAATACACACACACACACACACACACATATAAGAGGCTAACCACTCCCTCCTTGTTTCAAGTCTTTCTTCAACACGCTCTGCACAGGCTTCATTCTTGACACCCTTCCCCCCTCCCGCAACCAAAACCCAACAAGCAAAAAACCCCAAAACTGTCCTTATGAATGTTCCAATGAGCTCAGTTTGCCAAAGTCAAGGGTCGATTCTTCATTCTCAGTAAACCTGATTGGTTATGCTCTTCCTGGAAAACACTGAATTGAATATCTTGTTTTAGAAGGCAGCCACCTCCACAGAACAGTGAAGATGAAAAAGACATTGCAAGTGGTCTTGGTGATGACATGAAACCACTGAAACCCTGTGCACTGCTGCTGGCAGAGCAAACTGATACAATTACTTTGAAAATAAAATTCAGCAGAATCTCCTACAGCCATCTTACACTTACCCTGTGGTTCACTCGTTCCACTCCTAGGTACACACTCAACAGAGGTATGGACATACCCCATCAAGAGACTTGCCCAAAAATGTCAATAGAAGCACTGTCTGTAGTAGTAAAAACAAATCAGAAATAACCCAAATATCCACCAACAGTAAAGTCATGAAATAGTCATAGAATAGAATAGAATCTATACAGCAATTGGAGTCAAAGGAAGTGTGGTCACATATGCCGTGGGGAGGTCTCATAAGTATAACGTTGAGTGAAAGAAACCAAACACAAAAAAAGAAGACTTGGTATTATCGCAGATTATAAAGTTCAAAGTAGACAAACTGTGATGTTAGAGGTAAAAGTAGGAGGGGCGCAAGGAGACCTCTTCATGTTCTGATTCTTGGTCTAGGTGCTGAACGCATAGCTGCACCATTTTGTGACAGTTCATGGAACTGAAGATGTGACTTTTTGTCCTTCCCTGTATTATGTTCTACCTCAAAAAGAAGTTCTAAAGTATTCATGATTTTCATCATGAAAATTCCTTAGTATGATTTTCCTCCATTAAAGTAAAGAGAAGGGCTGGAGGTGTGGCTCAAGTGTAGAGCACCTTCCTAGCAAACACAAAGCCTTGAGTTCAAACCCCATACCTTCAAAATAAATAAGTAAATAAGTCAAAGGCAAATACTAGTTGTGAACTGAATGACATCTTCCAACAAAAAGGTGTTGAAGTCCAGACCTTCCCACCGATCATGACCTTGTTTGGAAATATGGTCTTTGTAGAGGTGATCAAGTCAAATCAGGTCACAGTGACTTAGGTCAAGCCCTGAATCCAGTGACTGGTGCCTTTATAAGGAGAAGGAGGCCTGCAGCCACAGGCACAGGACACAAGAATGCCAAGGGTTGCCCATGGCCACCTTCTGGTAGCTGGGGAAAAAGCATGGAATAGATTCTTCCTCTGGGCTTCCAGAAGGAAGGAGCCCAGCCACACCTGATTTCCTGAACCAGGAAACAATAAAGTTTTGTTTTAAGCCACTCAGTTTGTGATCATTTGCCCCAAGAAACTAGCATAAGTACTAAATTCCAGGAAGGATTACTTTTGATCCCCGTTCAGCCTCTTGGTGGAAGGGAGAGAATGTTCCCAAGCCATGGTTGTACTTTCATCATTTTGCTTAGTCTTTTTCTCAGTGTAGCCCAGGTCATCTTCCTGACTTTCCACTGCAAATGATTCAATCAATCAGTGTCCCCTGAGCAGACAAGTTATGACCAGAACAAAGAGGCAGAGGACAGAGAGAAGATGGGGGAGGCAGAGATGGCAAACTCGGGGAGAAACATGGCACAAATTTCAAATGCCATCAGTCCCATTCTTCTCAGCCATTCATGTTTTGCTAAAACGTTGCTACCCTTTTTGCTTAAATTCATCCTCATTCCATTAATAACTCAGGTTTAGTCTATTAAAATTAGAAAACATAGGAAGGCAAATAAAATAAATAAAAACAACTCATGTTCCACATCCGGACAGCATTTTGGTATACTGTCAGACAATCTTCTCAGTATATATATATATATATATATATACTTTCTTTTTTACAAGCAAACTATCATTCCTTCTTAATTGCCTACATATTTTCTCTTCCAATTTCTTGATAAAAACATTTTTAAAACACTCCTGAGACTCATTCTCTGCCCACACACACATTTCTGTTTTGTTTTCCTTTGAACAGTCCTCACCCTGGGCTCCTTCCTGTGACCAACCAAGACTTCACACAAGGGTCAATTCTCTCCCCAGCCCCAAGTGCAGATGCAAGGCCTGGAGTACAACACAGACAGTATAGGGGGACCAGGCATGGTGGTGTGTATCTGTAATCCCAGCACTCTGGAGGCAGAGGCAAGAGGATTGCGAGTTCAGCCTGGGTTACAATAAAGAAAAATACAAGAGGAAAAAGGTGTTTTCCAAAGACTGATTTAGTATGGGTGTAGCCTTCCCAGCAAATGTCAAGATTTGCTGACGCTCAGACTTCAGGTGCTGAGAGGCAAGTTAATTAACACTCCTCCATCGGAGATTTTGTGATCCTGACATTTGTGCAAAGAACTTCTTGAGTTGGTATGTTCCTTTACATCCCATGCCTACATCCGGCTCTGCTCCCCCATCCATACTTATGGTGAGAGGCTTGCCTGTAGGGTATGCATCAATGGACTGGCTGATCCTCTGCCTCCTGACTGTGGCCAATAGGGCACTGCCAGGAGATCCAGAAGGTGGCAGGAGAGGGAAGCCAGGGTGCTTCTCACCCTTACTCCCACACTGCCAGGGAGTGAGTTCCCTGAAGGGCAGGTGACACTTGCATGCCCACATTCTCCAGTGATCCTTTTCAGTGACTATCTCCACTGTGTCATTCAAGGGCACAGTTAGGCCACATGGAGCCAGCTGACCATGGACTGATACCTCTGAACGCATGAGCCAAAATCAGTCCTTCCTTCCTTGTATCCTCAGTTATTTTGTCACAGCAATGAAAAAGTCTGACTCACACATTTATGTTCCTAAATTCTTAAATGGTGGGGTTTTTTTTTTTAGCAATACCAGGGCTTGAACTCAGGACATCACACTTGTTAAGCAGGTACTCTACCACTTGAGCTATTCCACTAGCCCTGTTTTGTGCAGGGTTTTTTTGAGATAGGGTCTCTCAAACTCTTTGTCCAGGTTGGCCTCAAACTGCAATCCTCCTGATCTCTGTCTCCGAGGTAGCTAGGATCACAAGTGTGAGCTACCAGCCCCCGGCTTACATTGTGCTTTTAAAATGTGTTTTTCCTGGCTTTTCTGCTCTAATCACAGATTATGTAATATAACAAATAACAAGAATCACGTGGGTTACCATTTATTGATCGCTGCATATGTGCTGAGTTCTCTCCTAGGCCTGGTCTGAACTTTAGCTCATTCAACAGTGTGAGGAGCCAGACTGTTTTCAAGAATTTGCTAATAAACACAGCAGCTATAAAATTAAATTATGTAAACTAACAATTAAGTAAATTACATTAAAAACAAATGTAATAAATGCTCTCACTGGTTCCTTATTGCTAACTTAACCATTGTCCAAGCTCAGGTAATCTCTGTTGTACCCGTACAGCAGAAACGCTAGGTAGAACTGGGGGTGTTTGTAGATGGAAATAAACAAACATGGAAATCAGAGACTACCCTCCCCAAAGCAGGTTGTTAAACACTGGATCACTTAATCCTTAGCAGCCCTTGGAGAGTTTGGTATTCTTTTGTTTTACAGATGAAAAAGGCAAGGCTTAGAGGAGATAAACAACTATCCCAAATCCCAAAGCAAGTGAAAGTTGAGATTGCAGCTATAATTCATGTTTAACTCCCTAAACCATACAGGCCCAACCACTGCTATGGCTGAGCCCCAAGGATTCACAAGGATTAAGGGTTGGTCCACAGGTTGGCACTGCTGGGAGGTGGTGGGACCTCCGGGAGGTGGTGGAAACTCCAGGAGGTGGAGCCTCTTGAGAGAGCTTTAGGTCATTGGGGGTGTGAGATGGTTCTCATGTGACCCCCCCTCAGTAGAAGGCTGTTATGAAAGGAGCAAGCCTGGCCTAGCCCATACTCTCTGTCTGCTCTGGGTCAAGATGTGACCATTTTCTCCTATACATGTCCCTGCCATAATGTCCTGCAATCTGCCACCCTTGCCAGAGGCCAAACCCATGGGGCTGCCCAGTCTTGGGCTTTGAACCTCTCAGACAAAACTAAATAAACCCATTCTCTTTATAAAGTTAGCTGTGCCTTGGGTATTTCATTACAGCAATGAAGAGCTGACTAATACACCCATGCAAAGGTATCACAAAACAACTGAAGCACAGACACAACAGCTAAGTTGTAGGACTTTGTTATTTAGCACCCTTGTGCAGACAAGGAAACTAGGTTTAGAGGAGTTAAAGTTATTTGTCCAAGATTACATAGTTAATAAGGAAAAAGAGAGTAGATTTAAGACAACACACTTACCACCTTCAGGAACTTTTAGGAGCCAGAAATGGGCAGGGCCAAGGAAGCCAATGTCCTGCTCTCTGTGCCTCCCTTCCCACATGTCCTTCTCTCTTGCCACACAATATCTTGGTTTGCTTTGTCCCTCTTTGCTTTGGGGTGCCCATTCCCACCTCATAACTCCCAAGTTTCCATGTCCTCAACTTAAGAATCTGCCCAAGGCTGACCAGAATGACTGTGTTCAAGAAAATTCGAACTTCCCAGAGGTAGAAGCTGACTGGAATAGCGTGGGTTACCCAGGTGCTTCTGGTTACTTCAACAAGTCCAAAAAAAAAAAAAAAAACAAGTCCAACAGTGCTGCTGGGTGTGCCCCCCATCTCCTGGGAAAGGGAAGGTGTGCCCCAAGTATGCCTGAGCTCATCAGACGCCCAGCCGGGGGGCCCTGCGATACTCACTCAGGTGAACAGAATACAGCAATGATACTGATCACTCTGCTGGTTCTCCTTAAGCACAGTAATGCTGTGATGTTTGTTCCATCATTGTGGTCATCATAGCAATTGTCATCACAATCACCGTCATTGTCACCATAGCCATCACTGTAGTTATCGTCATAGCCATCGCCATTAACATCATCATTATCATCACAGTCACAGTCACGGTCATCGTCCATTGTCATCATCATAGTAATCGTCATCGCAACCATCCTCATTGTCATCATCATCTACGTCATCGTCATCATCGTCATCGTCATCATCGCTATCATCATAGTCGTTATTGTGACCATCAACGTTGTCATCATCATTGTCACCACCATTGTCATTACAATATTCATCATCATTGCAATCATCACCGTTGTCGTCGCCATCATCATATTCATCATGATCACCATTGTCATTGTCATCATCATTGTCACAGTTATCATTATCCTCACAATCATCGTCACTGTTGTCATCCCCCCTTCTTTTACAGACAACAGAAGAGACAGGTTAAGAAATTTGCCCAAGAGCAGCACAGTTGCCTCACAGTATCAGTGGGGGATTGGTTCCTGGGCCTCCTGCAAGTACCAAAATCCCTGGGTGCTTAGGTCCCTTATATAAATGTCGTAGTGCTAGCATATAACATAGGCATAAGCACTTTAAATTGTTTCTAGATTACTTATGCCTCATAGAATGGCAGTGCCATGTAAACAGATGCTAGAGCATATTGTTCAGGGAATCATGACATGGAAAAATTCTGTATAAATTCAATAGAGACAAATTTTTTCGAGTACTTTCTATCTGCAGTTGGTTGAATCGGGGGGATGCAGAGCCCACTGATAACAGACCGCACACTGCAGTTAGTAAGGTCTGCGGCCAGGAGCCCAGCCCCGGCTGTCCACGTCAGTCAGTGCCACACTCTTGTCTGCTTCACGCTCTGCCTGGGCCTGACTGCTCAGACAGGCCAGGCTGACCTGACGAACTGACCTCAGGACCAAATTGGATAATGCCTTAGAGACCTTTATCTCCTGTGCCTTTATGTCTTCCTTTGTGCTGGGATCGAGGCAGTGGCTTGACACAAAAGCAGATGAGGGATGCATTATGACTCAGCTACCCTCTCCAGCAGTTCTCCAACATTCCCCCAGGAAAGTCACCCATGACCTCACACCATGTCTCCAGGAGCCCTGCAGTGAACCCCAACCATAACTTAGAAGAAACAACAGCTTTTATTAGCCAATACTCCTGCCTTGTTTTTTCTAGTGAGGGCTTGGAGGATGTGGAAGAGAGAGAGCGGCAAATGTCTCCTTGTGGATTAAGGACAGGTGGGGGAAGCAGGACCCAGAGAGAAGCCTGGGTAGGAGGCAGTAGAACCTACAGTGCAAGGGGCACTGAAGCAGAAGAGACTTCCAGTGCCAGCTGTGCCTTTTCAGATCCCGATCAATCATAAATCACCATGAGCTGGAAGGCTCTCCCATTGCACAGATGAGGAAACTGAGGCCAGACCTGCCAAAGGCCAGGCCACTTCAGTCTCTTTCCTGGCTCACAGGTTACCTCTGTCAATTTTCAATAATCCTGCAAAGTGTTCTTCCAGGGAGATATCCCTGCTGGGGTTAGCACCAGATTCGCCACCAGGGATGCAGAGACACAAGAAAAGTTCAGGGACAGAGAGAGAGAGAGAGAGAGAACCTGGATTCTCAGTGTGGTTTCCCTTGAGCACCAGTACTTCCATCAATGTCCTTGTGGGGTTGGAATCCTGTCACTGTAGCAAGAACCTTTGTTCCTCTACATCAATTTACAAAATAAACTCCAAGCCCCTCCCCTTGGTAGTCCTGGCCTCACACACCTCCACTGGGCCAACAAGAGTGACGCCGCCTTCCCTGGTACCTGCAGCATCATTTGCTATGGTTGATGCGGGTGTTTCATATGCTGCCTTCACAACCAGCTGGGAAGCCCAAAAACGGCTCGATGGTCAGTCTTTCCAGAGCCACTCGGGAGCTGTTGTTCACCCACTGTCCTGTCCTTCACCCTCCTCTCGATGTCTGTTCCCAACCTTCACTGTTCCTCTCACCCCAAGGATAACTGCAGAGAGGGCTGCCCCATGTAGAGCTTCTAGCATGTGTCAGACACTGGGTACAGTGCAGGCGAGGAACCTGAGGCTCAGGCCCATTCAGTCGAGCATCCCACCGGGAGTGCTTGATCCAAGGGTGGGTTTCATGTGCATCTGCTTCCAGAGCCACGCTGTTTCCCCTCCAGCTCCACCTCCGCCTGCTCCTCTTCCATGGATCTTATCTCCTGCTTCAACAAGCACTTGGAGGCCTCCAAGGTGGAAACCATCTCTGCCTCCTGCCCCCACCTCTCCAGGCTCCTATATCCACATTCCTCCTCACTGCCGGTCTGTCCCAGCCTGCCCACAGCTGTCTGGGAGCATGAAACCCATTTCCAGGTGAGGAACAGAGACATCACAGGCAGCACGACAGCCCCCTGCAGAGCCCGGGCCATAACCACTACACCACGCAGCTGTGGGTGGGCACTGTGAGTTGTCCTTGACTCTCTCTCTTAATCCTTTTAGTACAGAGGTTTTCGAAGTAGCTTTCCCACCACCAGCAGCACTTGAGAACTTGCTGGAAATGCAAATGCAGATGCTTCTGGTGCTGGCTAAAGTTTGAGGATCTCTGCTCTTGTCCAGGGAATGATTTTGTAAAGGAAGTTTTATGGTAACACAACCACACCCATTTGTTTATGAATTGCCAACAGCTATAACACCAGAGTTCAGTAGATATGACAGACACACTCTGGCTTGCAAAGCCAAAATACTTACTTTTTGGCATTTACAGCAAATGGTTGGAGAGTCCTGCTCCAGTCTATCACCAAATCCTTCAGATGTAGCCTCCAGGCATGGCGGCACAGACCTATAATCCCAGCTACTTAGGGATTAGAGGCAGGAGAGGATCTCAAAGCCATCTGGGGCAAAAGGAGCAGCAAGACCTTGTCTCAAAAATGAAAGAAAAACAAAAGGGCAAGGGGCATAGCTCAGGTGGTAGAGCACTTGCTTAGCATGTGCAAGATCCTAGGTTCAGTCCCCAGTACTGGCTGGGTGCTGGTGGCTCATGCCTGTAATCCTAGCTACTCAGGAGGCAGAGATCAAGAGGATGATGGTTAGAAGCCAGCCTGGGAAAATAGTTCTCAAGACCCTATCTCAAAAAAACCCCATTACATAAAAGGGCTGGCAGAGTGGTTCAAGGTGTAGGCCTTGAGTTCAAGCCCCAGTACAGCGAAAAAAAAAAAAAAAAAAAACCCCAGGACTGAAAAATAGAAAGAAAAATAATTCTTCAGCTGCCATCTTTTAAGTAATCCTCCAACCTGAATCTTTCTCTCCATGTCTCTGTTATCCTAGCTGATGTCTTCACCATTGCCTCTAGCTTAGACTAGAGAAATAGGCTTCTCCTAAGTGGTCTCCCTGCCTCCAGCCCTGGCCCCCAACTCCAACCCCAGCACAGGTACTGAAATGTGACCAGGACACAGCTCTTCTTAAAATATCCTTTGTCTTCAAAACCAAGCCTAAGCA
The DNA here is from genome assembly GCF_047511655.1 of Castor canadensis. Lineage (NCBI taxonomy): Eukaryota > Metazoa > Chordata > Mammalia > Rodentia > Castoridae > Castor > Castor canadensis. The sequence continues at coordinate 182,959,658 of NC_133388.1, read as the reverse complement.
TTTGGAAAGTGCATACTAAGTTCTTCCTGACTTGGAGCTTACCTCTCTTATATAGACACACACCAATCTGGTGTGTGTGTGGTGGGGGGTGCTGGGGTTTGAACTCAGGGCCTCACACTTGCTAGGCAAATGCTCTATCCCTTGTGTTGGCTATTTTTGAGTTAGGGTCTTGCATTATACCTGGACAGGCTTGGGTCACAATCCTCCTATTTATGCTTACTGCTGCAGCTGGGATGACAGGTGCACACCACTGCACCCAGCTGGTGGTTGTATCAGGGTCTCATGAGTTTTTTGCCCAGGCTGGCCTGGAACTGATCCTCCTGATCTCAGCCTCCCAAGTAGCTAGAATTACAGGTGAGCCACAGTGCCTAGCTCTCATAACCATTCTTTAGGCTTGGGAATACCAAATCACTGTGGTCAGTTCTCCGTTCACCCTATGGCCTCTCACCTCCAGGCCTTTGCATGAAGCACCCTCCTCACCCATTCTCCCTGCCCAAGGGCCAACTGCTCATCCTGCAGGATTCAGTCCAGCTGCCATCCAGAGAGCCTTTTCAAAACTCACCACCCTCCTACCTTCCTTGATCCTCACCCTGTGTGCATTTGATGTAAATTCCTGCCTCCCTCTTTTGCTTGGTACTGCCAGTACCCAGGACAGGGCTGGCACATAGTTCTTCAGTAAAATTCCCTAAACTGATCAGAGACTATTCACTGGGCACCTCTGTGTCCTTACAGTTTACCCTGGCTCAACTTGTACAACTTACAAATGCAGCAGGTGCTTGTTGATGCTGACGGGTCCACAGGTCACGTTTTACAGACTTATCCTCATCCACAGCAAATGGCATGGAGACCTGAACGTAGTAGGTATCCAACAAGTATTATCAAAGGATCTAGGAATCATTTTGCCTCTCAAAAGCATATATTTTTTTTCAGGTGAGTTTTATTTTGAATCACCTTTTTTGATTAAAATTAAAACATTGGAAATATTATTTAAAGATCACTGAAAAGTCTTAAGAATAAGAATAAAAATCATTTGTAATTTCTCAATGTATGTAAATGTTACAGTGGATTTTTTTCCCTGGCCTTTTTTTTATGAACAAGTTCTTGGGAATGTAGGAGGTGGTACAGATGTGTGTGTGTGTGTGTGTGTGTGTGTGTGTGTGTGTGTCTGTGTGTGTGTGTTTCTACTGTTCCACAGTTCTGCTGGCTAACTGACCTTTAGGATAACTGCTTTGGCTGGATCTCACTTCTTACAAATGGAGATCAGCGTAAAGCCACTTTGACTTCTGAAAATGAACCCTTCTGTTCTGCCCCCCCATGTTCTCACATTAGCAAAAAAGCAAGCAGAGAGCCTCCTATGTGCACCAGAGACCTTCCATTTAAGAAGAGAAAATTGCTAAGAAACTACTGGAAGAAGCCTCCAGCAAGGAGGGCGTGTATCTTACTTCTTGGAAAAGAAGTTTACTTTTCTGGGGCAGGGTTTAAGGAAATGTCCTCATAGGCCACTTGCTGGTGGCTAAGCTTGGGTCAACTTTGCTAGGAATGGCCCTAGAGGGTCAGTGGGAAGAAACACCAGCCTGGGGTGGGACCTAAGTGAGGACATGAGAGGGGCGAGTTAGCTCAAGTTCAAGGAATTTGGTGTGGGTGCAAATCGGCAGCTCCCATTTATTGAAAACTTGATACTGAATGTGTTAAGATTACAGCAGGTCTCTAAATGATACCACCTTTGTGTAGTCCCCACCCAGTTCTGAGTCACTGAAAGTAAGAGGGGCATGACCTTACATGGTTTGGTGGCCCAAACCTGTAATCCCAGCTGCTGGAAGGGCAGATATATACAGATTGTGTCCCAGACCAGCCAGGGCAGTTAGCACAAAACCCTATCTGAAAAACAAATTTAAAAAAAACAAAAAGCAAACAGGACTGGAGGTACAGCATTTTCTAGCAACCCCAGTACTGCCAAAAATACACAGATAATGAAGGGAGTGTGACAAGTAGAGATCAGAACAAGAGGGCCAGTATTAGAACCCAATTTGGACTTATGACTTCCTTCTATCGCTGACCAGAAACACCCTGCTTCAACCCCTGGTCCTGGATAGTGGTGGCCTCCCCAGGAAGTGAGCCTCCTCAGAAAAATTGAAAGTATGGAGGAACAGGGCTGAATGTGTACTTCTGGTGGCAGCCGGATACCAAAAGAAAAGTGGATGGGGGACAGAAGCAAATATGCCCACTTCCTACGCCAAAATTTGCCAACCAGGAAGTTCATTCCTCCTCCCCAAAGAAGCTTAAGCATAAGACCAGAAGGAAGCCAGGAGTGTTACACACATTGATGTCCTTCCCACACAGAAACATCAGCAAGGGGAAAGGAGGTTCCACATACAAGGCGTTGTGCTAGGAATTTAAGTGCTGTATCCCTAATTCTGACCAATCCTGCAAGGAGAATATAATATACCAATTTTAAGATGAGGAAACTGACAGGAGTAAAGTAATAGCCCAATATCATCCAGCTAGCAGATGGTGGAGCAAGATTTGAACATGGGTTATGTTCAATTCACATCCCTTGCTATCTCTACCTTGGTACACTGTTTCCTAGTTGTTCTGAGCAATGCCTTTCCTGTCTGAGCACCCCTCCTAACAAGGCATGCAGTTAGCTCAGGAGGAAGGGATCAGAAGGGTGGTGAAAAGAACATTTAAAAGAAACAAGGTTAAAGGAACAGGCTGCAGCTAGCTCTGGATGGAGCAGATGCAAGCTCTATTTAAGCTGGACTTTGAAGGATAAATAGGTTTACATTCTTATTTGTTGGGTCATAAGAACCTGCTCTGTTTTCCTGTTAACTTCTGAGCAGTGGTTTGAATTTTGTTCTATCATGTATTATCTGGGGGTTAGGAGTCTTCACCTGTGAAAGGCCTCAGTGAAAGTGTTTGCTCACAGGCCAGCTCCACTCTGCTTCTGTTCCCTGATTTGGGATGGTTTCTCATTGCAGCTTCTAGAAAACCCACAAGGCCCTCATTCTGGAGGCTTCTCTGGCTTTACCACTGCCTGCCATAGACACTGGCAGCTGCTCGCCACCCATCCCAACTGATTGCTGAAATTTATCACTAGTCCTTGCAGGAACATCATCTCAACCCTCACAGGAGCAGTGACAAGATGTGGCCTGATTGGACTCTTCCATGGTCATCTGCTGCTCTTTGTAATGAAGCACTTTTTTGTTTGGAAAAAGAGAGCTGGTGACAGTGTGGAGTCAGGTCCCCAGAAGGTACGTCTTGGTCAGGGGACCTGGCATCTGCCTTCAGAACCAGGGGTGGTGGGTGAGGAGGTTGTGTTCTTGTGGGAAGGGGTTTGTGGTGATCCCAGGAGATATTGCACTGGCTTGGATCTACGCAGATTTGTAAATGGCTCCTTGATCTCCCAAAACATCGTCCAGAATTAATTCCACCTACAAAGGTGGTTGCCTCTTACACAAAAGAATCACCTCTCCCTTCCTCCCCTCGCTCCTCTAACCCCTGGGCCATGCTCACTTTGATAACAGACTGCTTTTTGCTTTATTTTTGTACCTTTGGTTTGTTACCTGCTCTTTCTGTCTTTCTCTGTCTCTCTGGCTCTGTCTGTCTCTCTCTCACACATACATACACACACATAGAATAAGTAGTATTTTTCTTAGCACAAAAAAGATATTTCACTATGTGATGGCTGAGTGTAAGCTGAGATGGCCTGATAGCACGTTGAGCTCAAGAAGTTGATGGCTGCCGAAGGCAGACTGAAGTCAGATCTCGTACCCTAGCCCAGATCTGTCAGTATATCAAATAACAGTAAATAAATAATAGTGACAAAATCATAAAGCTGACATTTATTCATTATATTCTACATTCCAGGACCACATAGAGGTCCTTCCGGCCACTTGTTACCTTACTCAATCCTTACAGCCACCATTAAGATAATTACCATTACTTCGTTTTACAGGTGTGGAATCTGATGCTTAGAGAAACTGGTCCACACGTCCACACTCCCACCAGCTAGTGCTGTGGTAGTTGCTTTTGCTGAGATTGGACCTATTTGGCTCTGCTGGTACCTAACTTTTTTTTTTTTTGCTTTACTGAGGTTTGAACTCAGGGCCAAGCACTTGCTAGGCAGGCACTCTATCACTTCAGCCATGCCTTTTATGATTTAGTTATTTTTTTGAGTAGGGTCTCAGGCTGCATTCCTCCTACCTCTGCCTCCCATGCAGCTGAGGTGACAGGGTGCATGCCAACATCTCTGGTTTGTTTGTTGAGATGAAGGTCTTGATAGCTTTATACCTGGGCTGGCCTTGAATCCAGATCCTCGTGATCTCTGCTTCTAGAGTAGCTGGAATTATAGGTGTGAACTACCACACTTGACCCCTACCCAAACTTTTTGCCAGTGTGCTCCTTGCCCATTGAGTGGCTTTGGCCAAAAGCTTCCCTTCTTTGGGCTTTACCATCCTCATCTGTGAAATGGAGGCTGAGGGCAGATAATGTGCTCGCTAAGGTCACCAGGAGAACTTGTCTGAGGAGATCAGTAGCAGCACCAAATGGCAGTCCTCCCTGTTCAAGCAGCATTTTACAGCCCATAAAGTTTTTACTCATTCTTCTCAGCAAGCAGATTGCCTTGGAAACAAGATCCACCTAAATGGCCAGCCCAGCTCCCCTGAGTCACTGCTGCAGGGAAATCTGCAGAAACGGGTGGCTCTGGGGACAGACCTGCCTGCCTCACCCTCAGTTCCAGCTCGGGTTGCCTTCTCAGGGGCCCACAGGGGTTCCTATGCGGAGTGGCTAGAGCATGGAGCCACCTCTGTCCACACTCCAGGCAAGGTGGAATGAGCGCTACAGGCCTCTAGGAAACACCTGGACACAGGTGATGTAAACAATTCCAGAGCCCAGGCTTGCCCAGCCTGTGGGCTGCAGAAAGAGACTAGCTGTCTATCACTTCTGTGTATTCACTCACTTGTCTGCTTATTCATTCATTCAACAAACATGCTTGGCAACATCCACGGTGGGATTCATTGTGCTAAGCATGAAAGAGCTAAGACTGTGACTCTTTCTCCTAATGAGCTCATCATCAGGGAGGGAGTGGAAAGCTAGGGGCACAGATAAACCCAACAAAAGCGACATGCAGTAGCAGTGGGACCCTCGAACACTGTGCTCCCTCTCTGAGACTCAGTTTCCTCACCCGCCAAATGGGATGGTAATATTCTTTAGCCTCATCTTCAGTTTCCCACATCCCGGGAACCACTGTGTTTCCTGAACACACCACTAAAGACCCTATCACTTTGACTTACTACTTTCACTGTCTTTCCTAGGAAGCCCTGCCCCATGTATATCCCCAAATAGCCACACAAACCCAGCATCTAGCAGTTTCAGCACATAGAAGAAGATGAAGAGATGTCTGCTGAGTGGGTAAATCCTAAGATCAAGTTGTCTCTCTTCCTCTCTCTCTTCCCCCACCTCTCATTTTCCCTTAGCCCGATCCAGGCAGGACCATTATTTCTCTCCCCTGCTAAATTGCAAATTCCTCATGTACAGACACCAAGGATGATGCACACATGAGTATTTAAAACATTAGTAAAAGTGAAAAAACAAGTTAGCCAGGAAAAGTATTACTATCTTTGTGTTAATAATGACTCTTAGGTTCTGAAAATTCCCAGAGGCCTTTATGAATCACCCTAGAAAATTAAGCAACTTGCCCAGCCTGAGGGCCTCAGGCAGCTTCCATCCTGAACTGCAACCTGGGCTGTTACCAGAGCTCTCCTAAACATTTTTTAAAAAGTATTTATTTCAAAATTCTATGTGCACACTTTTCAACAGGTCAGAAGTTGGAATGCATTTTTCTCTCTCTAATGGTGCATAAAATAATAAGAGTATAAACAACCTTAGATTTGATGAAGTACATTAGTCATAACTGGCCAAAGAAGAAACTCAAGTGGTCAAGTTCACCCTCACTAGTAATTGAAGCCATAAAGGAGCAACTACTTCCTCCCGAGGCATCAGCAAAGATTAGAAGATTGAGATTGGAGACAAAGGGAAGGAGAACAGATGCTCTCATGTAAAATTAGTGAAGCCATACTTCCACAGAAACTTTTGGGGGGGAATTTGAATTTTGACACGTGTCAAAAGGGTTAAAGATTGGCTTGCCCTTTGACCCAAGTATTCCGCTTCTGGGAACTTATCCTAGGGCAGATTCATGGTTGTACTCGGAGACTTTGTCTATAAGCATATTCTCAGAAGCCTTGTTGACTGTAAGAAACCTAGAAGCAAACTACATTTAGCAGTCATTGATTAAATAAAGGAAGGTTATTTTATGCAACTGAATGATACAAAGTTATAAAAATATCATTAATGATGAATTATAAATTCTTGTATTTATGCATCTGTACAGAGAAAAGCCATTTGCAGTGCTATGCTTTGCTAACAAAATTACTTCATTCTGATTCCATTTTTCTTTGAAAAATAATTTCAGATTAATAACCACGATGGTGTGAACAAGGAAGACCTGAAGTCATAAATTTGCAGGTATTCTTTTTTCACATCTGGGTTAAATTTTAAAAATAAGTAGTTTCAATGTTAATTACTTTTTGTTCTTCTTTAAATGGATCATTTTAATACAATCTCTAACTAATTGTTTTAAACTAATTCTAAGTTCCAAGACTAATACAAACAACTTTGTATACACGTCACCCACGTCTACCCATTTTTGACACAGCTTTGTTTGCTATTTCTGTCCTGCAAACATACACTCTGGCTTTCTCTCTTTATGTGTATTTGTGCTTGTGTAAATATTTTATGAAACAATTGAGATTAAATTATATGTATCGTGTCCCTTTACCCTTTAATATTTCAAAATGCATTCTTAAGAATGAGGTCATTCTCTTACATAACTACAGAGCCATTAGCAAGTTCCAGAAACTTAATACTTCTATGTAAGCAACAGCCCATATTCCAATTGAGTCAATTGTCCCTAGGGGGCATAGCATTTAGTTGTCACGTCTTTTTGTCCTCTTAATCTGAAGTAGCTCATATGTATTTCTTTGTCTTTCATGACATCAGTGGTTTTTAGGAACCCAGACCTGGTATTTCACGGACTGTCCATCCGCTTAAGTGTCTCATATGTTCTCATAATTTAGCTCTGTTCATACATTTTGGGTTGGAGTGTCACCTAAGTGGCGTTGTACCCTTCTCAAGGTATCACAGCTAGAGACAGGTGGTGCCCCCTTATCCCTCCGTGGTGCTCATTGTGAAGCTCTGTCGTCTCTCGTTATCACTTGTGCTTAGCCACAGGGTGGTCTCTAGTGCTCCTTCACAAAAACTTCATGGGAAAATAATTTGAAACAAGATAACTTTTCTGTTCCTTATCGGACTGCTTCCCATCCATTAGAATTCAATGATAAATTTTACTATAGAGTCACAAAGGATGATTTTTTTCTAATGTAATCACTTGTTCTGTTTATTAATTGTAAGGAAACCCTTCACCTTTTGATTTATTGTCAAAATAGAACTGTCGAGTCTAATTTTATATAATGGATTACAATTCATTTCTATCCATATTTATCTTGATGCTAAAAATTGTCCTGGCTTTGCCCGTAAGAACCCATTTGAACTGGCTTCTGCACCTTTTTACACGCTTCGTAAATATTGCTTACCACTTTTTGTCTTTCTTTTGGCATAATGAGACATTCTGAACTCATCTTGTACTTTCTGTGCTTCAGTCCTGGAATCAACTACTTCTCCAAGGGCACTGGCTGCTTTTGGTGGGTGATGGTATTTAGAAATCTGGGTGCATATAGGGTTTCATTTTTCTTCTCTTTAAAAACAATCCAACACATATGCCATTATAATAAAAAGGTAAAGTTATTTTCACCCTGTTCTTTAAAAGAAGTAAAACAACCAAAAGAGAGTGGGCTGTCACAAATCCCCTGAAGCCAAAATTCCCTGGACCCATGAGAACAGTTTTCACCTGCTGACTTTTCAAATGCCAGAGGAAGTAGCTGCAAACCAGAGGCTGGACCCAGGAAGTCTCTGTGGGGGTGTCCTTCATCTTCAGAAGGTAGGGAGGCAAACACAGTTTGCTGGACCAATGTGGCGCCGAGAGGTGTCCCCATAGTGATGAGAATAAGGATCTCACAGAGCGTAATGTTCACCCAAACCCTTGCCAACAAGAGAAGATGATGCCATGCTTCTCTGCCACCAATCTCTAAGTTCCTTCTGAAACCAGGCAGGGGCACCCACTGCCCCATCTCCCTACCCACCTCACTCACATCCATCCATCCCTGCCCTGGGAACCAGACTGAGCTGCTGGGAATGTTTATGCCTGTTTATCTTAATTAATTTTTGATATGCTGCCAATATGACCCACCGCTTCCTTTTGCCAAAACCAACTAGCTGGGACCCAGGCCTGCCCTCCCAAAGGGACCCTGCTGGACCAGTAGCAGACCCCTTGGCCTAACGCCTAGCTGAGGTCCTGAGTGGCTGTTCTCCTTTCAGAACAGCCAGTGACTGGGATCATGGAAAAATTTAGGGCCACTGTAGCAGCAGCTCCCAGGAGCAGCCATCTGCAGTCTCCCCAAGGGAGAAGTCAGGTTGGCTTCCCCAACTCTGGCTGCTGCACCCATTCCAGTTCCTTCAAGGAGTGGTGTGAATCTTGTACATCCTCATGTTTCCTTATATAAAGCTGTGAATTCTCTAATGCCAAGCCCACACCTCCGCCATGAAAACCATCCCTGCAGGCGTTCTTTACCCTCCACTCCATAATCAATCTCACTGCTTTGTCATCAGAGGTCACCTTGCCTCACTGAACTCCATAGGGCAGGGGCTGTGGCAGTTCAATCTTGTAGTCTCAATGACAAGTGAAGTGTCTTACAATTGAGTTCAATATGGGAAGGAAGGAAGAAAGGAAGGAAGGAAGGAAGGGAGGAAGGAAGGAAGGAAGGAAGAAGGAAGGAAAGAAGGAAGAGAGTGAGGGAGGGAGGGAAGGGGAGAAAGAGGGAAGGAGGGAGGGAGGAAGGGAGGGAGGAGATAAATTAAGATAGGTGTGGTTGAGGCCAACCAAGGCCAACTGAGGCAGATGGGACACAAGGATTTGTTCTGAGGCCAAGCTTAGTGACTGCCACCCAGTCTAAACCACTCCTCCAGCGGGCTCCTGCCCCAGACACTATCATATCATCCTGTTTTGTTTTGTTCCACAGGCTTTATCACTATCTGAAATGGTATTTATTTGTGTACTAGCTTACTTCCTGTCTCCCCAACCTTGTCCCCTTCCCTAAACTGCTCCACTATAGCACAGAGGAACCCACCTCCCTGCTTGCTCACAGTGCTACCTCAGCCCTGGCACAGCATGGGGCATGTAGTAGACACTCATAGCTATTTGCTGAGTGATGAGTGAGTGAATGGATGGATGCACGGATGGATGGATGCATGGGTGGATGGATAGATGGATGCACAGATGTGTAAATAGATGGATGGATGCACAGATGGATGGATGGATGGATGCACAGATGGATAGATGAATGGATGGATGGATGCACTGATGCACAGATGGATGGATGGATGAATGGATGGATTCATGCATGGAAGAATGGATGCCTGGATGGACTCTTGATCCTTTTGGAGGCCCACATTTTGCCCTCAAGGAAAGCCTTGCTTTTGCCCATCTTATAACTGGACTGGCATATTAAATTTAAGATACCACCTTACTAGAAGCCTCTTGGGAAGTTAACTTCTAGAGCCTTCTCTTTCTCTTTTCCCAGCTTCCTTTGTTGCCCTCTTTCTACATCTCACATAGCAACATTCATTGAGTGCCTGCTGGTTGCTGCACATCGTCCTGGACACTGGGAGCACAAGTAGGGCTCTGACAGAGGGCCCTGATGAGATTCCCCAGTGGGGGAAATTCAGAAAGAAAGGTAGAGCTAGGTCAGTGTGTGCATCCTTGCTCTTGATCTAAGTGCCTTGACCTGGCAGCAGGTCAAGGTTGTGTCAGTGCTCAGCACTGTTTACCTAATAGCATTAGGAGATGATTTGGAGTTCAGAATGCTCTATTTGGCATAGGAGGACATGATGACTTGAAATTACTGTGGTAAAGACACTAAAGCTGCTCTGGACAAAAGATGACAAATCTCTGTCACTGCCTGTGGGACACATGGAGAAGAAGGGGAAAGGAGGGGCTCTGCTCCTCTTGAAAATAAAGTGGAAAAATGCTTCTCTGGGGGCGGAAGAGGGGAAGGCTGCTGTTCTACAGGTAAACAACATTTGGATACATAACATGTATTTTTCATAATTTTATTCTGAATATAAAATTAATGTTTGCCAAATCTAGAGAAAAACAAAAATATAAACAGGAAAAGAGCAATCGCTCCTTTCTCTCCGTCTCCCTCTCCCTGTCTCTCAGTGCTGGGGATGGAACCAGGGGCCTTGCACATGGTAGGCAAGAACCCTACCACAGAGCTACATCCCTGCAATCTCTCTTTTTGCTTATTTATAAGACAGGATCTCACTATGTAGACCCGGGCTACACAGCTCAGGCTAGCCTCAAAGTCACAATCTTCCTGCATCAGCCTCCCAAGTGCTGAGATTATAGGCATACATCTCCATGCCAGCAGAAAAGTGCAATCTCTTTAAATTCTCCCCACGCAAAATAATTGGCTACTGATTGTTTTAGGTGTTTTTAGCCTTCTTTCTAAGTATGAGTTTGCACAATTGAGAGCAGGCTGCTTATACAATACCACCTCTTGCTTTCTCACTTGGTAAACGACAAGTATTTTACCACATAACCAAAAAAAATGCATCATAATTGAGCCAGGCACAGTGGTTCATTCCTGTACCCCAGCTATTTAGGAAGCAGAGATCAGAAAGATTGCAGTTTGAGGCCAGCCTGAGCAAAAAGTTAGTGAGACCCCATCTCAACCAACAATCCAGTTGTGGTGGTATGTATCTGTAATCCCTTACACAGGATTACAGTAGGTAGGAGGATTGCAGTCTGAGGCTGGTCCTAGGCAAAAACCCAATACCCTATCCAAAACTTAACTAGAGCAAAAAGAGTCTGGAGCCACAGTTCAAGTGGTAGAGTGCCTGCCTACCAAGTGAGAGGCCCTGAGTTCAAACCCCAGAACCACCAAGTAAAGCATCCTAAGTCAGGAATTAAGGTTGCAGAATAATACATATAGTTTAGTTCAAGGAAAAAAATACAACCCAAGACAATGCCCACGCAGAAAGTATTTTGGTAAAGCTCTGAACAGACACATTACAAACTCAGAATAATAGGGTATTGTGCTGTAGTGTAACTACGTGCTCAGGTGCTTGTCTAGTATGCTCAAAGCCCTGGGTTTGATCTGCAGCACCAAAAGCAGCACCAAGAAAAAAGAAGAAGGGGGAGGGGAAGGTTGGGAGAGGGAGGAAGAGGAGGAGGAGGAGAAGAAGAAAGAAAGAAGAAAGAGTATCTCTGGAAAGATGGGGAAGAACAAGACTGATGCAAGAGAACAATAAGAATATTAACTTTACCTCAAGTTTTCAAATATTATGACAGGGTCTAGCTATGTCACCCTGGCTGGCCTTGAACTCATGACCCTCCTGTTACCACCTCCCGTGTGCAGGATCTCAGGTGTGCGCCAACCACAGCCATCTCTCAAGTATTATGTACAAAATTGGAATTATTTTTAAGATCTAAGCTCCATCAAATCATAATTACATTGCTTACCACTACACCATAGGACTGCCTCCTACTTTGCTTAACCTCTCTTCTAAGGTCAGACTTGAGAATTATTTCAAATTTTTAGCTGCTCTAAATAATTTGCAGTGAACTTCTCTGGGTACAAATCTGTCTTTGAGTGGATTCCTCCTAGCAGGATTCTTGGGCAGTGACCATGAACTTACACTCTTCTGAGGACTATCTGGTAGACTGGATCATCACACTGTCACAAGCATCAAATGCCATCAATTTTTAAAATAATTATTAATGTGGTTTTGACTCATTTAACTTAATGATTACTTGTCTGTTACTAGTGTTTAAATTTTAATACATTCACTAACCATTTTCCTTAAGGAAGGATGTCTTCTCGTGGACTGTAAAGGAAGAAACTCTTACAAGAAAGAAGAAATAGGAATACACACTGAGCAGCAATGCTTTCTTTTGTTTTTTCATTCCGTTCACTTCTTGGGAGAAAGAGAAGCTAAGAAAAGGTAGATTGAGGGCCAGAACAGCCAAGAGACATCGGCTGTGAGTCAGCCTGAAGCTCATAAAGCCGATCTTTCTTGACTTTATGCAGCCCTTATTACATCATGGACTTCCCACACCTTCAACATCTCCTCTCCCCTGCCAAGAGAGAGTTCTCAGGGGAGCCCGAACCCACCTTTCCAAGTGATGCCCCTCATCTTCTACACACATCCTAGCTTTCACTCATTAGCATCTTTGCCCCTCTTCAAACACATGGTCCAACCCTGCTTCTTTCCTTTGCTCACCTGTTCATCTCTCTGCTGTAATACCCTCTCTTCTCCATTCCCACACCAACCCTCTTTCAAAGATTCCAGATGCCACCTCTCCTTCAATCAGGCCCGTGCTCATCCTCTAAAATTCAAGTGATTTTTTTTTCATTCTTTTAAACTTCTATTTGTTCCTAAGATGAACATGAAGGGCCAAGGTTCAGACCCTGGTTTGTTGGGGTGGTGGTGAATTTATGTGTCAACTTGAATGGGCTAAGGGATTCCCAGATAGCTGGTGAAACATTGTTTCCAGATGTGTCTGTGAGAGTGTGCCTGAAAGAGTTAGCATGTGAGTCCGTAGACTGAGAAAGATCCATCTTCGACAAAGTGGGTAGGCATCGTCCAATCTGTCAAGGGCCTTAGGAGAGCAAAAAGATGGAGAGAGAGAAATTTGCTTTCTGTTTGAGCCAGGAAATCCATCTTCCCCTACATCCTTTCCTCACACATCACTGTTCCTGGATCTCTGTCCCTTAGACTCAGACTTGAACTTATTGCACCTGGTTCTCAGCCTTCAGGCATGGACTGGAGTGGCACCATCAGCTATTGTACACCTCCAGCTCAAAGAAGGCAGCTCCTGGGGCTTCTCAGACTCCATAATCACGTGCTTAGCCCTCACACGGAATCTCTTTCTCTAAATCTAAACTATTGGTTCTGTTTCTCTGAAGAACCCTGACTGGTACAGCTGAGTTCTTCCACTTTTACAAGTGTACCTTGGGCAAATTATTAAGGAACTTAAATCTCTGTGCCATCTCCAAAAAATTGCAAAATTAAATGAAATCACATAAATAAGGTATTCCTAACACATAAAATTTCAAAGACTGTTATTTCTGCTTCAGTCTACTTTGTCTTGCCTTGAGTGGTATGCCTCATGTCTACACCAGTTCTAGAGCAGAAAGTCCTGGCAGGAAGGAGTCCAGTTCCTGTACGCTTAAATGACCAACATTTAATGAGTGAAAGAAATGTACACAGTTTCTGTGAGAAAGTAACCAAGGAAGAGAAGTGATGGTGCAGGAGCTCTGGTTCCGAGGCTGGATTTTCTGTTCTCTGGCTGTGAGACTCTGGGAAAGCCACTGACTTCATGTCACAGCCTCAGTTCCTGTGTCTTTGCAGGGAGCTATAAATAGAACTCACCTCAGAGTTCCTGGGGAAGAGTAAATGAGGTCATACAGAGCGTGGACAGTGCCTGGCTCAGAGCAAGCCTGCCAGCAAAAACAACTATCATTTCTATGGGCATAAGAAAAGGTAATGGGGCTGGACGCTGGTGGCTAGCTTGTGATCCTAGTTACTCAGGAGGCAGAGATCAGGAGGATCACAGTTCAAAGCCAGCCTGGGCAAATAGTTCTACAAGACCCTATATTGAAAAAAAAAATCATAAAACAGGGCTGGTGGAGTAGCTCAAGGTATAGACCCTGAGTTCCAAGCCCCAGAACTGCCAAAAAAAAAAAAAAAAAGAGCAATGGTTGTGAGAATTGAGCTTATTGAAGAAAGACTGAAATGTGGATCCCACTAGATCAGATTTTGAAAGTCCTTATGAATACTCTTTAACTATACCATTTGCTTAAAATGCGATTTTTAAAATTTTTTTAAGAAAAATATTTTACCTGCTCAGTACCTCACACCTGTAGTCATAGCTACTCAGGAAGCAAAGATTGGGAAGATGACAGTTCAAGATCAGCCCAGCCAAAAAGTTCATGAGACCCCATTGCAACCAGTTAAAGTTAGGCATGGTGATGCCCACCTGTCATCCCAGCTATGCGGGAAGGGTACACAGGAGGATCACGGTGTAGGCCACCTGGACATAAATGTGAGGCCCTATCTCAAAAACAACCAAATCAGAACAGGCTGGGGCCATGGCTCAACATTAGTATGAGTAGTCTGGACTTGCTGCGAGTGTCACATGTATCATCGTAAATTTACAGAAAGTGCGCATCTTGCAGCCAGCATGGCAAGATCATGGCACAATTTCATGTCATCATTTGTTTGTGGAGTGACTGGTGATACTTTGGAAGTATGCTCAGGGTACAAGGGCCGTCCTGGTGTCTGAGGGTTAGGACTTGGTGCTCTCAAATTACAAGGACAATAAACAAAAAGCTTTTAAATTAACTACTGCTTTTTGTAGAAAAACTGCACAGCCAAGGAAATAGAACTGCCACACACATAGATCCTTCTGTAGGTCTAACAGTAGGAAACAGCATTTACTTGTGATGGTTTCTTGTATTCTTGCTGTATTCAAAAAGATAATCTGATGGGCGCCAGTGGCTCATGCCTGTAATCCTAGCTACTCACGAGGCAGAGATCAGGAGGATTGTGGTTCAAAGCCAGCCCAAGCAAATAGTTTGCAAGACTCTATCTTGAAAAAACCTATCATAAAAAAGGGCTGGTGGCATGGCTCAAGATGAAGGCCCTGAGTTCAAGCACCAGAACCACACACACACACACACACACACACACACACACCAAAAAAAAGATAATCTGGACAGAAATACTTTAAAAGCTTAAGAGAAATGCAAGGCAATAATTTCACTTAATCCACTCAAACCACCTAGCAGAGAGTAGAGCTCTGTGTAAGTAAGGTCCCAGGACAGCTGGGTTTTGATGGGCCTGGACTCAGGGAGTCAAAGGCAGGCAGAGATGTCCTGGAGCATTGAGCTTGACTTGCTCGTGACTTGGACAAAAAGCCAAGACGGAGAAGGCCGTGTGGGAAACAAGAGACCACCGTAGACCTGTGCCCAGTTCTCTCTTTCACATGGGCCTAGGCTTGCTGGCAGCACCCACTGGCTTGGAGAAAGGAAGACTCTGGATCAGCCGATCATTGCAGAATATCTTGTTTGAGATGCTCTGGGCCCAGTCATATCCACAGCTGATATTGCTGACCATGCTGGGTGGAGTGGCCCATGGCAATGAACTTGGGACAGAGGAGGGAGTCATCGAAATGAGTGAAAAGACAGGAAATCACAGAAGAAAAATAAATCAACTAATAGAAATTCTATAGCTGAAAAAAATAAATGATCTGAAATTTAAAACTCACTGGATCAGCTTATGAGAAGAATGGAAGTGACAGGAGAAAAAGCCAGTGAACGTGAAGTAGATCAGTACAATTATCCAATTTGCCCATAGATTTTGTTTGAGGGGCGGGTGCTTAGATTGAAGCCAGGACCTCACACACTACCACTGAGCTATAGCCTCCAACCCCAAATTATCCAATCTGAAGACAAAAAAGATTGAAGAAGAAAAAGTGAAACCTGTGGGGAAATATCAATCTAGATGTATACAATTGAGTTCAATTGTATACGTATTTTTTTCTGTCACAATTGCTGTGACAGAAAAAAATCTTAAACAATGGTCAAATATTCTCAAACTTGTTGAAAGACATAAATTTACAAATTAAAGAAACTCCATAAACACCACTGAAGAAAACTGCAGGTAGTGAAATCAATGAAATTGCTGAAAACCAAAAACAAAGAGAAAAATCTTGAAAGCAGCCAGAGTAAACTGATAACTGAGCAACACCAATTTGAATAATTCCTAACTTTTATTAGAAACCGTGAGGTACAAAAGACGGTAAAATAACATGTTTTTATTGCTGAACAACAAAAAATACCTGTCAGCCCAGAATTCTATATCCAGTGGAAACACATTTTAGAACAAGTAAGTGAACTTGTTGCCAGCAGACCTGCACCATTAAAAAAAAAAGTAAAGAAGTGATTCAAACCAAAGAGAAATTATGCCAAATGGAAGCTTATATCTTAAGGAAAAAGAAAAGCATTAGAAATGGTGAATTTATGGGTAGATACAAATGTTTATTTTTTTCTCTTAATTTTGTTAAAATACGTATGCCTGATTAAACAAAAAGTATGAGGCTGTCTTGTAGGTTTGTAACTCAAGTAGAGGTATGTACTACCTACGACAACCATGACACTGAGACTGGAAGCAGATGCAGATGCACTCATATGCTTATAACATTCTGACATTTTAATGAAATGGGACATTAACTCTACACTGAGAAAAGTTAAGGACATATTTTAATCCTTAGAGCAACCACTAAAAAATAGAGATACAGTTAAAATGCTAGTACGTAAATTTAAATCAAGTTCTGAAAATTATTGAGTTAAACCACACATTCTTTTTTTTTTTTTTTTTTGCTGTACTGAGGCTTGAACTCAGGGCCTTCACCTTGAGCCACTCCACCAGCCCTATTTTTGTAAAGGGTGTTTGGAGATAGGGTTTTGTGAACTCTTTGCCCAGGCTGGCTTTGAACTGTGATCCTCCTGATCTCTGCCTCCTGAGTAGCTAGGATTACAAGCATGAGCCACAGGCACCCGGTAAACCACGCATTCTTCATGAGGGAACTGATGCACCACAGAGTTTGGAATGTGGCTCCTGGCAGTAAAATAATCTTAACTCTTTTGGTGTATGAAGCACAGGCTATCTACTGAGTACATCAACAAACATACAGTATATTCATGATATTAAAACTTCAGGGAGATACGATTAAGGTAAAAGTATCTAAACAGCCTCATTTAGGAGGATGATAATGAAAAAATAGACTGAGAAATACTGAATTAAAACAAAAAGCAGGAAGGCAGAAGACTACCAGAACAAGAAAAAACAGAAAACAAGTCGTGTTGCCAGACAACAGGATACTTTCTGAGAAATGTGTGGTTAAAATACTTCTGATAAAAGCGTCATCAGGTGATGTCATTGATGTTTGGGCATCACAGAGATACGTACAGAAATAACACAGCATGGACATAACTATGGGACCAACGTAGTACCTGTGGCCTCTCATTGACTGAACTGTGCTTCTGCAGTACACAACTGTATTAAAATAGCAGGCCTACCTCCAAACATATCCACAATTATATTAAAGATTAATGGACTTCACATACTGCTGAAAGTGTCAGCCTACCTACAAGGTAACAGGAAGTGACAGAATCTGAGCTTTAGAATAAGACAGGCCTATATTTAGCCTAATCATATATGTTTTTAACAAATGTACAGTAGAGATGTTACTAGTATTTCCTTTATAAGATTAAATGATATTATATGTGGAATATGCTTAGTATTTTTTTTAGATATACCAACCTTTTGTTATTGGTAATTACAATTGCATTGATTTAGCATCAGATAAATTAACTTATAACAAAAGATGCTGGGAATTACTTAGATATTCATTTGATGAAAATTATGATTTATACTTGCTATTTGATCCCATCTCCAAGCTCTCTGCCTTTCTTTGTTGCCTTTTTTTGTGATATCTCTAAAAATTACACTGGAAGAACAAAGGGTCTCTAAAATCTTCTGTCTTGCTCCACTGTTAAAAATCACAATCACTTTTATATGTACTAGCTTTAAAACTGTTACAGGCATGTCTTTATTTATTATTCTTCCCATTTTGCACACAAGAAAACTGAGGTTGAAAGAAATTTGGCCACCTGTTAGCCGTGGTCAGTGAAGAGTTCTGACACCTCATCTGGTGCTCCAAACATCGTATCACTTCATGCATAATCTATTTTCTGATCTTTCTAGTTTGTTGAGGCTATATACCAATCAGGATATGTTCCAAGTGTAGGGCAGTCCAAACTCTGCCTTTAATAAATAAAGTGTGTGAAAGCTCTTAGATATAAAAGCCCTAAAGCATTTTAAAAGAAGGAATTGAGGTCTTTAGTTAAGTAATTAAAACTATTAACTCTGACTTGCATGCTGTAAAAATTTACAAAAGCAGGAAGCATGCAATGCAAACCTATTAAGTTAGCACAATAAACAGCACTCGAACAAACCTCCTTTGTCCGGAGAAAATCCCCTGTGTGTTACTAGCACTCAGCAAATTCAGGCAGTAATTCTGCAGACTCACAAAGTGCCTGGCTCCACGCTAACATAGGCGAGAATGGCCAAAATCTGAATGTGGTGGTGAGGATGTGTCCTAAGGGGGCTGCAGTCTAGTAAGGAGGTAGATGGGCGTGCACACACACAAACGTGCAGCTGAAAGCGACACAGAGGACTTTGGGAGTGAATAGAGGTTCAAGGAACATTGTTACTGTTTAGACATGAACCTTCTCCCAAAAGGCTCATGTGTTACAGGCTTCGTTCTCCAGCTGGTGGTGCTATTAAGAGGTGATTGGAGCCTGGCACTGGTGACTCAATCCTATAATCCTAGTTACTTGGGAGACTGAGATTGGAAGGATCAGAGTTCAAGACCCTATCCCCAAAATAACCAGAGCAAAATGGGCTGGAGGTGAGACTAAAGTGGTAGAGCACTTACTTTGCAAGTGTGAAGCTCTGAGTTCAAACCCCCAGCCAACCAAAAAAGAAAAGAAAAGGAGGTGATTGGATCTTGAGAGCACTAATGTCATCAATGCATTAATCATGAGTTGATGAGTTCACACTGAATGGGCTAGTGGGAGGGGGACCTGGTTGAAGGAAGTAGGCTGCTGGGGTCATGCCTTTAAAGGGTATATCTTGCCCCCAGACTTTTCCTGTCTCTCTCTTCCTCCAGTCTCCCACAAAATGAGCCACTTTGCTCCATCACACACTCACTCCCATGAGATTCTGCCTCTCCACCAATCATGGGCCCACAAGCAAAGGATCCAAGCAACCATAGCCTAAAACCATGAACCAAGATAAATCCTTCCTCTTTTTTTATTGGTAGGGCTAGATTTGAACTCATATCTTCACATTTGCAAAGCAGGCACTTTACCTCCTGAGCCACACCTCCAGTCCATTTTGCTCTGGCTATTTTTGGAGATGAGGCCTTGTAAACTATTTGCCCAGGCTGGCCACAAACTATGATCCTCATGATCCCAGCCTCCCACGTAGCTAGGATTACAGCGTGAGCCACTAGTGCCCAGCTAAATCCTTCTTCTTTTTTCAGTTTTTCTCAGGTATTTTGTCACTGTGCAAAAAGTGACTAAGAAAATTGATGCCATGAAGTGGAATCTGCTGTGCTTCTATCTGCCCACGTGATTCAGAGGCCTGGGAACTGGTTTGTGGGAGAAGCAGGCTAGAAAACTTGAGAGAAACTGGCCAGAAAAGCTTTGAAAGTTATCACTGGAGCTTAACGGGTGATTCTGGTGGGAGTTCAGAAGACCAGAATGCAGATAGGAACTCAGACAGTAAAGACTGGCTTGCAAGGTTTCAGATGGAAATGAGGACTCTGCAGGGATTTGGCCATTTGTGTTGCATTCTGGCAAAGAACTTGTCCATGCCCTGAGACTTTGTGGGAGTCTGAGTTTAAAAATGATGAACTAATTAATCCATTAGATTATGTCAAGGTAGCCCAGCATTCAGGCTGTGGCATGGGTATTGCTCACTACCTTTAGCCAGATTTACAGAAAGATTTGAGAGACTTGCACTTTGGCTGGAAAAGGAGTGAGTTTAAACTTAGGGTTTAGCCCTTGTTCCTTCCTATTACTGCTTATACTCTCTCTTCAACAAAATTAGAGATAAGGGCAAAGTAATTTCTACCTGGTATCGAGGGGGTTGGGGGGAGAGGGAGGAGGTGGGGGGAAAGGGGGAGAAATGACCCAAGCATTGTATGCACATATGAATAATAAAAAATAAATTAAAAATTAATAAAAAATAAAATCAGGGTTTAGGGAGATGTGGTTGCTGACGATATTAGTGTCAATTAAAAGAAGTCAAGTACTTTGCATGGAGACAATAGGAAAGATATCTTGAGGGCATGTCAGGATTTGACTGGACCCCTCCCGTTGTAGTCTCAAGGTTGTAAAGTTGTAAGTTCATTTGAAAGACTTTGCTTTGAGAAGAGAGCTTTGGGGTGCCATGTTCACACAAGACTGCATAAGGAAGTGTTTCCCCATGGTTAGCCACCCAGGTACTCAGAGGTCACTGCAGCTGTGGTCTGAGAGGACCCAGACACTGATGGAGCTGGCAGCAGACCTTGGCAACGTCCACATGATATTGGTTTTGCAGACATGAAGAAAGCAAGAGTTCTGGGGTCATGGAGACTTCCACCCAGATTTCAAAGGGAGGCTTGGGAGGCAAGGCAATTCAGAGCATCTGCAGGCAGCCCCTGAGAAGACAATGCGTGAAGCTATGAGAGTGAAGCCAAAGTTGAAATGGAGACCCCAGAAAGTTAGAGATGCCAGGAATGTGGACCATCTATCAAGGAAAGCCATAGGCAACAAGTGGAAACAGCCTAAGAGGGAGGCAGTGTGGGCTGAGCCATCAAGACCGTAGGGTGGAGTTGTACGAAATCTTTGGAGCTCATGTCATGCCAGTGTGTGTCCCCCATGCTGAAACATGGAGCTACAGGATTTAATGCTTTCCTGCTGGGTTTCCATCTTGCTTTGATCTGATCCTTCCACACTATTCACTGATGTCTCCCTTTTGGATTGAGAATGTCTATGTTGCTGTATTTTGGAAGTACGTAATTTGTCTTTTGCTTTTTATAGGGACTCACAGCTAAGTGTTTGCCTTGAGTCTCAGAGTGGACTTTGGATTTGAACTTTTGAAAAACCTTGGATCTGTTGAGACTCTGGGACCTTTGGAGATGGATTAAGTGCATCATACATCATGAGATGACATGAGGACTTGGAGGCATGGGCAGAATATTGTGGTTTGGATATGAAGTTCCCCCAAAGGTGCTCTCGTTAAGACACATTGTAGGAATGCCAGGTCAAGAAGTTGAGTTGCTCCTGCAGGTTCCAGGCTGCCTAATAAGTTTTCATTCCACCAATGCATTGCTCGACTTTTAAAAGAAGATAACTCTTTCCATAAAGGAGAGACTGAGGCTGGGAGATCAGCGAGAAGGCTCAGGCTAACCTGTGGTGCCCACAGTGAAGAGTACTTGAGGAATGCTTCTGAGAAAGATCTGGTAAGTCATGTTTCTAAACTCCTTCTAAATAAAACCAAGTTTTGGTGGTGGGGGAGATGTCTTTACCGTGTGTACTCCTTTCTCAGAGAGCATTGAATCCATCATCCAACATAAGTAACTACTGCTTGTTCCACTCGGCAGCAGAGACCAGGGCAGCTCCCTTGGGCAACAGTCTGGGCTTATCTTCAGCCCTGAGAGTAATGCAACATCAGGCTTTTTTTTTTTTTTTTTTTTGGTGGGACTGGGGTTTGAACTCAGAACTTTGCACTTGCAAGACAGGTGCTCTGCTGCTTGAGCCACACCTCCAGCCCCAACATCAGGCTTAAAGAGATCATTCTCTGCTCATTCCTGATAGAATCTTCAAGATGCTCTCATGTGACAAATGAGAAATACTAAGTGAGGCCCACAAGGGTTAAGTCACTTCTCAAGGTCACAAAGCTCAAAGTGACAGAGCTGGGATAGAGCCCATGCCAACTGCCATCAGCTGCCAACGCTTTCATACAGGGACATGCTGCTTTACGCACACAGCATGGCTGAATCGATCTTCACAACTGCTTACACAGTAAGACCCTTGCTGAGCTAAAACTTATAGATAGGGTTTGCAAAGAAAACAACTGCTACAGAAGAACCATTTTTCCATAAAATCTTGTTATATTGCTTCAAAGTTGACTTAATGGTTACAAACTTGAATATACAGACATACAAATGTAGGAACACACACACACATATATAAATATATGTGTATATATATATATATATATATATATCTACATAGATAGATAGATAGATAGATAGATAGATAGATAGATAGATAGATAGATAGCTATTTGACAGGTCAAAAGGAGTAATTTAAAATTCTTCCTAGTGGTAGTTTCCTTCTACTTCTAGAACTCTTGTCAACCTAGAACAGAATTCAGAGGAACTCTGAACAATTGTGCGTAACAATTCCATGTAACTCTAGAATCCTTCAAATTCACTCCTTTTCACTAGCTTTTCTTCTTCTAAGATTGTGGTAGTTAGCTTTCCATTACTATAACAAATGCCTAAGATAAGAAATTTATAAAGAGAAAAGGTTTAATTTGTCTCCCAGTTATAGAATTTTCACTCCATGGTCAATTGGATGCATTGATTTTGGGCCTGTTTCAAGGCAGCACCTCATGGCGGGGAGCATGTGGCAGAGCAAAGTCACTTACCTCATGGTCAAAAAGTAAAAGAGAGGATGGGAAAGAGTTTGGGATCCCACTATGCCCTTTTAGGGCATGCCCCCAATGACTTTCCAATAGGCCTTACCCCTTAAAAATTCTACTACCTCCCAATAGCCCCATATTGGAGACTAAGCCTTTTGGGGAACACTCAAGACCCAAACTATAGCAAGGATAATTCCCTAGAGTAGGGGTGTGACTCAAGAGATAGAACACCTGCCTAGAAAACACAAGGCTCTGAGTTTAATCTAGATTTCTGGCTACTCAGGAAAAATGGAAGATCTGGCAAGGCAGGCCTGCACTCCTTATGGCAGTGACTGGCTGGGACTGTGTTGTTTAGTACACCACAGTCTCACCCTGCCTGCTTCATTCACTTGTGTAATTTGCCTACCTTGAGGCACTTGGCTTTGGGATCCCTGAATTCCACACCCGGATCTAGGTGAACTAAAGCACCCATAGCCTCCAGTATAGCTGAGGGACCCAGACCCATCAAGGTGTGTAGTTTTTGTGATTTAACTGATACACAAATGAATTTGACTTAGCTATGGACACAGTAATCAAAGAACATGAGAACTTAGAGGTAGTGTCATGTTTTTCTGCTTTATTGAGGCATAATTGGCAATAAAAATTATATATATTCAAGCGTGTGACATGGATGTTTCCATTGTGAAATGATTATCACAATTGAGTTAACGAACGTGTCATCACCTCCCATGGTCACTTGCTTTGTCATGTGGTGAGAATACTAAGCACCCCATCCCACACACTGCTGTCTGATTTATTCCCTTTGACTATCCACATAGTTTATCTTTAAACAACTCTTTCATTTCTTTTTGTTTTTTTTTTTGGAGGTAATAGGGTTTGAGGTACTGGGCCTCATGCTTGTTAGGCAGGTGCCCTGCCATTTAAGTCACTCCATCAGCCCTTAAATACTTTAATTGCAATTTTGTGTTCTAGATCATTCTGTGAGGTGCTATGTTTCTCCTGTACTTTTTTTTTTTTTTACTTTGGATTTTTTTTTATTTTGAAATATTTGAATATATATAATGAGATATCTTGAGAATAGGACATAACATTGTTTCTTTCTGCTTTATTTTTTTTCTTTTATTTATTTATGCATACAATGTTTGGGTCATTTCTCCCCCCTTCCCTCCACCCCCTCCCTTACCCCCTACCCCCTCACTACCCGGAAGAAACTATTTTGCCCTTATCTCTAATTTTGTTGAAGAGAGAGTATAAGCAATAACAGGGAGGAACAAGGGTTTTTGCTGGTTGAGATAAGGATAGCTATACAGGGAGTTGACTCACATTGCTTTCCTGTGCATGTGTGTTACCTTCTAAATTAATTCTTCTTGAACTAACCTCTGCTTTATTTTTTAAATAAATTTTTATTAGGCTATATTCATGATACGGGAGGGTTTCATGGTGACAATTCCAATTAGACTTATATTGTACATTACTTAAATTACCCTCATTGTCTCTTTCCCTCTACCCCTCCCCACCCCACCCAAAGCAATTGCAAGAGATTTTCTAATTTTGTTTCATATAGGCATTTGAAGTCCATCTACCTTAATCTCCTTACTCTCCTTCCTTCACCCTCCCCCCTCCCATTAGTCCCCCACATACCCTGTACCTATTTTACAGTCCTGGTTTTCATAATTAATATTTGAGTTGACGTTCAAAGTGGTGTCTCTATGTATGCCCTCTGTGGATGTGCTTTACTTTGGTCTGTTCAATCCCTTCGAATACTCTCCCTTACCCCTTTACCTCCCTCCCCCCGTTTTTCAACAGCTTTCAATACTCTATGGAACTCTGGGAAAGAGAGAAAGGAAAAGAGATTGATAAAGCAACAGTAATATCACATACCACAGGATGTGCAGGTAGCGGATGTGAGGATGTCTCCTGTACTTTTAACAATCATTTGTTATTGGAGTAATTTTTGTTGTACAAGCATGATACCTAAAAGTACAAGTAAGGCAAAAAAATAGAAAGTAAAAATCAATCCGAATGCCTTTACACAGAGAGAAGGTCTGTTACCAATTTTGTTTGCATCCTTCTTACCTTTGTTCTATGCTTTAGATACATAGAAAAGTGGGATTGAATTACACCTGTATTTATAAGCTGTTTTAAAAATTATCTATGCAATATCAGTGCTTGTCACACTATGAATCATTCCTCGGCTGTGGTTTGAGTACAAAATGCCCCCCAAAGGCTGGTGTATGACCACTTGGCTCCCAGCGGATCATTAACTTGATTGTGATAATCATTTCACAATGTAAACGCATGTCAACACATGGTGTCATACACACTCGAACACTTAGTGCTATTTCGGGAGCTTCTGGAAACTTTAGGGGATGGGGCCTAGCTAAAGAAAGCAGGTCACTGGGGACAGGCCTTTGAAAGTTAGACCTGGTCCTTGGCCCCTTCCTTGTGCTGCATCCTGTTGGCCATGAGGTGAGGAAACTCCTGTTGCCATGATGTCCTGCCTAAGTGCATGGAGCCAAGTGACCATGGGCTGAATCCTCTGAAACTGTGGGCTAAAATAAACAATTCCTCCTTCAAGTTGTTCTCTCAAGCATTTGGGTCACAGGTGTGCAAAGTAACGAATACATCCTTTACAGCATGATCTATAACTACCACAAGATATTGCATCATATGTCTGTACCTTAATTTATTTACTCAAGTCCTTATTTGTGGATTATTCAGCTCTTTGCAGTTCAGGGCTACATTGGATTATGTTCCAAAGAACATTCTAGAAGCAGAATTAGTAAGCTGCAGAGTAGATAAAACCTGAGTCTATCTGTGCCCAGGTTGATGGTGGGCCTGTATTTCAGCAAGCAGAAGTTCTGCTTACACAAAATGAGATTGTGCTCTCAGGATAGATGCTCTTGGAGCCAGGAGACTTATGGGAAATTCATAAAGCCTAAAATGTTAGCATGCATCTGCATACTAGAGAAAATTTAATAGGGGCATGTATCCGTTACAGTACTCAACTCAAAAAACAAATTATAGAGATCAAGAATCAAAGAGCCGTGATTTGGATACAGCTTGACTGTATGTGTGGACAGGAAGGTCAATGGTGTCATGGGCGGCTAACAAGTCACTCAGGGAATCTCCTTATTCATCAGGAGAGCAAAAGGCCCTGGGAAAGCAGCAAGCAGGCCCTGCTCTGCTCTGTCAGGTCCTGATGGAATGTTGGGTTTGGTTCTGGGTGCCAGCTCTGGAAGAGACATCCAGCTAGAGCTGGATGTTCAGAGGACAGGGCTGGAGTGATGACTTCTTCACTGTGCTCTGTGCATGACTGCAGCAGGGACTGACAGCGGTGGGTCCCAGGACAGGGGGCTGGGGGCACGTGGTGTGATGACCATCAGCTCCCTGAAAGGCTGTCAGTGACATCAGTTCTGTGAGTCCCCAAACTCAGAACCTGCACAGTGAAAGGAAACCACAAGCTGACAGGTTTCAACCAAGACTAAGGAAGAGCTGTCTAATGGAGCTATCCTAAATGAAACAGAAGTTTCTGCAAGGAACACAGGAAATGAGTAGCAGTGGTTTCTCCAAGGAGTGGAACCAGGCAGAAGCATGGTGGGAAATTACCCTGTGGATCACTCGAAAATGTTTTTAAGCCACATGTATGAATTACATCTATGATTAAGAAACAAAACGAAAACACAAGTGGTGTTTATCAGGTAAGGTAGATAGCAACGCTAGCTAATAAACAGAACAAGCCAAAAAGGAATCTAAAAGAAGATATGGTTGCTCACAGAATTGAAGGGCAGGCTGGCAAGGTCAGGGGTCCCTGAGCTGCCTGGGACCATCATGGGTATTCTCTCTTCTCTGTGATTTGGCTCTGTCAGTTTCTCTCCTTGTGTCATTTGACTCTGGACTTACATTCCCATGAAAGACAGACTAGTTGGCCTGTCTTGGAGTCACATCCCACTCCCCCACTAACAGCCCCCAGCAGAAACTCCTGAAATGGGAGCAGGTAGCTCCCCAAAGGAAACTTGGAGAGCTGTTACCTGAAGGGAGAACAAAGCCCAGATGTCTACAACATCAATTTATAACAAATGTATTGCACTATCTCAGAAGGTAGTGAGGTCCCCAACCCCACAGTATCCCAGACACCCTGGACGAGCACAGGGTGCTATGGTGGTAAAGGGATTCTGTATCCAGTGGGGTTTGGATTATAACACATCAATATCCCTGTCAACCCCGAGAGTTTATGGCTGTATGATTGAGGGAAAATGCTTTCTTTCATTTTATGCAGTGCTGGGGATTGAACCCAGGGGGCAAGTGCTCTACCACTTGAGCCACAGCCCCAGCTTTAAAATGCTGTCTTTTAGACAAGACAGTGGACACCACACTTCTAAAGCCAGCATACTCCCACATTCCCTTATGTCCAAGGCCAACCAGGGCAAAATTCCCCCCAGGCTCTTGTTTTTCATCTTTCTTCCTCTGCTGCACTCCATTTTCCTGTGCTTCTGACACTTCTCATTGCATGGTTTTGATGACTCAAAAAGAACAGTAACTAAAGGGGCCTGCCTCTGAGGTCAGACTCCAAATCAGCATTAGGATTCAGCTTCTATGAGCTATGTGACCTTGAGAAAATAACTCAGTTTCTCAGGACCTTTACTTCTCATGTAAGTTGCCTGATTTGGAGGCATTTAGGTTGGGGATCTCTGAAGCAGACACCCAGATCTGTGTGAACTGAAGCAGCCATAGCCTCTTGCATTTCTGAGGGACCCAGAAAGCTCATGACATATGAATTTTTGTGATTCAATGGCTATACAGTCAAATAAACTTGACTTATCTATGGACATAAGAATCAAAAAACATGAACCTACCTCCTGATGCTATTGAGAGAATTGAGTAACACATCCAAAATGATTGTTAGAGGGCCTACAAAGGAGAAAGGGGTCAAAAATTCCATCTCTGCCAGGTGCTGGTGGCTTATGCCTATAATCCTAGCTACTCAAGAGGCAGAGATCAGGAGGATTGAGGTTCAAAGCCAGCCTGGGCAAATAGATCGTGAGATCCTGTCTCAAAAAATACCCGACACAAATAAGGGCTGGTGGAGTGGCTCAAGTGGTAGAGCACCTGCCTGGTAAGCATGAGGCCCTGAGTTCAAATCTCAGTACTACCCAAAAAACCCATCTCATCAACAGAATTTTTATCAACAGCAACATTGATTATTAAAAAACTAGCTCCAAAAATATTTGCCAAAAGTGACTTGGAAAGATACTTTGTGCTCCATGAGGAAAGGGTCCTATTCATTTTTTAAATTTTGCATCTAGCAGAGTTTGTAGTACATATGGGTGCTTCATAAACACCTTTAAAGCAGTAAGTAAGCAAGTAATAGAATGGATGATTCAATGAATAGAGGTTGAAGAAGGGGCAGTTTTGTTGTGGGGCCCCACTGAGGTTCCAAAAGAGGAGTCCCCAAGTGTGGAGGGGAAGGGCAGCTCACAGGATTAGCTTGTGGGCAGAACACACTCAGCAGAAAGCCAGATACCCGGCCACACTTTGGTGAAGAGCTGGGACGGTGGCCCCCAGGGACAGTTTCGTACTGATCTGGGTTTCAGGGTTGAAGAACGTGATGGAAGTTTTCAGAGGGAGGCACTAGGGTGATCTATTTTGGAAGAATTCTCAGGGGCGAAGAAAATGAGAACTGCTGGGCACTTTTGCGTGCTCATGGTATTTGAGGACGAGGTGATTCAGGGACACCCTCATAGCCTGATTCTGCAGGCCCCAGGCACAGTGGGGCCCCTCTAGTTCATGCTGGAAAGTTAGCAGGGTGCAATGTGCAACATAGCACAGGCCAGCAAAGGCGGCCATGTGCTCATAACACTGTGGACACTAGCTGGGCCTATCCGGGACAGGAGTGCTTAAGGAACTTCTAATTAACATATCATAAAAGTAACAGAAAAGTGCACAAATCAGAAACGTGTGTCTGAATTTTCAATAGATGAACCTGGTTACCTTCTCTACACCTGGATAGGGAAGTGGGTTTACATGTGTACCCATAAGAGCCTTTAGGGTACCTGACAGAAAGCAGATTCCCAGCTCCCTGGCAGAGAGTCTACCCCAGTGGGCCTAGCCCTTGATCCTGGAATCTGCATTCTACTTGCATCACCAGGTCACAACGATGGGCCCTGTGACACATCTCTGAGAAACGATGGGCTTTAGGATGAGAAGAAGCACCAGAGTTCTGTGGACCTGGACTTGCAAGTCCCTTTCTCCTGATGTGAGGACTTGACCTTGTCTTGGGAAAGTGGGATGATGGTCTGACTTCCTCATAGGTTCACTTTGAGGATTCAATGAGAAAATGCATGCAAAGCCAGGAAAACTGCTAAGTGAGGTGTCTAAAAATTAATGCTGGACCATTTGGTATACAGTAGGCACTTGATAAATGTAGCAAAGCAAACATGCCCATGAAAAAGACAGAGCTCTCTTTGCAGGTCTTTGTGGCCAGCTCCAAGTTCTGAGTTCTGTCAAACCCAGCACAAAGGAGAGCTGCGTGACAGGTGCAACACAGATGCTCTGTGGTGTCAGTTTGAGACCTGGCCTTGCCTCTTAGCTAGTTGTGTGATCATGAGCGAGTAACTTAACTGCTCTGTCAGTGCCTTCATCTGTAAAATGGGGAGGTAGCACTGACTTTGCAGAGTGACTATGGAGTAAAATGAGAGATTAAGGAAGGCCCAAGTCCTCCATCTTCCCTCTGGACAGAGCTTGAGGGAAGTTGGCAATCACTCTCTCTGTTAGGTGTGGCTGAAGCTGAGGCAGTTCCACCACCAGGCCATGGAAGGACCTCAGAGGCACCCTCCCTCTGACAACCTCAGCTGAGTGCTTCTCAGTCAGCACCTGGATGGGACAATGGAAGGAACACTGCAGCAAGAAGGCCAAACAATGGAGTCTGTTACCAAGCCAGGGTCACTGGCATGGCCATGGACAGGCTGGATGGCCTGGGAACCTCCCTCAGGTGCTAGCCTTGCACTGGGACACAGCAGGGTGGGATTGGGGATGGGGACTTTCTTTGCACCTCCAAACTCTCATTTAACTTCTTCCAAACACATAGGCCAGGATTTGAATTGTGGCTGTTTCAGCTACACTTCTGGTGCTTGTGTCTGGATTGGGGTCACTATAGCTCCAGCCCTGACTTCGAGATTAATTTTAGGGTTCTCCTGAGAGATGGAGGTAGACAGTATTCCCAGTTGTAGTTAGCTGCATCGGGTAGCCTAAAGCCATGCCTAGACTCAAAGACTGCAGCCCAACTACCAATAAATCAGGTGGCTTTGAGATATTCATTCCAAGTGTTTCCAGCTCAAGTGTAGGCCCTGGGGAATATGAACCAGAGTATAGGTTCCTTACCCTTGAGAACAGGGCTGTCAAGCACAGTTGTGCAGGTTGGAAACTGCCCAACGCCACCTGACCAAGTGTGAATATAGGAGATGAAGTGCAGTCTGCGTGGTGGTCACATGTGATAGGCGTACAACAGGCCTCCTGCCCTGAATGAAAAAGGGTCTCCTACTAAGTGCACAGAGATCCTTTATAGGTTCATGGTAACCTTCAGAAGGTTACCGTGTCCAACTGCTGATGCAGTCATAGAAATAAAAACTGCATTTCCTCATAACGTGAACACAAATCTATTTCCTCACGTGGACAGTGTTTGAGAAAATGTGAGATCAGGGAGGAAAATACTT
This sequence comes from Castor canadensis, assembly GCF_047511655.1. NCBI lineage: Eukaryota > Metazoa > Chordata > Mammalia > Rodentia > Castoridae > Castor > Castor canadensis. Next base: position 182,929,446 of record NC_133388.1, on the reverse strand, counting down.
TGGGACAATTCTAAAACAGAACACAGCTTTAATGATACCACGGTGTAACCATACATTGCAAAGTATCTGTGTGGTCTTAGGTAAGTCACTTTACATCTCTGTGGATAAAATGAGGTCCAAAGCAGTCCTGGCAGGCTCTACATGCTCACCAGTTACCCATTTTAGCATGTGGGATGTGATCACTCTGCCTGGGCTGACCCCACCCATTCTCCTAACTGGAAATCAGGGTCAGCTGGGCCTAGCAGGTTCCCCTTTGGTCCTTCCGAAAGTAGAAGTGATTAATGAGGATAGGAGCCACTGATGCTGGGGGTGAAGCTCAGTGTGGAGCACTGACCTAGTGCTAGCAAAACCAAAGCCCTGCACAACCTGGAATTCTCAGTCATCCACAGACTGAAGATCATTGGTCAGAGCTCACTGTTTGAGACTTGCCCTTATTAATGAACAAGCAACTTCTTCCTCTCCTCTCTCACATCTACTACGCCCCCGTGCTTTGTCAGGCCCTGTGCTAGGGGCATAGGACATAGAAAGGAAAATTGGGACAGTATAGCTGCCCCCTCCTCCTCAGACACACTCATGAACGCAGGAACCAAGACACTCACATCTGGGAACCAAGAGGTTTTTCAGTCTAGAAGCTGCCAATATACCAACTGATATCTTCAACAATGATCTGTGACCTATGAAACAGAAGCCCACTGAGGAAGCTGGAAACAACCAAAGGAGAAAAAGTCGGTTGCATTACCTATAAGTTTTGTTTCATTTTTGTGGCTGAAGTTGTTTTTGGTGATGCTGGGGTTTTTGAACTCAGGGCCTCATGCTTGGTAGGCAGGTGCCCTACCCCTTGACTCATATCTCCAGCTCTTTTTGCTTTTAGTCATTTTTCAGATAGGGTCTCACACTTTTGCCCCAAGACAGTGATCTTCCCACCTCCACCTCCTAAATAGCTGGGACCACAGGCATGTGCCATAATGCCTGGTTTGTTTTTGAGATAGGATCTCACAATTTGCTCAGGCTGACCTTGAGCCTTGATCTTGCTAGCTCTACCTCCTGAGAAGGTGAGATTAGAACTGTGAGTCACCACACTTGGTCTCCAATCATCTATAAAAACTTTGTCAAGCTCCTCTGTCACCAGCAGGAAGGGCAAAAATGGAGGACACACTTCCATGTTGGGAAGGGCATGGCTGAGGAAAAAGCAAGGAGTACACTGGAAGCAGTAGGCATAGGCAAGGACTTCCTCAGTAGAGCTCAAGTGGCCCAGCAACTAAGAGAAAGGATGGACAAATGGGACTGCATGAAATTAAAAAGTTTCTGCACAACAAAAGGAATGGTTTCTAAATTGAAGAGGCCACCTACAGAATGGGAGAAAGTCTTTTCTAGCTATACATCAGACAAGGGACTGATAAGCAGAATATACAGGGAGCTCAAAAAACTAAACTCCCCCCAAATCAATGACCCAATAAAGAAATGGGCAACTGACCTGAACAGAACTTTTGCAAAGGAAGAAATCCAAATGGCTAAAAAACACATGAAACAATGTTCAACATCCCTGGCCATAAAGTAAATGCAAATCAAAACAACATTAAAATTCCACCTTACCCCTGTTAGAATTGCTAACATCAAAAACACCACCAACAACAAATGTTGGTGAGGATGTGGAGAAAAAGGAACCCTCATACACTGCTGGTGGGAATGCAAGCTAGTGCAACCACTATGGAAAACAGTATGGAGGCTGCTAAAAAACTAAACATAGATCTGCCATATGATCCATCAATCCCACTCCTAGGGCCATACCTGTGAGTCTGATTATAACAAAAGCACCTGCACACCCATGTTTACCGCAGCACTATTCACAATAGCTAAGCTGTGGAAACAGCCAAGATGCCCCACTACCAACTAATGGATTAATAAAATGTGGTATTTATGCACAATGGAATTTTACTCAGCAACAAAGAAGAATGAAATTTTGTCATTCGCAGGTTAATGGATGAAACTGAAGAAGTTAGTCTCAGAAGGCCAAAAGCTGCATGTTCTCCCTCATACACGGATTATAGACCTAAAACAAATGCAGTAATATTATGGGACATGGGTCACACTAAGGAGAGGCTGTGCAAGGGAGGGATAGGGCAAGGGAAATAAGCCAAATACTTGAATGTGGTTGATGTGCTTTCTGTACAGGAATGAATACAGAAATCTTAAATTGCCTGGGGCCACCTTGGGAAGTGGACTAGGGAGGAGTGAAGGAGTAGAGGGGATGAACCAATAGGGGCTGTAATGCATATATGCCTGGAAACAACACAAGGAAACTCCCTATGCAGCTATCTGTATCTCAAACTAGCAAAATGTCATGTTTCTCATTTTATCTCTATCTTTTATGTTTTTTCTTCTATAAAACCACAGAGCGGGAGGGTGCAACAGGTTCTGCAAGGGGGGATGGGGAGAGCTGGCACCAGTGGGAGAGAGGAGGTGGCAGGGAAAGGGGTAGGAGGATGAATCTGGTGCAAACAGTGTACACACATGTATGTAATTGCAAAAATGAAACCTGTTGAAACTGTTCCAGGAAACAGGGGAGGAGGAATGGGGGGAAATCAAGTATGATATATTTGATACATTGTAAGAACCTTGTAAATGCTACAATGTACCCACACCCAGAACAACAATTAAAACAAAAAAAAAAAGGGCAAGGCAAAGGCAATGAGGACAGTGTGGCCCAAAGCTATAAAGAAACATGGCTCCAACATGATAAAAGAGAGAGCACACAAGGGAGGGGTGAGGATAGGTAAGACACCTAAAAAACTAGCTAGCATTTGTTGCCCTTAACGCAGAGAAACTAAAGCAGATACCTTAAAAGCAACTGAGGCCAATAGGAGAAGGGGACCAGGAACTAGAGAAAAGGTTAGATCAAAAAGAATTAACCTAGAAGGTAACACCCACGCACAGGAAATCAATGTGAGTCAACGCCCTGTATAGCTATCCTTATCTCAACCAGCAAAAACCCTTGTTCCTTCCTATTGTTGCTTGTGCTCTCTCTACAACAAAATAAGAAATAAGGGCAAAATAGTTTCTGCTGGGTATTGAGGGGTGGGGGGAGAGGGAGGGGGCGGAGTGGGTGGTAAGGGAGGGGGTGGGGGCAGGGGGGAGAAATGAACCAAGCCTTGTATGCACATATGAATAATAAAAGAAAGAAAAAAAAAAGAAGAAACATGGCTCCAGCGCGGGTCTGAGTCCAAACAAATCAATGTGTTTCCTTTATCACTTTATTCACCTAGAGATGAGTTTTCTATTATTTGTTATCCAAAGCATCTCAAGTGATCCAAAGTCTATTTTTTAAAATATCTGAAGATCCTCATGAAGTGTTTTATTCTTTATATAATGAGGACCAAGTAGCAGTCAAGGGTCTTCCAGTTTCAAGAGTCAGTCTAGGCCACACTAATGTGAGCACAAATGACTTGGTCAGCTGCAGAACATGAGTGGTTAGAGAATAAACTGAACTTCAAGACACAGCTGTGTATAAGAATTCAGACAAGCCACCAGGACTCCGTTTCTTTCCGTGTCTCTTTTGTTCTGTCGTCTGTCACATGTGGCCTTGTTCTTAGGCCTGACCTCTTGATTGCAGGCCAGATCTTATAACCTCTCACATTCAAGTCCAGTTAGCCAAGAAAAACCCGGGGAGCTTTCTGAGTGGCTCCAGTCCTGTCCTACTATGAGCCACTATGGCCAGGAGCATGGAGGTCCCCAGGTGACTTGGGCCTCATTCCTGTGACTCACCACTGGAACCAACACAGAGGTCAGGGTCACACAAAGTACACGGCCCAAAGTAGAGGTTGTGCTTCCCCCAAAACTAAATCTATCCCCATAGAAATAGGCAGCAGAACAACAGAGGTCCCCACAGCTCACTTGAGGTGCCACCCAGTCACCATTCCTATCACACTGTGGCTTTGCAACAGGTGGGTTTAACGGAAAAGTTTGTTCATCATGACTAAGAATTCCTTTGCTGGGGTTGTTAGCCGAAACTCATCTCTGTGAGGTTGTCATTCTTCTTCCATGACTGTATTCATTCATTCGGTATTTTCTGAGCACAAATGAAAATAGTGATAATAGTTATCATGCTTACTAATCGCTCATGTAGTACCTACATTATTTCACTTAATCCTTATCCATTCTCAAATGGGTGATTTTGTTCCCTAGAGGACATGTGGCGATGTCTGTAGACAGCTTGGACTGTCACAACTCAGTGGGTACTGGTGGCCTCTGGAGAGGTAGAGACCTCAAATGCTGCTGAACACTGTATTGTGCACAGGACACCCTGTCACCCCCCAGCAAAAATAATTCAGCTCAAAATGTCCATGGCACCGAGGTTGAGAAACCCTGTACGAGTTCTTATGGATGAAGAAGGATGAGGCTTAGAAAAGATAAGCAAGTTGTCCGGGATTCTATAAGACAGGAAGTGAGGTCAGAATTTTAATGCAAAGCCCTTGCTGGTATCTGCATTAGTAAGCTCGGAGTTGGAACTCAGCGTCCCTCCAACACACCCCTGAACTCTAAGTCCTGGTTCCCTGGGCTGGAGGCCCCCAGGAATGTCATAGCAGGACTGCAGGTGTTGCTAGTGTAAACAGATAACTCACAGATGTTTGAAGAGCACCTGGGAGTCCCAGACCCCACTGGCACAGGGCATGAATGGGGCAAAGGTGAACGCTGTCTAGAGGAGACTCGTGGGTGACCATGGCATGTGAACACATGACGACTGGCATTGCGCCACTCCAATCGCTGCATGGGCTTTCTCCTCTCTTTTGACTTGGCTCTCTGTCTTTTCTAACTTCGGATCCTTTAAACTCATCTCAAAAGTCGTCTCTTCACAGTCTGTTTTAGATGGTCTGCCTGTGTGGTGCAATAACACCCTGAAAACAATGCCCTGATTCTATTTACGTCACAATTACAATAAGCAATCGGCTTGTCTATCTGGTCCTCTGGACTATAAGCTGCCTGCCTGAGGATGGAACCCACATTCAGGCACCTTTGTGACAAGCCCAGTGCCCAGAAGTGGATTATTTGTTCACAAATTACTATTTGCTACTTGTCTATTTCAAGAGTTAACAAATCTTTGCTGTAAAGTGTCAAATTGTAAATAGTTTAGACTTTACAAACCAAATTTCATCACAAATACTTACCTCTGCTGTTGTACCACAGAAAATATGCAAATAAACAAGTTTTGCTGTGTACAATAAAACTTTATTGACGAACCATCTGCCAAATTGTTTGACAAACCAAGGCCAGATTTAGCCTTTAGGTCATAGTTTGCTGACTTTTGCCTGTTAGAATAGCCATTCTTCCTTCAGCATATCCCCAGTTTTAGATGTGCAGATCGCTACTTAACAATCCCCAAATTCAGCTAAATTTCCCAGTTACCCTGAAGCCAAATATGGGTGCATGAACATATCCTAGCCAAGGCTGGATAAAAGAAGCTAATTCATTTTGGGAAAGCCCCTTTCTTCCTTCTGTTTTTCCTCCTCCTTCCCAGGCTTCCAGCAACTATCCTGGACCATGAGGGGACTTTGAAGAAAGAAGCCACAAGCTAGAAGGAAGAACAGACAGGCAGGAGCCAAGGAGGCTGCCATACTTCTCCTCCATGGCCACCTATGGACTTTTATGTGAGAGAAAAATAAACTTCTGTCTTGGGCCACAGATTGTGTTGATGTCATGATGTGCGGCAGAGCCTAATCTTAACTGTCTATCTGCACATGGAAACACTCAGCAAATATTTGAAAGGGATGCCCAGAGCACAGAGCAACCACAGAGGAAATGAACGCTGCAGGGTGGGGGTTGCCATGGGAACAGAAAAACACCAGGGTTTCCTTGGGCCCTTGGTGGTTAAGTGCCCAGGATGACTCATATCTTGGCAAGTTCCTCCTGCCCCCTTTCTTGCTCCTCATGGGGGACTTCTTTTTATAGAGTTCACTGTCATCCCCTGTATCTTCAGGGGCATCCTTCCTCACCAAGATCATCTGTCATGGATGCTTCCGTTTCCTGCAAGTTAGCATTCAGTTATTTGTCATTTGAAAGGATCTTTACTTACTGGACACCGAGCGGAAGTCACCAGGAGAAGGTTCCAAGTAAAAAAAAATGCAGCATTATCTAAATGAACTGAAGGAATGTAAGAGGCCCTCATCGTCTTGGTCACTCATCTGTGTGCCTTTCATTGTCAGCACAGAGGTGTCCTGCCTCTGACTTCCGACAGCACTAGATTTGTCACACTTAGCAGTGTGACATTGGCCAAGTCATGTGGTTTCCTTGAGTACCATTTTCACAAACTACAGAATAAACCGAAAATAATTTTTCATAGCAATGGTATGAGAAATAGTGAAAGGGTGCCTAGCACAAAGTAGAGGCTCAAATTATTGTTCTGGAAAGTTCTCTCTGCCTGCTATGCTACCAATCGGGACTGAGGTGTGGCAGGATGATGGCTTGGGATTTGGGTGGGTCCCCTGCCATTGCTATGGAAAGGCAAAATCTTCCACCCTTCAACCTGACCACTTCCTTCCTTTCCTCTTTTCTTAGTCCATTCCTACATGAGTATACTTCCTTTTTGGTCTCCCATGCTACTTTAAAACACTAGCAGAACAATCCTTAGAAACAGTAAAAATCCTCTCTGCCCCCTACGCACATCATTTCATACAATGAACCTAACTGAAGTTCTGCACAAACATCCAGAGCCACGAGGATATTCTCAATGTCACACTCTTGGGCATTTGTTTTCAGTTTCTGGTGAATGAGGACTTTGACACAGTCTTCTCCAACAGAACAAATGGTCACAGGGCACTTGAACCTAGGGGCCCTTTCCATAAAGGTGGCTTCCAAATGAAAAATAGTCCATGTCCCAGAAGAGGCCTAAAAAAGCTATTAGTGCTATGCAGGGGAAATGAACAACCCAAAAAAAGCTACCAGCAGTGAGCAGGATCTCACAGCATTTAGCGTGAGAATTGGTTTCCATTGAGTGGCTGTTATGAGGCTGTAAACTTAGCACTGCTTCCTGTAAATGGTGTCAAGGAGAAGTGGGTGACCTCCAGAGAAGGAGAGTGAAGGGGACCTACAGGTGACAGCTCTTTGGAAGTATTCATGGCAGGGCCCTTTAATAGGACAATCAATAAAAACAACCCAACAGAAGGGAAAGAACAGTCAATTATGGGTGGACAAAAAGCACGTGACCTCTCTTTTTTCTAGCACCTGGTGAAACAAAGCTTCCAGCAGGGTGTCCAAATCTAATAAAAGATCCCATTGGACATTAGGCAAAGATGAAGAAAAGTCTGATGGAGCCAAGAAAACATGTGACTGGGTGTTGAGTTTCTCTGTGGTTGTTAGCACTAACCATAGCTAGGAAGAAAATAGAATAGACTCGATCTGCGGGTCTGAACACTATTAACTTCCAAGGTGCATGGATGGGTTAGGTAGAAGCCATTTATTTGTTCAGCCAGCCAGTCATCCATAATATCTGTCAGGTTGTATTAGGAACTAGTCATCCAGACAGGCACTAGGAACTCAGTGTGATGAGGTATTCGTGCCTCTGTCCATATACAATGGACTTGGCTGGGCTAGACTTGCAGCAGACTAGGATCAGGATTGGAATTGCTTAGAGTCCTGGCCCCATCACACCACAGTGATCTTGGACGACACACTCAGACTCGGTTTCCCCATCTACACAAAGCAGGTACTAATAACATCTCTCTCATGGGGTAAGGATGAGGCTTATTTGAGGTGGTACATTAGGAAGCAGTGAAATTTACTGTGGGAGTGGCTGTTTTATTCCTTTTGTAGGCCAGAGAGTGCTGTGAAGGCTGGCCTTGACCTAATAATGACCAAACCCTGGCAACCAGGAAGGGGCTGGACAGAGCTGTGCATTACAGAATGGCTGATGACAGTAACGAGGGCCAGAGGTCTGCACTTGGACCCAGCTCTTGGGTTCTGATCTAGTCTCTTTCCTCAGACCAACGGGGACCTTCTCAAAACATGACCATATGGACTATGGTACACAAACCAAAATACAAAGCAAATCCCATTGTAACACATACTAACATCTCCTGTCTCGTGGCCAAGTGGAGCAAGGATTTGCAGAGGCAAATGGCAACCAGAGCCGAGTCAAGCTCTCAAGTGGAATGGGTCAGTGCCATACCCTAAATCCATCTTACTGGCTTCGTCCCTTTGAGCAAATTACTTGGCTCCCCTAGCCTCATAAAAGAGAGTAATGGCAGACCCCGTCTCACAGGGTTAATGTGAAGAAAGAATGTTCAAAAATCGTGGCTGCTGTAGCTATTATTTTTCATTTCATGCCCACTTTACTGTGAGAGTTTACTAATTGCTGTTTTGGATCTGAAATGGCCACTCAAATGTTTCATGTAATAAAGGCTTGGTCCCCAGTGTAGCATGTCCAGAGGTGGGACTTTCAGAAAGTGATTGGATCATGAGGGCTCCAATTTCACCAATGGAATAATCCATTCATGGATTCCTAATTTGATGACGTTAGGGAGAGGTGGTAAAAAGTAGGAGGTGGGACCTAGTTAGAAGAAGTCATTGGGGGTGTGTCCTTGGACTACATTTTTTTTTTTTTTTTTTTTGGCAGTACTGGGGCTTGTACTCAGGGCCTCACACTTGCTAGGCTTAGCTAGGCAGGCACTCTACCATTTGAGCCACTCTACTAGTTGGACTACATCTTTTCCCTGGCCCCTTCCTCTCTCTCTCTGCTTCCTGGCTACTATGAGGTAAACAGCTTTTCTCTGCTATGCCTTTCTGTCAGATTTTTCTGCCTTGCCACAGGCCTAAAAGCAATGGAACCAATGGACTGAGACTTCTGAAACCATGAGCCAAAATAAAATCTTCTTTTTTTTTCTTAAATTGTTGATCTCAGGTACTTTGTCACTGTGAAGAAAAGAACTTCACTAATCATTCAGTCCTAAACGTACTTTCTCTGTGAGGCCGTCCAGGGATGACTGAAGTAATAAAAGGTTCTTTGTGGTCCTGAAATCTATCTTGGGAGAGAGAGGCAGAAGGGTTCCTTTTCTCCTGCTTGTGTCTCTTCTCTGCACTAGGCAACACCAGGACAGTCTTCACAGAAATTGGCTGAAGTAAATTGAGGGCATGTCACTGTCATTAAGGAGCCAGACATAAGCTCCTTAAAAAACAGGCAGGCTGTTTTTCACAAAAACATTAATCACACATTTTATTTATAAAAGCAACATAACAACACCATTAGGTAATCTTTAATGACAACTTTATTGTCATACAATTTACTACCATAAAAGTCACCCTTTTACATTGTACATTTCAGTGGGTTTTAGTCACTGAGTTGTGGAGCCATCACCATCGATTCCAGAGTATTCTCATCGCCCCTAAGGAGAAACCCCATGCTCGTCAACAGTCACCCCCTTGTCCCCCAGCAAGTTGATGGACATTTTTGGCTATTACAAATAATGCTGCTTTAGATATTCATGTATGAGTTTGTGCGTTATTATGGCTGGAAAATGAAATGCCTCCCACAGAAGTGTATTTTCAATGACTGGTCCCCAGCTAATGGCACTATTTTGGGAGGATTTGGACTCACCAGTTAAGTGCTCTACAAACTGGTCCTTATTTTATTTTTAGATGTCCCTGCCTTGTGCCTGCTCTGTGTTTGAAGTTCCAATTGTGTCTTACAGACACCTGAGGTAGAACTACACGGGTGTAGTGGCATGTGCCCGGTGAAGTGAGAGTTAAAAAAACAAAAAACTTTCAGCATGCCACTTAAGAATTCTTGGCTGCTTCTCTGAACAAACTCTAGAAACATCTTTTCTTTCTCTGGGGAGAAACACTTGAGTAGCACTTCTTAGATAAATGCAGGGCAGTATGTACGGGTGGGGAAGGGAGCAGGTTGGAAGGTGAGGATGACAGCCTCTCCTTATCTCCCTCTTATGGATCTGTCCCATTCCTTCCATTCCTCCTATCTCCTCAGGAGATAGAGCTGGCTACAGGGCTGAGGGGACTGGAGGAGTTAATGGGAGAGGGCCTGGTGAGATAAAAGAAGGAAAGTTCTGGTTAAAGTAGTGACCAGTTCCCTTGCATAGTCACCCTGGCCAGCTTTTCCCTAACCTCTCTAGCCTGCTTCCCAACTCAGCTCCTTTCTCTTCTTTTCGAGAAAGTTCTTATGGTGCTTGACACAATTCCCATCACACATAGCCTTTGGCTGTGTCTGCACTGCACAACTGAACACTTGATTACAGTTCCCAATGTGCCTTTTAAATATGAGGACCCCTTTTACCATTTAAAATTGTATTTAGCTGATATAAAATCAACACGTACTTACAAAATAAGTCAAACAATACAGAAATGCATCATATTGAAGGTGAAAAATCCCTCATTATGCTGTCTGTTGAGATCACCATTGGTGACTATTGCTTTTGTAAATTCTTGGACTATCTTTTACCTAAGTGACAATAGTCTGTTACTAGCTAACATTGCAAAGAGCAAACCCCTCACTAAGCACTTTACTGTTTGCTGTGCTGTGTAACTTAATCATGACAACAGACCTGATGGATGATATTGGCTCCTTTTGACAGAAGAGAAAACAGGCTTCAGAGCAGTAAAAACAAAACAAAATCATAAAACATTGCCCAGAGTCTGATTCAACGAGTGGTGCTCAAATCCCTGTGATTGGGCCCCAGAATTTGCTTTCTTTGTCACCCTGGTATTCGTTACTATGTCTGCAATTTAGGGTAATAGTGGACATACAGTAGACCTGGGAACCCCAGGCATTGGGTGAGAGCCGCTACTGAGGAAACCCGTACCCGCTCAGAATGCCTAGTGTTCAGGGCTGACCCGTGGATGCTTGATTCACTTTTCACATAACTTATGTCACCCACCTTCCTTTCACCTTATCACTTTAATTAAGCGCCTACGTTCACTTCTACCTTGCCTTTTGGGGCACCATTCGCATTTTGGGTGGCAGATTTTCCCAAAACTAAGGGCAGGAAAACACTCAGCAGATCACACAATGATTAAGCCACACGTGACAACAAGGTGGGACTGACTGAGAGTTTCTCCCCGTCCTCCGAGCTGCAGAACACACGTGTGGGAATTAGAAGTTTTTGGTTCTGAAATTTCTTCTGATTTTTGTGTATTTATTTATTTGGCTCATGCTTGGTCAAAACCACGTACAGCGGACTTACTGTACTGCTTAACAACTTGTTTTTATGCAGTGTCTGATGGACTTTATTTTTTGTGCAAAGGGTTAGTACACTGTAGCGCAAATTAACCAAGTTTTGCACTTTACATAGTAGGCGTTGCTGTTCTGAGCAAATGTGTGTTTGGGGCATCACAACGATAGCTACAAATATTTGAAGAGAAGTATGTATATAAGTCAGTCATACTATTTCGCTGATTTATACCGTGGAAATCGAGACCAACAAATGAGAAACTCAAAGACTATTTTCCCCTCTTCGCTCTAGCAAGGGAGTCACCCACTGACACTGTGTTCTGACAGAGCCTGAGAGGCAGGCAGAGGAGTGGGACAGCTCCACAGTGGGGAAAGGGAAGGCCCAGGTGTGCCCTGATTGAAGGCTGATGGCCCAGGGACACTGTAGGTGGCTTCCTAGAAGCTGGGCATCCTGTGGGAGTGGTGAGGGTGCACATCTGGCTTTCTCTGTTTAGTCTTAAGGTGGAAGTGGGGAGCCACATTAGGAAAGCTGTCAGTTATTAATCAAGCCCTGGCTATTTGGGGCCGATTGTTACAGAAGTTATTGTTTGATGTCTTGGATTGTCATTAGAGATAGTAATCTGGCTCTCAGAAAGTCTAAATGAGAGCAGGTTGGACCCTGGGTTGGGCACTGTAGATGAGGGGATGGGATCCTAGACTGATTGTTGTGGGTCATGGGTGAAAAGTGTGTTTTTATATTGCCTGACCATTGTCATTTGTATATTCAGTTCTCAATATATAAGGCTGCCATAACCGAATACCACAGAGTGGGTATTTATTCTTTCATGGTTCTGGAGGTCCAAGGTCAAGGGGCTGCATCAAATGAGTCCTTGCAGCATCTGAGGCAGCTCAGGACACCACATTGGTGAAATGGCGAGACAGAACAACTAGCTCAGGTCTTCTCTCTCATTTCCTTTCTCGCTTCCTTTCTTTCTCTTTTCCTTCCTTCCTTTCTTTCTTCCTTCCTTCTTTTCTTTCTTTCTTCCTTCCTTCCTTCCTTCCTCTCTCTCTCTCTCTCTCTGTTTCTTTCATTTTGTTTGTTTTTGTGGTGCTGGAGATGGAACCCAGTGCCTTTCATATGCTAGGTCAACATTCTACCACTGAGCTATACTCCCAGTCCTTTTTAATTTTGAGAGAGGGTCTCACTAAGTTGCCCAACCTGGCCTTGACCTTTCCATCCTTCTGCCTTAGCCTCCCAAGTAGCTGGGATTACAGCAGTGCTCCACCAGTTCCGTCTCCTCCTTTTCTTATAAAACCATAGTCCCACCACCCCTGCCTCATTTAACCTTGATTACCTCCCAAAGGTCCCACCTACAAATGCCAAAGTTGAATTAAGTTCCATCTTCTTATTAATAGTGCACAGTGAGGACTAAATTTCAACATGAGCTTTGGTAGGCCACCTGAAACATAGCGCATGGTTCAGTGGTTCATAAGGAGTGCAGACTCCTTGCAGGGAAATCCACTTCTCTGTAAACAGAAGCTGTAAAGCCATGGAAAGGAATTCATAGCTTTTAAATATCAAAAAATTAGGCTGGCACATATCCTGGGGCTTAGATGTTTTTTGCCGGTAGTAATCTTATCTGGACCCCCAAGGCCAGACATTTTCCAGGTGAGTGCAGGGTCTTCTGTCCTCTTCAGGGTAAAATGAAGGAGTCTTATGTGATGACTTTAGCTATGATGCTTTGGATGGGGTGTGGGGGGGTGGGTGAAGGATGAGGGAAGGGGGAGAGAAGGAAGGGGGTAAGGAAGTGGGGGAGAGGAGGGAGAGGCAGAGGTAAGAGAAGGAGAGGGGGAGGAGGAGGAGGAGGAGAAGGACGAGAGGAGGGAGAGGGAGAGAAGGGAGAGGGAGAATTTGAAAGTAGCCTTGGGTCTGGGGCCATTTTCACCACTTCCTACCTGCGTGCCTTGGGGAAGGCTCCAAGCCTGCATCCCTTTCTGGGCTGCCAGCATAGGGTAACCCTTTTCCCAGCCAACGTGGTGGGCCAGTGTGAGATGTGAGAGAGTCTGTGCAAATGCTTCAGAAACTGTCGAGTTATGCAAATGTGAGCATTGTCAGGATTACAGGAATGTTATTGCTTGGAATGCAGCATTTAAGGGATCCATTAAGGGGATACTCTTCATAACACCTGCCCCCCGCCCCCCCACCATTGTTCTTAGCCAGACTGCCACAAGGAGTCCTTCCTTGATCAGCGATTAGGTCTTTAAAGCGGTGCATGAGTTTCAAGTGAGTTATTCAATTAATCATTTCTGTCACAAGGACAATGTCCCTTTGGATCATGTGGTTATCGAAAGCCATTGCATCTGTAGGGGCTGCCCTGAGTCCCCGCTCCTCCTGCAGACAGATCAGATGGCCTCCAGGGGAAAGCCTGATTAATGGCAAAATGAATTAGTAGCAAGTTGGGAGAGAAGAGAGAGGCAAATGGTTATCCAACACACAGTTCCCTTCCTTTCCACCACGAGGTGGGCCAGTAATGCGTCTAAATGGGCCTTCCACAAATTGAATCAAAACGGGGAGATTGCTATTTAAAAGACCCTGGAGGGAATTACTTGATAAAAGATCTTTCCATTTTCATGAATGAGTCCCCTGATAGTAGGGGTTTTTCCTAAATTTGAATTTTTATTATCTAGTGTTCAAATTCTTATTAGTTCGTTTCTATAACGGTAATAGTTACAGAGACCCAATGACTAAAAAGTGCAGTCTTTCCCATGTATTTGTGGGAATTGGTTCCAGGACTCTCACAAATACCCAAATCCTAGGATGCTCAAGTCTGTTATGTGAACTGTGCAGCATTTGCATATAACTCCGCACAGCCTCTTGTACACTTTAAGTCATCTCTAGATCACTCTTAGAACAGCTAACACAGTGTAAATGCTATGGAAATAGTTGTTACATGGAATTAATTAGGGGATAATAACAAGAATAAAAGTCTATTCATGCTCAGTACAGGTGCAATTTTTTTCAAAAAAAAAAAAAAGTGTGGTATGAAGGTTTGAATTCAGGATTTTGCTTGCAAGGCAGGCACTCTACTGCTTGAGCCATGCCTTCAACCCTTTTTGCTCTGGTTATTTTGGAGATAAGATCTCACTTTTTGCTCATGCCAGCTTGGACGATCATCCTTCTATTTTAGGCTTCCTGCTGTAGCTGGGATTACAAGTGTATGCCACCACATCAGTTTTATACCATTTAGATGGGGTTGCACAAACTTTTTCCCCCAAGGCTGGCCTGGAACCTCAATCCTTCCAATCTCAGCCTCCCAACTAACCAGGATTATAGGCGTGAGCTACCCTGAGTACATTGTGCGGCCACTGACATTCCTTGTTTGAGAGATGAGGTATAAATCAAGTTAGTATCTAAAGTATAGGTCTGGCTAAAATTCACTTCAACAAGGGAAAGAGATTTCCACTTGGGATAAAGGAAATATTCAAATAAACAGTTATGACCAATCAGGGGGTGAGGTGTCATTTGAAATGTTGATCCTTTCAGAAAAATTTAGATGATGTGGAGCAACTTGGTGAAAATCTGTTTTCATTTTAAAATTGGACTTAAGGGTTGGGCGCTGGTGGCTCACACCTGTAATCCTAGCTATTCAGGAGGCAGAAGTCAGGAGGATTGTGGTTCGAAGCCAGCCTGGGCAAACAGTTCATAACACCCTATCTTGAAAAAAAACCATCACAAAAAAAGGGGCTGGTGGAGTGGCTCGAGGTGTAGGCCTTGAATTCAAACCCTAGTACCACAAAAAAAAAGGACTTGAATTTGTTCGACAAAATACTTGTCTGGGTAAGGGAAAGTGTGAAATGGGAGGTCTTTCCAACAGGGCTGGGTTAAAAGAGCTTTAGGATAAAATGAACAAAGACACTTTTTCAGGGGGAGGAGGTATGTTGGGAAGATTCATGGGTCAAGGTTAGCCTGCTTTATCTTGTGCTGGGGGAATTCCAGGCTGTTTGTGTATTTGCACATCAAGGTGGGGCTATAACACGCTTTAGGCTGCTCTGAGAGGACTTTCTTCTTTCTGCATGGATGCCTGGATGCCTCCTGGACTCGCTGCCTGGAGCTCACCTGTCTCACCCCTCCCCTCCCCTCCATTTCCAGCTGTCTCTGAAATACATCAAACACTTAGACCCAGAGATGGACATGTCTGTGTCTCTAAAGCAGACGGAGAATGCAGAGAACCTGAAATCCAGCCTGGAAGTCAGACACCTTTGACATCACCTGGAAGGGGCCAACCCTGTCATCTTACAAATGAGGAAAGCAAGGCCCAGGGAGTATCTGCCTCACCTGCCAATCAGGTGGGTCTCCTGATGGGCAGCAGCTGGGAGATGACTACTTAGCATTGGTCCTGCCCTGGGGACAGGGAGCCAGGGGCTGGCATGCTCATGAGTTGGACACTGACCGCCACCATCGTCACCCCTTGCAGATGAAATGGCTCCCTACACATACACATTGTTGCCGGTGGCCGTGTGCGGCTGCAGAGATTATCACCAAGCCCAGCTCACAAGAGCTAATTTTCTCACCATCACCAGAATACAGGAGGGCTGGGTCTTGTTCTCCTTATTAAAAGTCAACAAACAGATTATTAAAAGTAAACAAGACAGACTGCTTTGAAATAATTGATTAACTATCTCCTGCCTTGGAAGCCTAGATTCACACCCCCTTCCCGAGTGCCTGTGGCGAGCTAGGCTCAGTAGCCATATGACTTTTAAGCCTTGACACTTACAAGTGACATTACATTTTTCATCCTTCCACTGATGGCATGGGCTGCTGCAGTAATTTGCTCATGGAAACGCCAAAATTGGAACTCAGATCTCTGATTTCTAAGGCTATACCCATTCTACCTGACATTCTGTTCTCATTAAAGACAGGGTCCTGTGCCCGTTCCTACTGTCGATTTCAAGGAAAAGCCTAAGACCTAGGAGAAAGAAGCCTGCTGTCTGCCCAGGTAAAACCTCTTGAAATTGCAATCTTTTTGGTAGGGCTGCAGGGAAAGAAAGCCTCAAGTCACTTGATTGACTTACACATGTGAAATGGGCAAGCTGTTTAAGCCAAACTTATAAGAGACTGATGTAGAGTCAGAATATCAACTGACTGCAGTAGAATTCTATTATTCTACTTACCTGGGCTTAAGGCTAGAAGCATCTAAACCACCCATGTTCTCAAATGAATTTTTAAAAATTTAAATCTTGTTGGAAGAATCAATAAGCAATTTGCTGCAGGGGCAAAGGTAGATAATGGAGAGGTTTGTCGTGTCCCTGGTGACCAGCTGGGGACAACAGAACATAAAGTTCTTGTGACGTGGATGGATGGTGTCAACTGTTATAAATAGATCCACAATTTATAACTCCATTAGAGTTATTTCATGTGGTCAAAAACCTTATGTTTTAAATGGAGTGAAAAAAACTTCCTGGAAAACAGTCTGGAAGTTCCTCCGGTCACATACAGATTACCAATCAGCTATAGATTTGTATCCAAGACAGCTGAAAACATACATCCACATAAAACTCATAGAGGGATGTCCACAGCATTTTTATTCCCCAGTGGTAGCTGGAACGTGGGAACATAACTGTCCATGAACTGATGAATGAATAGACAAAATGTGGTATATCCATACAATGGACTATTATTCAGCCATAAAAAGGAATAAAGTGCCGATCCATGCTACAATATGGAATCAACTTTGAGAACATTATGCTAAGTGAAAGAAGCCAGTCACAGAAAGCCACATACTGTATGATTCATTTTAGGGCATTCAGAATAGGAAGTCTATAGAGACAGAAAGTAGATTAGGTCTAGGGACAGGGACATTGGGATGAATGGGAAGTGACTGCTGATGGGTAAGAGGTTGGGAGGAGGGGCGATGAAAATGTTCTAAAACTGATTGTGGGTAATTTGTGAATATACTAAAATCACTTTACAGGGCTGCACTCTATGCTGTGTGAACTATAGCTCAATTGAGCTTTTAAAAAAACCTTAAACAAAAGACCACTTACCTCTGAATAGGAAATGTGTGAACTGAATCTCTCCTCCTGACCCCCCAATCTCCATTCTCCTTTGCTTTGCATAGTTTCTCAGAAAGCTGTTTCATGTGGACCATATCAATAGGTGCCCTTGCCTGAGTGATCAAACCACTTGTTGTCTAAACCAGGACACTTCTGAGAGGCAACAGTGGACAGGAACCACACCTCTGGGCAAGCAAACACCTGCTGTACAGGTTGGTTGTATAGCCTGACAAAGTACTGCAGGCGGCTCCTGCCACATGGCCCTCTCCAGTGAGCTGCCTCTGGGATCCAGGGTCCCCTCCTCCTTGACCTTCAGGCCCAGGGCGACAGTGACATCTTGCCATCTATGGTCCCTGGAGCTGTGTGGCATGAGTGCTGCTCATGTTCTTGCAAATACTCTTTCTTAAACTCTTAAACTTCTTCCATTACTCAGTCTGAGTGGGCCATCTGTTTCCTGCCAGTACCCTTCTGACACCAAGCTTCAAATAAACAGCCCAAGAGATAACTTTGGAAGAAAGGCGTGGCCGGCTCGGTGACACTGCTAGATAGCTTCCAAGGAGCCGTTGTCCGGACCCTCCTCCAATTCCTGCAGATGTCAGTTACACCAAATCCTGATATCAAATGATTTTTTTCTGAGGCTCCCTGGATACTCTTTGTCCTCACCTGGAGCCCAGAGCAAGACTGTCAAGCCTTAGCAACAAGGATGCCACAAGAAATACACTTTCCAATTTTTTATTATCGTGAGATGGGTTCTTTTCCCACTTTGAAGGAAATGAGTGTATTGTGCAGTTTACAATTTTTAAAGTTGAGAATTCAGTATGAGAAAACTTCTTCATTTGGTTTATCTTGTTCAGGATTTGCTGTGCTCCCTAAAACTGAGCATTTATGAATTTCATCAACTCTGGAAAATTCTCAGTCAATATCTTTTGGAATATCTTCTCTCCCTCCCTGTTTTCTCCCCGGAAGTAGGTGTTATCATGTCCTCCTTATCTGCTAACTTCTCTCTTTCCTATTTTCTATTTCTTTATTTCTAAGTGCTTTCTTTCGAACAAAAATTATCTTTTCAACTCCATTCAACCTGTCCATGCAGAGTGCAAGTATGTGCGATAATTTCAGTGATAGACTTTATTTGATTCCTTTTTTCACTCTTTTCATAGTATCTTCTTTGATATCTGAATCACGTTAAATTTGCTTCTATCAGATCACTCAGTTATCTCCAGGTCCTGTGGGTGAATGCTGCTCTCAGTTGTGTCTGCTGATGCAGACACAGGATAGACTATTTCCTTGTATAATTTTTATTTTGAATTGTGAACTCATTTCAGGGGGCTCTGTCAATGGGAATCATAGCAGGGGACTTGAGTGAGGTGAATCCCTTCAGGGTTGTTTGTCATTTGCTTCTTCTGGGTTACTCGGGCTTATTTTAGGCAAGTAACAGTTTTTCACATTAATTTTCATGTTGGGTATTTTCATTCAAGATAAGGCAAATTTAACCCCTACCCTCACCCCGACACAACTGCAGTGAGACCTCTGACTGGGGATTCTCACTGGATGTCTTTTGCCCCCACATCACCCAAGATGATTAGGTGTCTGCATCAGCTACCTGTCCTGGGGGCAGATTGGTCTGGTCCACCTGTCTTTGAAACTGTGTAGTTGTGGAGCCCTGGCTGGGTAGATGGCTCTCAGTGGCCTCACATGGGACCAGGGCCTCTTGTGGGTGAATATCCAGGCCTCAGGGTTCCTGAAAGCAAAGTCTTTTCCCAGGGCAGTTGCAGCATCAGCTTTTGTGTTTCTCTAGTGGTTTTCAGATTTCCTTGCTCCTGAAGCCGTCTCCTTCTTTCCTGCTGTCTCTGACATGGATTTAGAAGATTCTGTTTACACTTTACCTAGTCTATGTGGCTGTAGCAGGAGGGAACTTCAGGCTATAAAATCTGTTTTCATTGCATGTACATCACACAATGTTGGGCTTTGCATAATGAGCAATATTTTCCACTGTTAGGTAAACTCAGATGCCTCTGATGGATGTAAAATAATGAGCTATGCTTCTCACTTGCCTTATAAGCTATGTAAATGTACAGTTTCCAAAATAATATGTGTTTCAGGTCCTTTGATTACTATGCTAACCAGAAGCCACACCTGACTTACAACATATCTCTTCTCAACATGTGCATATAGAACAGAAAGAGCCAAGCTCCAGAAATACCATCATCGAGGGAGGGTTCAGGTTCCGGAGTCTTGTTCTGTTATTTGTAACTGGGATTTCGGCTCCCCAGAGAGCCCCATTTAGCAGAGGCTAAATCAGTAGTCCACAGGCAATGTGGGAACTTAAGCCAAAGCAAGGAAGTCAGATGCTGCCTGGTGCAGAGTAGGTGCTCAAAATATATCAGAGGCCAGGTGCTGGTAGTTCAAATCTGTAATTCCAGCTACTCTGGAGGCAGAGATCAGGAGGATCATGGTTCAAGGCCAGCCTGGGCAAATAGATCACAAGACTCTATCTTGAAAATATCCAACACAAAACACTGTGTTGGTGGAGTAGTTCAGGAGGTAGACTGCCTGCCTACCAGTGAGGGCCTGAGTTCAAGCCCCAATACCATCAAAAAAATTCCCCCCCAAACCAAAAAGCCATCAGAGGAATTGAATGAAGCTGTCCTTCGTCAACGACAGAGCAGACACTCATCCTTGCAACCTAGAGCCATCAGGTTCAGCCTCTCTGCCTTGAACAGCTCCAGAGAAACAAATTCTCCTAAGTTCTTTGCCCACTCCTTATCTTTCCTGTAAGCCAACCCCTACAACTCAACTCCCGTGATCAGAAGCTGCAAACTAGCTTGCAAAGGAAGTATTTTTTAAAGTTGGGAAATCTAAAACTATTTAAAAATTGGAAAACATCACATCAAAGCACAAGGTTTCCGCCTCTACCGAAAGACAGGGACACACTCAACAAGGACCCACATTCCCACCTGGCCCTGGCCTGGGGAGCAGCTGGTCCGAGGGGCAGGTGCATGGCCTGCTGCCACAGGCCTGGGTTTCTGAGCCTGCTGTCCACTGTTACTCTGGCTTGCTGCTAATCAGTTCATTGCCTGGTAACGATTTCCTGCCCTGGTGACACATTGTGGACACTGAGGTTAGACGTGGGCATTTCCCAGTCAAAACACATACAAAACATCTCTTAGGATGAGTCATTGGGGCAGATATTTTTAATTGGTTCTTGCTAATTTCATTTTGAAAAGAGGGCCTATTTCTGAGTGGTGTGGGGATCATGAAGAATTCTGCTTGTAAGTTGGTTGTCCTGGCAGGCTTAAACCAACTTTATTTCATAGGTGATCCACGAGAGTGATCAATATAGAAAGAACTAACCTTTAGTGTGGACTCACTGTGTGCCAGGTACTGCTCTAAATAATCCCCCTCAGTGGTCACCCAGCACATCTATTTTCCCTGTTTCAGAGGTGAAGAATGTGAGGCACAGAAAACTGGGAGGTGATGGAGCTAGAATCAAACCCAGCAGCCTGACTCTGTGGCTGCCATGTCCAGCACCTTACAGAGCTGCCTCCAATGCAAACTCACAAAGATCAGAAGTGTCACAGACACTGCCTACAGTCTCACAGCAATCTGTGAGACCTCTAACAGAAGCCTGACACGAATCAGAAACACTTGAGGGCTTTAAACACCTGCCCAGGCACAAAGCCTTGCTCATAACGGGTCCACACTCTGGGAGTCTAATGAAAGGAAAATGGGATTTCTTTACACTTTTCTTGAAACATTTCTGTAAATCTCAAAGTATGTCAAAGTAAAAAATGAAAAGAAAAGAATGTAGCACGATGATAGAACACTTACTTGCCTAACACGCGCAGGATCCTGTGTTCAATCCCCAGCACCACAAAAAAGAAATAAAAGCAAAATGAGTTAATTAGATTAATATCAGTTGACCTGGAGGGATTTCTCCAGGAAACGAATGTGAATAGCAAGATCCAGAAAAGTGTGTGCAATGCAATCCCATTTTTGTGACATAAATAATGACAAAATCTGTACAGGTACACCCCTGTGTATCCTTATGTAAGGATAGAATAAAGTATGTAGAATATGTTAAAAATATTTCTGAGGCTGGGTGAGGAGGTGCATGCTTGTTGTCCCAGCTAATTGGGAGGCAGAGGTAGGAAGATCAGGGTACTAGGCCAGTCAGGGCAAGGTTAGCATGAGACCCTATCTGAAAAACAAACTAAAACTCAAAGGACTGGGAATGTGGCACAAGTGGTAGAGCTTCAGGCCCTGAGTTCAATCTCCACAGGGGGTGGGAGTTTTCTGGAGTCTAGCCTCCTCCTGCTGGAATTGTTTAGGGTAGGATCTAGGCATGGGTACCTTCTTTTAAAGTTCTCTAGATCTGGGTTCTTAACTTTGCACACATTAGAATCAGGTGGAAAACTTTAAAGAGTCCTGATGCCCAGGTCACAGCCCCTACTAATTAAACCAGATTGCTGGGAGTAGATCCCAGGCATGGATAGTTTAAAATTCCTCCCACAGATTCCAAAATGCAGCCAAGTTTGAGGAGCAACAGGGCAGAGCCCTTGGGAGAGCCAGGGTTGGGCATCACTGCTGGGAAGGAAGGGGACCCACTGGTGTAGCAGTAACCAAGCAATAGGTACAGACATCCATGTCAATTCTCAGAACAGTCAGTGAATTGGGAACCCTGGTGAAACAGAGGTTGGCTCCCTCTGTCCAAGTACTCAGGCTAAGGTCACAAAGCAGGGAGCTGGAGGTGCATGCTCTAAGCTTTGTGTACCCCAGAGGAAACAAGGGTCAAAATTCTTCTAACAGATTCATTTTTCTGGATTCCTCCTTGTAGGAGCTATTAAAAATCACAACACTGTGCAAGGAACTGGCTTCAAGCCTCAGCACTCTGAAAAACAAAAAAACAGAAGAAGCAAATACTCCCCAAAGGAACTGCCCATCAATTGGATTTTACTGGCTGCCCAGAGAGTGCTTGATGTTTTAAAGTTAGATGCTCAAACATGGGGACAGAATATCATGTTAAGGTGTAAACCTCATCTGTCATTCTTCCTCCGCAAAACCCCTCCACACACCAGCCTCACCCTAGCCATTCATCCCAGCTCTGGACCTTTCCTACCTTACGGAACTTGCCTGGAGACCCTTCCAGGAAGATTTTGGATATTTCATTATATTTGGGCCAGTAGAGGTCTGGGGAAAAAGAGGCCACAAGAGAGCTGTGCTTTGGTAAATGCTAAAGTTGGAGTGTTTGGGGCATGTGTCCTGAAAGTCAAACTTCGTGTCCTTTGGGCTAAGGCAGGGGTTCCTAATCCCAGGTGTCTTGGAGACCTTGGTATAGAAGTCAGAAAGCCCGAGTCTTCTCAATGTTGAAATGAGTACTGGAAACTTAGTCCTTGTAAAATGACTGGCTATGGTAGACACTCTGATCATCAGTGGGAAAGCATGTCAACATGGCAGTCTTGCTATGGGTACTCTGGGCCAAAGCTGGACATGAGCCTGGTCTCTGCTTCTGGTGATGATTTCCTAAGTGTTTACCTCCCATATGCCAGATACCACTTTATCGGTTTTCATCTGTTCACTTACGTAGTGCTTAGAACAGATAATCAGATAGATGCCATCAAGAGCCCCTTGTACAGATGAGGAAACTGAGGCCCAAAGGGTTAGGTAATTTATCCAAGGCCATATGGTTAGAAGGTTGTAAACTGGAGTCTGAACCAGACAATCTGGCTCTCCAAGCAGTCAGCTGATCATCACAATTCCTACAGCGCTAAAATCACCATGATGATTGAGAACAAACCATGAGTCAAGCAGTTACTGGCAAGGTGAGGGCGGGGCCTAGACAATGAATAGCCTTGAGGTCAGGATCCAGCAGGGTTGCCTAAGAGATCAGTTATTCCTACAAGGTATCCTCCCTCCTAGTGATTTGGAGAAGAGGGGTGGAGGGGGGAGGTCGCAGTTGACTTGGGCAGTGACCCAGAGGCAAAAATGTCTTCTGTGGCTGAGATATGCAGTGCTCAAAGCCAGGCTTTTCCTATTAAGAGTCAACCCAACGGAAATCTACAGCATTTTACACTTGGTTTATTTTGTTAACTTTCCCACCCAGCTTCATTTTCCTTTTGTTGTGTATTGCGCTTCAAAAGCTTGGCTTAAGGGTCAAAGTTCACTTAGGTGCTTTTGTTTTAAGATCTTCACAAAGTTGCTCATTTGATTCTTCAGCCCGACAGTCAGCTGACCTAAAGGAATGAGTGCTCCTGGCTATGGAGTTAGCTGTGGAGCTGCGAACCCGAGGCACCAGTCCCAAATCAACCTAAGTACTTTCTGCTCTTTTCACGCTAAACGTCCCCAGAGGGCTCTCTGCGGTTATAGCAGCACCCCATGACCTCAACCGGCCTGAAAAACAACCGTCCAAGACACAGGCAGTCAGCAGTCTCTGTAGACTAATGAACTGATAGGAGCTCTAATGTCCTTTCCATTCCTTTTACAAGCGGATCAATCCACTTCCCCAGCAACCTGCAACTTTATCGAACTCCGCATCTGCAGGATACTCCCCCAAACTCCCCTTAATTATGTATCTGGCTATTTACAAGCGTGACTCGGCGTTGCAGTCCTGACATCACCGAATGGGCTTCTCAGAGGCTGCAGTAGAAGCAGCAGCTTTCCCGCCCCAGTGAGCACTCACCAGGTGCTGGGCGCTGGGCTAATCGTGACCGCGTGCAAGTCCCGAGGGTGGGGGGGCGGGGAGCAGTGCACAGTGCAACCTCGGGCGCGCGCTGGCAGCCATGGTGGGCGCTCTCCCGATAAGGTGCTGACCTGCCCTCTCCACGCTGCTACCGGCGGCCAGGGCAGGAGAGAGTGTTCCGCGCGTCCCGGAAGAGTAGACTTCGGCTAGCCAGCGGGCGGACTCCTCGCTGCAGACAGCGCCCCACGCGCCTCCCCGGCGCGCGCTCGCTCGCAGCCCCGCCCGCGTGCGGCGCACGCTCGGACGCGAGCGCGCACCCTGTCCGCGTCCCCGCGGCGAACGCACGGCCGCGAGCGCGCGTGCGCCCCTCGGAACGTCCCCGGGAGTTCAGCCAGAGCGAGCTCGGGGCCGGGCGCGCAGGAGTGAAAAGGAGGCGGCGGCCGCGGCTGCGAGCAACAGATCCCAGCGCCGCCAGCAGACCCTCTTTGCTGCTGGGCTATTTCTTTCTTTCTTTCTTTTTTTTTTTTTTTTAAATTTCAGAAAAATTGATTAAATTTGAAAAACCTTTATTTTTAAATGGCGCTGGCCCCAGGTCAGCAGGCGGTTTTTTCTGCATCAAGATGGGCTTTGCCATTTCTGTCGTGGGCACCCGTGGTGGCCTGATTGTCAGTTTTCTCCGGGCATTTTTGAGGCCAAGTGCCTTGCGCTGCATGTAGGCGAACCACCCTACGGAGCGGTTTGGCTTTTTAAATTATTGTTATCATTTGGGGGCAGAGAACCGTCGATCTCGTGCACCCGTCCTCTCCGCAGAAGAGGCTTTGCGCCGGCGGTGGGTCGCTCCGAGGGTGAGGTTCCTCCCGGGGTGAGCGAGCCCCGGCCCCGCGCGCAGTCCAGCGGCCCCGCGAGCCTGTCCTCTCTCTGCCCGCGCCGGGAAAATGGAGGCTGTGATTGAGAAGGAATGCAGCGCGCTCGGAGGCCTCTTCCAGACCATCATCAGCGACATGAAGGTAGGACGCCGGGGGCGCGGCTGCGGCGGCCACCGCGCATTGACCTAGCTGCGGGGCTTCGCCTCCACCCCTGGCCAACTGGTCGGCCCTTGCCTGCGCCGTGGCCGCCCGCCACCTGCGGGAGATCCTGGCCCGGGTGTCACCTGCTCACCCGCGGCGTTGCTCCAGGCTCTGCTAGGTCACTGAGCGGGCGATTTCCCGGGCAGGGGAGAGGGGTGTCTCATGTCCCCGGCCATCTCCCGGTTCATTATCCCAAGGGGCGGCACCATCTCTTTCCTCTTGGAGGGGGGGACCGGCTCAGGGCCCCGGCTCCAAGTTTTCCATTGTCTGTCCCTGGACTGAGCGTCTGTGATCCGTGGGGGCTGGATACCCAGGTGGACACCTGATTCCCCGGGTTCGGGGTGGGGGTGCTTGGCGCGGTAGTGGGGAGGGAATGGGGCTCTGTCCGACCTCAAGAAGGAGTCCCCAGCCTGGGAAACTGGGAGAGGCTTCTTGCCTTCTTGGATTTCAGAGCTACCTGGAATGTGTGGGGGATCTGAACAAATTAGTTATTAATTAGGTTGTTCCAAAGCTGGTGAGCGTGTGCTTGCCTTCCCTCAGCCCTCCCTGGGGGGGCGGGGGCAGAAGTTCCTAGGGCAGCCTTGCAAAGGGAGGCCCCTAAACTGAGGCTCCCACCTGAAGGCAAAATTGGGGCTCCCTAAGGAACTATACCCTGCCCCCCAACACACACACACACCCTACTTCTGTTTTTCTGAGCAGGATTGTAGGGATTGTGTGTGCGTGCGTGAGCGCGCGTGTTGGTTGGGGGCGGGGAACAACACCCTGCCTTTTTCCTGCAAAGGGTGGGACTGGAGATACCTGATCCTTGAATGTGGATTTTTTGGTGCACAGAGATAGACCAGGGTCTCTGTTACTCATCCAAAGGAAATATAAGCAGCCATGAGAGCTGGCTGAAGGTGGGATTTGGGGGCGGTGGGGGTGGGATTTTTTTTCAAGTGTATTTTAGGGAGCTTCTCTTTGGCCCCAGCCCAGCCCCAGTTTGCCTCAACAGATCCGAGGAGGTGGTGTTTAATTAAAAGCTCGGCTTCCAAAAGAGTGGGCAGGTTTGGAAAGCAGTGCTGGCGAGTGGGTGTGGACAGCCCCTCTCCAGCCTCTGCCTGGCGCCTGGAGAAGCTTTTGTCTGATGAAGTGTAAGGTTTGGGAAGGCATGGTGCCTCCGAGATGGACTTTGGGGAGGAATGCTCAGCTGTCACGCCTCCCTCCCCCTTTCAGACCCAATTGCCACCTCTCAGTGTGAACTTTGCCAAGGTGCCTGGTCCCTGGGCTTGTCCATTTTGAAATCCTCCAAATCTTGTGCTTTTGTCAGAAATTGACATTCTTGTCGTCTGAGCTGCAGCCAGAGCCTGCTTGCCCAGGAATGTCTTTAATCCAGTCACTGGGATTTAGATGGATTGGTCGCTGTTCAAGGACAACCCCTTTCATTCCTTTGCCCCCAGTCCACTCTGAATTCTTGAAGTGCTCTTTTGAACAGTGATTGGTGTCTCTCCTTGGACTCTGGTATTTATTGTTAACTTAAATTCTACATGCCTGATAGTCAAACAAGATTTGGTTTAAGGCACACAAAATCTATTCTGTTCTCCAGAGGAGGAATTTGAGATGGGTTGGTAAAGCCACTTGGGCTTTGTGGAGGAGATAAAAGATGTTTCCAGTCTGTGAGTAACAAGGAACCCGGAAATCTAACCCACCCGCTCTCTGCAGTCCCACAGTGTTCACACCTGGACTTTCCTCTCTCTTTGTTCCTTAACCCAGAATCTGGGCTCAGTTCTTCCCATTCAGTGGTTGGAATCTAAAGCCCTTCAGAAGGTAATTCTCCCCACGGTGGGCTCTCCTACCTTCCACCTGCTGTCCTCTGGTTGCCTGGCAGTGTGGATGCAAAGGTAGGCTTTTTCCCCCACTCTGGAGGGTTCTAGTTAAAAATCAAGGTCTCTTATGTAATGCTTAGTGATGAACATATTTTTTTCTTTCTCTTTGAGTTTGGTAGGGTGTTCAATATCCTGTAGGAAGGCATTTATTTTTTCTGTTTTGTTTTGGCAGTAAACGATTTTTTTTTTTTTTTTTTTTTAGTAAACAAGTTTTAAAGGAAGGTGGAGTACAGGGCTAAAGTAAGCTTTGGTTTCTACAGACTTTTAGACTTTGGGGGAGTTGAGGGGAAGGAACAAGAGGCGTGGTGCCTGAAATCCCAGATGGTTTATACATAGAACAGTAGCTGAATATTCTCATGTACTTTTATTCTGCAGTACTTCTTCCTGGGTTAGGTGGCAGTGTGATTTTTAAAGGGGAAATAAGCAAATGGAAAATTTGGCCGTAGAGTTAGATAAGCAGTTTATGATATGCACATTCATGAAGCCTCCAGCAATAAGTCAGTTTTTAATATCTGAAACCAGCTGACTTTCTAATGACCCCTCTTCTTTAAGCTCATGGTGAGTTTATCATGCCTGTGGTCCCTTTCTGTTTGCTTTGAGGGAGAAGCATAAATGTTGGAAACCCACTTGGAATTCCATCTTGATACCATTTTCAGATTATGTTCTTAGAATTGATGTTCTCACCATGGCTAGAAAAGGGTAAGGAAAATGGTTTTTTGAAGTACCATTTAATTCTTCAAAACGTACAGCAGCACAGGAAGGGAGTCAATTTCCTCTTTGGAGAAAAAAAAGGAAACAGAAAATGGAGCCATTCCCAGACCTGGTACCATCCATCTTCCAAAACTAAAAGATCTCAAGACACAGAAAGCTAGAGAAGATTCTTTATTCTAAAGATCCTTCACGACCCAGCCCTTGGCCATCAGGGCGTGTGTTTTACCCTTCTCAGGGGTAGTGGGGAAGAAATCCTACTTTTCTTCTTTTGGGATTTGGTGCCAGGGAAAGCAAGCAGCAGCTGTTAAATAACTTATCAATTCCTGGAGTGAACCTGGTGCTTTTGCCTCCTCCTCCCTGCGTAGTGGTGGTCACCAATGAACAGTGTGTGCAAAATCACTTACTGGCCATCTTCTCTCAGAGCCACATAAATTTCCCATCAAGTCCTCTGGTGTGAGCTGGTCCCAAAGGAAAGGGGTGACAGCTATCCACGTGGCTTCAGGGAAGAGCCATAGTTGGTTTGTCTGGGGAACAGTGGTCTAGAGGTGACAGAGTTAAGGAGGACCTGGAAAGTTTTTGGGGGGGCGGGTTCTATCCTTGTCCTGGACTGAAATGGCGTAAATCCTGCAAGTAGATTAGTGTTGTTGCTTTTAAGTAATTAAACCAGAATGAGGTGAGTTTAAGGGAGTTTGGAGACCAGGAGACTTTTCTGGCCAAACTTGAGTACAGCTTATCTTGAAGATGTCTGTCTTCTTTTAATAATTAACTTGCTTTAAAAAAGGGGAAAAAACAAAATCCAAGCTGGATGCTAAAATCAAATATTTTCCTTTCCCGTTGCTTAAGCGTCAGCATGTGAGGAGCTGAGTTGGGCTTGCTGTGGGGAAGAACTTTGCCCTGGCTTAGGAGAGTGATTTAGACTTAAAAAACACCCACCCACACCTGAGTGCACCACACTACACGCTTTAGACAGAGGTTTCCTGTTACCAGCACCTGTGCAGAGCAGAATAGGGGCGTTGTTTAGACGCCCCCCCCCCACCGCCCCGTTTGCCACCAGTATCCTGTCCTAGGTTCTGCCTAAAATTAGAACTGCTAAAGGAACTGCTTGAATTCCGTGGAAATCTTTCTGTGGTTCGAAGGCAGGTCAAGATATTTTCCCTCACTTATCATGAGACTGAGAAATGTGGGCAGCTGGTTCAGTGTTAGATACCAATTTCAGGGTTTGGGTTTTTCCTTGGGCTGATTGGGGATTCCTATCAGAAGAGAGGTTCACTTTCTTGGTATTTACTGAGAGCCTACTATGTGGAAGGCCTTTTGCTAGGCCCTGTCTTTGGAAAGCTTCTTGTCTTGTAGATTGTAGGCAGAAAATGTCACTGCAATTGGTGGCCAGCCATGAAGGCAGGACTGCAGACCAGTTGGGGAAGGGCACTGATTCCTGCTGGACCTTTTTGATGCTTCAAAAACACAGGTTTTTTAAAGGCTGGGGATGTGACTTGGAGCTAGAGTATTTGCCTACCATGTGCAAGGCCCTGGTTTTGATCCCTAGCACTACAGGAAAATGAACTGCCCCTCCCCAAATTTTCTCTAGGAAGATAATGAAAACCCAGACAAGGCCTCAGCCCACTGCCAGGTACTCTGAGGGAGCTGGGCCACTCTTTGTAAATGGTGACAGCCACACAAAGGCAGGACAAGCAGGATCCTGTAAAGGATAGATGGGCCCCATGTTGGCTTTTCTCTTAGCAAATGGTTGCGTTTAGCCAGGGTTTTACAGCTTCCTCATTTTGGGCCTGTGGGAGAAAAAGGCAAAGCAAAGATGTCATAAAATTGGCAACAGGGAACCACCCAGAGTGAGTACTTGTTCAGAGGTTTAAGGCCTCTTCTAGGTAGACCTTCTTTTTGAGTTTTTAGGTATGATTCTTAACCTGGTTTGGAAAGAAGTCACTTTTGGATTTGACTTAAGTCTTTCTGTCAGCCTGCTTAATTACCTTGTTTAGAACCTGCTGCTTGATGTCCTGAACCTGTGTGTTCTGAAAGTCCATAGTTCACAAGGCCCCAGATGGAGGGAGGAGGTTGTTCCTGGGTAATGGTTTGCATGGAAGGTAGGCTGGGTTTGGCTTTGGCCTCATTCTGCATCCACTCGTTCTTTTTAGTGTGACATGTACTCCTTCTGCAGTATTTACCCAGGATCGTCTGTACCGTAAGCACTAAACTCTGTAGCCATTTCCAGTTGCATTTGCATGTCGTTTAAACAGTGAATATTTTTAGTAGAAGTATGTCCCATGCAGGCTTCGTCCTCTCAGCTGCTGACCACTTGCCCTTTGATCTCTTCTTTTGCATCTTGGCTGTAGGTAAAAGGTAAAAGCTAAAATGGTATCTGCCAATTTGGCTAGCTCATTCCAGGTGGTTTCAGTGATCAGAGGGTGAAAAGGTTGAATCTATTGATCCACCAGATGCATGGTCTGTCTTTCGTATCTAGGGATTTTTCCATCTTCTCAGGGACAGGCAGGAGCTGGCAAGACTCCTGCTGTTGTGAGAACACTTAGAAGTTCAAGTCGGGTATGGAAAAATGAGATGGCTTTGAGTTCCCCATTACTTCTCGGAATTGTCTTCAGGACACTTTCCTCCCAAGCCCACATCTCTGCAAAAGCACAGCCATACCTCTCCCCAAACCAAAGGCAAGCCAAAGGACAGAGTTAGACTTAGCTGCCTAGGACATCAGACAAGTCATAGCTGAGGGCCCTAAACAGAAGTGGCTGGTGCCTCACGCACTTGAACTCAGGTTTGCAGACTGCTTTGCTGATACAGCCTTAGTAAGTGGCAAATGGCAGAGACAAAGTGTATTTATTGGCTGACCATTAAGAACACCTGTTGTATTTGATTGCCAAGGTTCTCCCCTTAAATGAGATGCAGGCTGTAGGGTTCATCTGACTGTGTGCCACAAAAACACTGCACAAAAAGTCCACCAAAACACCAAAAAGCCATCTCCAGTGCAGAATCCACCTTAGAGCACCTCAGAGCTTCCCACCTCGAAGCCCCCGGAAGGCCTCAGTGTGGGTCACTGATATCTGCCATCACCTGATTTGGTTGGAAGTGGCTGAGTTTCTACCCACTGCATAATTGTGAGGGTTTTGTTGTGTGAGATGCTCTGGCCTGCTTCTTGGCACATCGTAGGTGCTCGCTGTTCAGTGCGTGTGGTAAATAGCTGGCTAGAGGGACTGGGTAAGGACCTACTGTGTGCTGGACATGGTACGGAGTCGTGTCATCCTCTCATCTGCCCCCCTCGACAGGTGAGAGCACTGAGGCGTGGGCGATGCAGGGACTTGTCCAAGGCCGTGCTGAGGTGGCACTGGTATTTAGACTTTGGCCTCTTTGGCCTCAGAGCTGGAGCTCTGTAGCTCAGGTTGGGGAGGGGACTGTTTCTAGAAGACAAGTCCCCTGTAGGCTCAAGGGCAGAATCAAAGTCTGTCTGTCCCTTCACCCACAGCTGGCACAGGGTGTGGGTTGAAGTGACACTGTGAGGACTTTCTGGGGCGGGCAGCTCTGATCTGCTGTCATCTTTGTGGGAAATATTTATTTTATGATATAGCACCGTATGGTGGCTTCCTTTCTTCTCCCTCTTACCAGTCTTCTCCAAGGGGCGACTTGGCAGGCCCCCTTCCTCTTGTTTCCCACTCCACAGGCGTGTGCATTAAAGTTCACCCACAGTTCACACGACTCCTCAGAGACACCTCCTTACCTTGAACCCACTGTGCGCCTCCCTGGTCCTCCCTTTCCTGTGAAAGAGCGTTCTGTGTGTCATTAGGTCCCCATAACCCTCTAGGTGGGGCTGAGTCTGTAGAGTCTTCGTGAGTCTGTGTTTGGAGAAGTTGACAGGTTCGCCAAAAAACCCTAGATGGCCTTCGTCCTGACTTTTAAGTGGTTTTTCTTTTCCTGTCTAGTTTAAGTGGGTGAAAAAAAATCAGTCGAGTGCCTTTTGAGCTGTGTCTTTTTATTTGCTTTCTTTGCCTCAAAGAATTGGACAGCAGTAAAAGTATTGGCTTGTTCAGTGCTGGCAGCTCCTAAGTGTGGAGGTGGGTGGCAGATATTGTCTAGGACTCTCTTCCTGCCACCTGCCACAGTGCTCTCCAGGGGCTGGAGGGGTGGGTCTGGCCAAGGAATGAGGTCCCAGCCCTTTGGATGGAGGGTGTGGATTACAGGGAAGGCCCCAGTGAGTGCCCTGGCAGCCTGAAGATATGAGGCCTGGGCCCCGCTTTCCCCAGGCTCTGAGTTAGTGCTCTGAGGAACATGCTAGGCATTAGAATTTTGGAAGCTCCCAGTGAGGCTAGTGTGTAACAGGGTTGAATGCCACTATACCATCAAGCTTATTTCAGCCTCTTATAGTGTGCTTTTAATTTCATCCAAGACTGAATTAAAGCACCTTTAAAAACTAGGCATGGTGGCATATGCCTGTAATCCCAGCTGCTCGGGAGGTAGAGGTAGGAAGATCACAGTCCAGTATACTTGACACTACTGAACTATATGCTCACAGAAGGTCAAGCTTATGAATTTTGCTGTGTATTTTGCCATGATTAGAAATAAAAAATTTTTTTAAAAGTATAGTGAAAAGTAAGTACTTGCAATAAAAAGCATTTATTCACTTTTAATTTATTTAAATTTAAACAGTCATGTCTGGCTAATGGCCACTGAACTACACAGCAAAACTCTCTACCATACTAAGTAAAAATAGTCTGCCCATTTTGCAATACAGTGTCCGGCTCACCTCTACATCTTGCTGGACCCTCCTGTAGAAATTCTGGAAATTCAGCTGCTGCTGACCTGGATCTGATGTAAATCCTGTGGCCAAGTCATTCATGCTCTCTGAGCCTCAGTTCCCTGTTCTATTAAATGGGTGTAATGAAGCACCTGCCTTTAGGGTGGTTGTGAGGATTCTGAAATGAGAGATTATTTGTGAACACAGGCTCGGATGTGGCTGTGTGTGTGACCACCGTGTGTGTAAATTTGGTAACAGAGTATTGTGAACTCTGAAGAACCACACAGCAATGATCTCTTCTACTTCTTAGGGCAAACACTGCCCCACCCTTCTTCCAGCTATACTTAAAGCCTGCGGTGAAGCTTCTAGAAACAAAGAAATTGGGTTCTTGTCAAGCACCTCCCCCTTGAGTTCATTGCAACCCTTATCCAGCCCAGCAGGGTCTGCTTGCCCTCCATTCCTCTGTGTGTCCATAAGGGAAAGGTGTGCTGGGTTGTGACAAATGTCTGAAGGCATTCACTTTAATTCACTCTGGGGAAAGAAAAGTCTTGTAGAGGTATCGAGGCCAGGCTGAGGGAGGTGTCGCTTTGTTCGGGCCATCTTATGTGTCTCCCTTGGTTTTCTGGGTGACCACCAGGAGACACAGCGTTCATTTGCTTCTGGTGTGTACTGTCGCAGCAGCTTCTGTTCCTTTCCAAGATGTTGGGCTTTTCCCACTTGCCCGGCTGCCAAATGCTGCTCCCTGCCTTAGCCTGGCAGTCAAGGGCCCCTGTGACATGACCCCAGCCAGTGCCTCCCGTCTTGGACTCCCACTTCGGTGGACACATCACGGCTCCTCCGTCCCCTGCCTGTCTGTGCCCTGGCTGTCTACTGCAAACCTTTCCCAACCTTCCAGGTTTCTGGGGAAGGTTTCTCTCTGGCCCCTCCTCTTTCTTAAGGGATAGCCTCACCCCATTCTTCACATTTTTTGCTGATTCTACCTAGAATCACTTAAAAAGTGGTTGTCCTTAGCCTCGAAGCCCGACTCTGCCACCTCCTAGCTCCATCACTCTGGGCAACTCACTCTACTTTCCTGTACCTCGATTTTCTTGCCTGTAAAATGGGACAAGAAGACAATACTTTTTTCTTAAACCTGTTGAGAGCTAAATGGGAAATGTATGTAAAGTGCTTAGCGTGACATAAGTGCCAAGTAGAAGCTCTTGCCTGCCTAAGTACCCCAGTGTGGGCTCAGCAGCCCTAATCTGAAAATCTAAAACCCCAAATCTGAAACTCTTAGAGCACTGACATAACATGTTTCAGATGTTGGGTGCATTTTGGATTTCAGATTGGGGATGCTCAACCAGTAAAATCTATGTAACTATTCCAAAACCCCTCCAAACTCTGAGATCTGAAACACCTCTGGTTCCAAGCATTTCAGATAAA
The DNA here is from genome assembly GCF_047511655.1 of Castor canadensis. Lineage (NCBI taxonomy): Eukaryota > Metazoa > Chordata > Mammalia > Rodentia > Castoridae > Castor > Castor canadensis. Next base: position 182,895,758 of record NC_133388.1, on the reverse strand, counting down.
GGAGGTGCTGTCATTAATTCCTAGCAGAGCTCCCTGCCTATTGCAGCATTCAGATGTTTCAGAAAATACAAAAATGCTGTCTCCTGGTTGAGGCTACATAGCCAGACCCTGTCTCAAAAAAAAAAACAAAGAAAAAAGAAGAAACATCATCTGATACAAGTCATTAAGGCCTTTCATCAAAAGATGCCTCTTCCCACAGCCTCCACTGTCTTTCACTCTCCTCATTCTTTGCTCTGTAACACTTGGCACTTCCTGACACCATCTGTTTGTCTCTTGTCTGCTGCTGCTTTCCCCAAATGTCAGCCTCTGAAGGTGGGAATTTGTATCTGTTTTGTTCTGTGGTCCTAAGTGTCCAGTACAGAGCCTGACACACAGAAGGTGCTCAATAAACGCTTCTTAAGTAAATGGATGACTGATTCATCTGAAAAAAAGAATGCTATCTTCATTTTGATGATACAATACAGTTAATGCTTTCCAACTTTTAATTAGAACACAGGACACATTACACATGTTCAACACGCGTGACAGTGGCTTGCTGGATGCTGGGCGCTGCTGGTGGTGGAGGTACACCTGTGAACACGCCAGTCACAGACTGTGCCCCAGTGTTCAGTGCAGTCCCTGTCACAACATTTTGTGGGGGTCCTGAGAGCTCCTCTGGTTCCCACATGAATGGAGAGGATAGTCACGGAAGGCTTTTGGTCTAGGTGACACCCAAAGTGAGAACTGAGTTTTATTTTACTTATTCAATATTCTTGGTACTATTCTAAGTGCTTGACGAATACTCATGTACTCTCTCAACAACTGTATTTCCCATTTTTTATGGCACCTGCTTTACAGATTGGTAAACTAGGGCAGAATTAGGAGTTGAGTTCAGGTAGTGTGATGTTCCAGGGTCTGTGCTCTTATCTGGGCTGCCTCTCACAGCTTGGTGTCCTGTGATTTCCTTTTCAGATTCTGGAATGGATGTATTTCACCCATCTCTGACATTTGTCCCAGCAATACTTCCAGAACTCAGGAAGAACCAGATACAACATGTACAAATCTAGGCTCTTCTGAGCTCCTTCACAAAGGCCCCCTTGGGGTCTCCCTCTGTTTAAGGAGGGACCTAACCCAGAGATTGACCTAAAGTTGTTGACCCACCCGTGTGGGGGGAAGTGGTGGGTTCTCTGTGGCAATCACAGGACACACATTAGTTTTGCTGAGGGTCGTCCCATTGCCAGCTTTGCGCCCCACGTGAGGGAGTGCAACACAGGAAGGGAGGGGATACTTGCAGCAGGAGGCTGGCGGGGCTGGGATTAGTTCCCAAGGAGACTTCTGTTTCACTTCTGAGCCAGACTAGGCAGCTGAGCAGGCAGCCATTAAGGAAGTCTTTGAGTTGGGTTTAATGGTCCTCTTTGTTTTGAAGTGACTGTTTACTGAACCTTCAAAGCCAACGCCACAGCAGGATGTGATCTCCGGCCTGAATAATTGCATCAGACACCCCAATAGGAAGCAGGTAGTGGGGAGCCCAGCCAGGAGCAGCTCATGGCCAAGCAGCAGGCCAGAGCCACTGTTGGAAGGACCGAGGTCATCTTGCCACCAGGAGGAGACTGGAGTCTCCTGGAACCTGGGTCCCTGGGAACCTGGCCTCTTTGATGTTGTGCTGGCCTTAATTAGGTACTTTCTAATTAAGTCTCTGTGGAGGCAGCTTTTTCCTAAAAAAAAAAAAAAAAAAAATTAGCAAGTGTTTTGAGGCTATTTCATGAGAGATTACTTCTCAAAGATTATGCAAGTACTATAAAGTTAATGGAAGGAAAACTAGAAACTTCAATTAAGTGAGAAATTTACACAGTGGGTCATGTGCGTTGGCTCACAGCGCTTACACTGAAACAGAGGGTCCCGCAGCCTGGGCTGGTGAGAAATTCCTAGTCTCACCCAGGGACCTGAAGTCCTTGCCTCTCCCGGTGTGGAGTGAGAAGCCATGCTGCTTTTAGTGGCTGTGTGGCACATTGGTGTGCATGCACAGTTCTATTCATTTGGCTGACATAGTTGAAGACCTACTGTGTGTCAGGTTCTATTGTAAGTGCTGGAAATACAGCACTGAATAAAATGAACACAGATTCCTGTCCTGGAACCCCCTTTCCAGTGGAGAAGTAATGACAGGGTACATGGAATAGGAGGTTAATACTTTCTCTTTCCTTTCTCTCTCTCCGTTTTTCTCTCTCTCTCCCTCTCTTTTTCTACCTCTCTCTCTGTCTCTGTCTCTCTTTGGTGTTATGGGGTTTGAACTTGGCCTCATGCTTGCTAAGCAGGCTCTCCACTTGAGCCACACCCCCAGCCCTTTTGCTTTAGTTATTTTTGAGATAAGTTCTCCACATTTATGCCTGGGTAGACCTGGACTGTGATCCATCCTATTTACGCTTCCTATGTAGCCTGACCAAGTGAATTTTCTTGTATCCTAAAAAGAATTAGGTGTGGTGGGGGCAAGTGAGGCAGTGTGGATGTTTTTCGGTAGAGTGATGAGGGAGAGCTTCACAGAAGGTGACATTTGAGTAACAGTTTATGATAGCAGGGGAAGATAGGATTCAGGCAAGGAGGAGCATGTGCAAAGGCCCTGGGGGGTGTGTGTGTGGCGGGGGCAGTTCTTGACTCATCTGTGTTTTGGCTGCATCCAGTTTTTCACTAATTATAAGCCACACTGCAGTGAGTATATCCTGACAGACACTGGTTTACATGGATGATCTTCTGAAGGATTTATCCCTGGTCTACAGGGATGCACCTTTCAAAGCTTTTGAAACCCATTGCCAAATGCCTTGCAAAGAGTGTGTCTCAGCTCACATTTCTACGTGCGAGGGCTCATCCCAGGATTACTGTGCAAGGACCTGGAGGTGAACATCAGCACTGAGAAATTGCTGAGGCCTGGCTTCCCAGGGCTCGGGGCACATGTGACCCTATCTCTTGCTGGGGGTGGGTTTAGCTAGCAAGTCAAAGTCTTCCCTAGGGAGTGTGCTGAAGCACGGAGTCCTAGGCCCTTTCCCTAGAGATTTTATGAAACTGGGGTGGGACTCAGAAATCTGCTTTTATTTTTTTACAAATACCCTGGTGGTTCTGAGGCCCTGCTGGGATTACAAAGAAGGTGATCTCTGGCCTCCTGAGCTGTCAGAACTTCAAAGTTCATGGAGGGAGGAGGAGCTTCTGCCCGGCAGTGTACCAGTTCTACCTAGTTCCAGGTGAACAAATGCATCTGCATCCCAGCCCTGCACCACCTACTCCACTCCCTTCCTTTGCTAACTCTGTCTTTTGCAGGGCATGCATCCTCCCTCCCTTTGTTGGGATGGGGTCTACTTCACTTTTTGCCTGAGCTGGTCTGGAACCGTGATCCTCCCGTTCATCCTTTGCCAGCCAGGTGAGGTGTCACCTCCCTGGTGGTTCTGGTACTTAGAGTTTATACTTGGAGTGCATTGCCCTCTGGGGCTGAGGATCGAGACTGTGCACGCCAGCATTCCTGCTAGACTGAGTTTCTCAGCATGTCGGCCTCGTAGCTGTGCATGGCCTAGCCCTTGCTCGGTGTCTGTGGGTAGTAAGTGTCCTGGTCAGGAAGACTGGCACTGGGTGTTGACTCAGTAGAGCAGTGTCGAGGTCTGTGTGCCCGTCACCCTTATGTCTGTTATTTCATGTAGTCTCATCACCATCCTTTGAGGCAGTAACTAACCATTAGCGTCCTGTATGGAGGAAGACAGGGTGGCACCTGGTGATTAAGTAACTTGCCCAAGGTCACCTAGTGAGCTTGGCCGAGTGACTGCAGAGTCATGCTCTTAACCACCAGACCACACTGGTCCTTCCAGACCCATCAGGGCCCTCTGTCTGGTCTCTGTGTTCAGGCTCTGTGAGAGCCAGGGGAAGTGTATGCGCACACACACACACACACACACACACACACACACACGGACTGGCCATAGAAGTAAACACAGTTTCAATTTTTTTGGTGACATCAGTGGCCTCTGACTCTTCGCTGGCCACCAGTTTATTCCTGGCAGTCTGGAGTGGGAGTTGGGTTGTGGATGAGGTACCATCTTTTCCCAAAGAAGAAACCCGTTTCATGGACCATGCCAGAGCTCAGCGTCCACAGTGCAGTAAGGCCAAGGCCAGCCCTGGGGCGGTGTGACAAGTTCATGATGCTGTACCTGCCTGGGCAGAGTTTACAGGTGAACAGAGGGTATTGAGCAGGCACAGGTGCTCTGTTGTGGGTGCAGAATCTCCAGGCCACAGCTAAGTTGTGGGTGTTTGTCTGTTTGTTCAGGGTGCTGGAGAGTTGGCCCCATGAAGAGCTGATCCCTGAAAAGACTGAAGTAGTTTTGGAGCTGGATGGGGGTGAGATGAGGGAGGAGAAATTAGTGAGCATGAGTGTGCAAGTGTGAAGTAACAGGAACAAGACAGCATGACAGAGACAACAGGGTCCGAGTCCTGTGTACCTTGCCTGGTTCATTATCTCACGTGGGTATTTGCAGGCAAGAGTAAACAAGTGGAACACAGTGCTGGACCCTGTTTAGTGGGATGAGAGTCAGAGGGATGCTTATTTGCCATCGGGCTTCAGTGTACACCGCCGTGTCCCATGAGCCTGTAGGGAAAAGCAGCCAGCCCCTTTCAGGTGGCTAAATACTGAATTCCCATGTTTCCACACAGCCACACTACCAGTTTCCTGCGAACCGAGGGACCAGTTTTGCTTTTAAGAACTGGCAGCCTTAGCAGCAGTTAATGCAGGGGAGTGGGTGTGAGGCGTCTGCTCCTTGGTTGGGGCGGATCACTTGCCCTTTCTGAACCTGTTTTCCCATGGTAAGAAGGGAAGTGCTATAGCCGGCTCTGCCAGCTGCCCTCCAGGTTGCTGTGACAGCCCTTAGTACTTCTCCAGTGCCATGTCCATGTGAGGGAACGTTCTAGCGATGATCCTGGTCAGTTTCGACTCCTGGTGGCTCTTCAGATTTCTCTTGGAAAACGTGGCTATGCAAATGCAAGGAGCACAGGATGAGTTTAAGGAATGGAAAAGGAAAGGGGCAGTGATCCCATTTTCAAAGAAACGTGGAGCATGAAACAGACACACACATTTTGCAAAGGTTAGAAAATAGGAGAGTCTTGTGTGATGGTTCACTGCTGTAATCCCAGCACTCAGGAGACCGAGGCAGGAAGATCTCAGGTGCCAGAACAGCCTGGGCTACATAGCAAGGTCCTGTGTCAAAAAACCAAGAAACAAAAAATAGGTCCAGAAACTTTCTTGCAGGTGTGGGATACCCCATGGGTGCCTGGTGTGACCTTGTCCTGGCATGGCCAAGGCTGTCCAATAGAACTTTCTGCTATGAAAGACATTCTAGGTCTGCCGTCCAGTATGGTGGACACTGGCCACATATGGTTACTGAACACTTGAAGTATGGCTGGTGGGACCGAGGACCTGGAGATTACATTTTATTTCATTGTAATTTACATTTGAATAACCCCATGTGGATAGTGCTTGCCTTGTCAGATAACTCATGATAGACAAAAGACTGCTGACTGGTAGAGAACTGAAAAAAATCTAGCTTTTAAAATTTTAAGTAGAGACATACCCATATGCCAGAAAACAGTATGGACATCCGACCCAGCAATGTAGGTGGAAGAGAACTGAATGCCCGGATTTAATTAGAGTGCTAGGGTTACAAATGGAGCAGCTTGGAGGGCGGGTGGGCAGGGAGCACCTTTTGTGGTTAAGCATAAGCATATTTATTGCTGGTGCAATTGGGCAAGTGGGTGAGGGCGGGTGGGCAAGGAAGCAACCATTGATTATCCCCAAGGCTGTCATCCCCTTGATGGACAGGGATAATTAGTGGATTAGGCAAGCTCCAATCAGAGAATAAAAGCCCAGGACTGGTAGTTATGATGGATGGGCTTGCCCTGGGCCTTTCAGCAGAGGAGCTTGGGAGCTCTTCATCTTTCAGGCCAGGATGGAGAAGTGTAGTTTGGGGGACAAAGCTGTGACAGGCATTTGTGGGCTCTGTCCTTCCTTCTGCATTTCCACTTCTGGAAGCTGAGCTAATTCCTGTGAAGAATCCAGAGGTGCTCTGCTTAGGTTGGAAGGGGCCTGGCTCCTCTCAAAGCTTCTTTGCTTTTCATTCCCCTGGAGTCTGAGCTTGACAAGGGGTGCACCTAGAAGAAGGGGAGGGTGCTGTTGGCCCCCTCCCTGTATTCACTCTGCTGAGGATCTGGGAGGCGACACGGTAGTGAGGGTGGTGGCCAGCCCAGAGATGCCCCAGAGATCAGCTCTAGTGTCACTGAAAACCTGAAGATGAGATAAAATTACTCATTATTGTATCACGAGTGACGGCAGCCCTGCATCCCAGTGTTTCTTTCAGACCCCTTCTCTGCATAGAGTTTTTCTTTGTTTTGTGCTTCTTTTCTCCATGGTGGAGGATCCTGGCTGTTTCTAGGCTGGCATCCATCTCTCTGGGCCCTGCATCGTGAGCAGGTGTCATGGATTCCTGGAACCTTGTCGCCTACTCTACTTGAGCAGGACCCACATCTAAAGCAGGATCCAGTGGCTGGCTGGCTGGGTCATCTCTGCAGCCCTAGGCTGGGACCCGGGTTGGGCTGTCCATCTGTCTGCTGAGACTCCCCAGAATCAGGAACCCTTGGGCTCCAGAGTCAGAAGCATCTGACATCACGTGGCGTCTTCACTACAGTCTCTCTGGGACTCAGTGTCCTCATGTGTAAAATAAAACCAGCACCTGGCCAGCAGGGTCACTGTGAGCACTTGATGAGAATGCTGCCCAGGGTGTGGTCTGTGGCCAGATGGTGCATGCACCTCGCACTAGGCACAACAAATCCTGCATTGCCGCTCAGCTCCCGGGGATGGACCTGTAAGTTTGAAGCTCCGGCAGTACAGGTACCAATACCTGATGCCTGGCAACTGTTCACAAAAGCGCTGATGGCAGCACTGCTTGTCAAGGTGAACAGAAGACCTGTCTTGTCCTGTGTGGCTTGGCTTTTCCTCAGCCACAACCATGAGTCAGGCAGCATCTGGTGGGACCCCAGTACTTGTAGCCTGTCTCCTGCTAGTCCTCATTTTATTCTCAGCTGAACCAATTGCCACCTCCTCATGAGAGTCCTCCCTGACTGGCCCTCTGGCTCCTCTTTTATTGCCCCTCTTCTCCAGCCACAGTCCCCCACCCCTCTCTGTTCCCCCGTGTGGCAATGTGGTGTCGAATTCCCCTTCATCTGTCCCTGGAGGTTCTGTCACAGTGGGCCCAGGCTGGGAGAGACAGTTGCTGCATAATTTATGAGCTCCGTTAACCAGCCGTGCATGAGTCACTCGTGGTGTGTTCTCCGGTGCCGTGTGTGGGATGCCATCCTAGGCCTCTGTTTCACACAAACCAAACCAAGCCAAACAACCCTAAGCCAGAAAGGCTCTTGGCTGGCTTCTGCGCCCTGTGTGGGGCGGGAGCCTACCTGGTTCCTCTGGCTTCTGGGGCCAAGTGCAGTGCTTCTGTCCCGGGGCTAGGGAAGGCAGCTTGAGGGCTGGTTCAACTCCTGGTGGAAGGAGATTCAGGAGATCCTTTTCCTAAAGAGTCAGTACACAATTGCACATTCTCATCTTTCTCAAGGGGACCAAGCTGCTGCCAGGTACATGGCTCGTGAGTCAGGTCTCCTGTCACGTGGCCCACTGGCCATCTGAATGAAGGCTACCCTGGCTCCCTCTGCTGTCCCTCTGTGGCTCATCTCTGGACCTTGCCCTTGAAGGCTGGCCTTGTTCACCTGTCCACCCTGCCTATTTCCTGCTTCTCTCCAGTGAAAGTATGCCACCCTGGGGTCCTTTGAGAAGAACTGGCTGTGTCCTCTGCTTCCTTGTCATTGTACCAGCTAAACCTCTTAACCGGAAGTGCCTTTCCTTCCTTCCTCCATTTCTCTGTCCTTGTCCCTTGGACTAGAAGGGAAGGCCTGAGGCTTCCAGACAGTGGGTTGCGTGATGTGACAAGTTGAGGTTGTGGATGCAGCCAGCCCTGGAGGGTGGATGGGAAAGATGGTGGCTGAGGATGTCCCAGAAGATGTGATATTTGAGCTGGGCAGGGAGTGTTGAGTTTTTATGGTCGCTGAATCTCTAGAGGTTTGTGGAGAAGACAGCATGGCTGGTGTATAGGGGAGCCCTTGGCTGCTGCTGATCCAGGAATGAAGTCATGTATTCAGGAACACCATCTCACATAGGAGGTGGGGCTTTCCTGCTCTTGATGAAGAGGGTCCTGTTATATTCTTGTAAGCAACCAGCCTTTCTCTTCTTTCTCTAGTAGGATCTTTCTCTCCAAATCTGGTGTGATCTAGGTTCTGGGTTCTACACTCTGCTGAGGGATCAAAAAACTCACCACCTCTCAAAGTCTTAGGTGGCTCCAGAGAGGAGAGCCTCCTTCCCGTTGCCTGGGTGCTGGGTGTGAGTCCTATTTTCTTGGATTGTGAAAGTAGGAAAGCTTCAGGTGTGGTCTAGTGAGTGCCGTGGTGGTTGGGTCTGCGATGGACCTGGTCCACAGCTCTGGGAACTTTGACCATTTTGCCTAGGCTGCCCCCTGAAACCTGGACAGGAACCTTGGCAGCAGCTTCCTAGGGCTTCCTGTTAAGGGGTGCAGCCTAGAAAACAAAGGACCGTGTTGAAGCTGCTTTCTGAAGGAGTTCCAAGTGCATCCAGGGTCTTGGTTTGCAAATCACTTTTGAAACTTGAATGTGGTTCCTTTACCAAGTCCGTAGTAAAAACCCTAGAGATCATTCTCTGCTGCCTTTTCACCTTTCTACAGTTCCCTTCTTCCTCCTTCCTCCCATTTTCCAAGCTTTTGAAAATTTGTAGTAAAACTACTTTCAAGTGGTAGAAACTTTTTTTCCTTGAAAGAAACTTATAAAATCTGGAACAATCCAACATCACCTTGCCTTTCAGTTTTAATAACATTCACACACCTTATTTTTTTCATTTCTCAACAAGGAGGTTTTTGTCTTCTGTTCTTAGAAGTTGATTTTTTAAAGGAATCCATTAAATTATAGATTGTCTAAAACAGGTGGGCCTGACACACTGATAGATTGTCAAATAGCATTAAGTCAGGAGAGAGCCGCTTTTGGCAGGCTTCTTTTGGCTGAGTGGGTGTTCGTAGGTGGGGAGCCATGTGTACCCCTTGATGAGAGAGGTGACCCTTCTTTTGTTGCTAATTTGAGAAAGACTGAAATGAGGCTCCAGGGAGGGGAGTAAGGAGCTCTGAAAGTGGCTTAGCTGTCTCCTCGTTCAGGTAGCTCAGCTTGGGGTTGCGTATCCATCCTGCCGTTTGGTTAGGAGTGGCAGACAGACTGTCTGACACTGTGCACCCAGCTGCTCGGTCTGTTCTCATCTTAACTGTGGTTAACTAATCACAAGGGGCAGAGGAAGAATGAGGGAGCCCCGCCCGGATGCATGGGTTCACTTGGAGTTTTCAACCTCTCTCCCAATAAACCTCCTGAATGAGATGACTGGGAGCCTAGCATGCTTGAATCGGTCACATCGGGCGTGTGCCTTCTGTGTCTCAGGCACTGCAGTGGAACAGACATTACTCTCAGTTTCAGAGCATTTGCACGTCCAAGGTAGAAACTATATAACCATTAGCTGTCATTCCCAATTCCCTTCTCCGCTGGGCAGTCACTTACCTATTTTCTGTCTCTCTGTATTTGCCTATTCTGGACTTTTCCTCTCCCATCCAGCTATAATTGTATAACCCCCCCCCACCCCCACCTCTGGTAATCACCATTCTACTCTGTCTTTTTGTGAGATCAGCTCTTTCAGGTTCCAAAAGAGTGAGTGCGTGGTGCTCGTTCTTCTGCTTTGGGCTGACTTTACTTAGTGTAGTTTTCTCCAGGTTCATCTGCGTTATGGCAGTGTCAGGATTTTGCTCTTTCTGGGACTGAGTGGTATTCCATTGTGTAGATATACCACATTTTCTTTGTCTGTTCACTGGAGGATGGATTGAGTCACGTCTCCGCCATTGTGGATAGCGCTTAGTAAACATGGAGTGCAGATGACTCTGACACGTATGGCCTCATTATTCCTCACAGCAACCCTGCGAAGTAAGGATGTTCCATGCAGAGGTCAAATGACTTGGCCAGTCACAGAGCAAGCAGGAGGGCTAAGATCCAATTCAGGAGATTAGACTCCCAGATTCTTCTTCCTTATTTCTTTCCCACATTCTTTCAATGTTTAATAAGTGGTGGTGTTGGTAAGAGTGATGGGGTAGATTATTTTAATTATTGTCATCGTAAGGAAACGAACCCAGAAAGGTCAAATGATATCCCCCAGTAAATTCCTGGCAGGGCAGTGAGTAGAACTCAGGGCTCAGTTCTCCTGGTCTAGGCCTCTTGCCTTTTTCTTGATAAATAAGCACCAACCCTGTGGCCTCTCCAGGGCTCTCTGGGTGGGGGTGATAGGTGCTTGGCTGAGGAGGCCATGTCTAACGTCCTTCTCCCTCGAACAGAAGATCACGCCTTCAGCCATGAGCAGGAGAGTAACAATTCTGAACATTCTCAGGCTTTCCAAAGAGCCTCCCCTCATGTCTTGTGGGTCGGAGATCAAGGGCATGGCTGGATGAGGCCACAGAGAACGTTGGTGCTTTTCTGGGTGCCAGCTGCCAACCCTCTAGAAGAACATCTACAGTGGCCAGCCAGGGGACTCCAATCTCACCCTTAATTCTTTAGTTAGCTGGTTACTGATGTGGAAAGGGTACTCATCTCTAAGCTTGGTGAGGAAATGCTGAGATCTTAGTATCAAAGTTGGGGTCACCATGCTGTCTTGATGGGCCTGGAATGGTGGCCTGAGCCCGCTCAGGATTCTTGTTTGTTACCATGCAGTTTTGCTCTTGGGTCGAAGAAACCCCAGGGCACAAACCCAGGGTAGAGGTGACGTGAGATGGCCATCCCTGTGCCTGGGAGTTGGTTGACAAGGCTTAAGTGGAGCTGACACAGAGCCGGTCAGACAGGATCCCTGCCCATGCAGCCTAGTGTCTCGTGGGAGAAAATGGCTGCAGAGGGAGTAAATGCCAGGACCTGCCCTTGGCCCAGCCATGGGGTCTCAGGTGCACAAGTGCAGAAGTAATGAGTGAGTACAGGTAAAACAGACCCTGGGGCTGGTGGGCTGTGAATTCAAGGTGCAGTTGCCAGAACCTCTACTTTGATCTTAAAGTTTTTTAATGCAATGGATTTATTGTTTTCATTAAAATGAAACATGACCCTTAAAACCAAACCAAACCAAAACAGTAGTCATACGGGAAAGTGCAAAGAAAACGAACCCAGAAGTAACCCACTTAACAGTTGGTAAGACGGCTCTCTAGATATCTCTGTGTACACTTTCAGACAGAACTGACAGCTAGAGAAATCAATGAATAGGTAATTTATAAAAGGAGTCCCCCACCCATGTGTATTGTTTTCAAAATAAAGACATTTCATTTTGCTGTCATTTAACAGAAGAAAGGGAAACTGAAATGGGGTAATAGTGAACAAATTTAACAAAAGAAATGAGTGTTCTGAGATGTTCCTGTAAGACAGTGGTTCTTAACTGGAGGTGATTTTGCCCCCATAGAGGACATCTGACAATGTCTGGAGACATTTTTGGTTGTCTGCAACTAGTGGTTGAAGGCTTCTGGTGTCTTCTCTGGTGGGTAGAATCCCCGGATGCTGTTAGTCATCTTATAATGTACAAGATACAACAGTGAAATTTCCAGGCCAAAATGTCAGTGGTGCCAAGGTTGAGAACCTGTGCTATAAGGGCGAGAAAAAGCTTGCTGAAAACCATTAGGAAGGTGAAATTATTTTGTTGCAATTTTAGATGGTTTTGATGGGCTTTCTGTAATGAAAGATGCAAAGATCAATGTCATTCCACTGTCTCCCTCTTCCCCCTAACAACAAAATCAAGAGGTGACATACATTATTTTTTTTACCTCATCAGGACTTACAACATTTGCAGTCTGTTCTGCAACCTTAATTCAGGTGTTTGGTCTTAGTTCTCTACTGAAAGGATTCAGTGCCAAGCACCACATCTCTAACCAGGTTTCCCCTTTTCTGGGTTTATTTTGAGTTCCCTCTTGGTGGATTGCTTTTCTATCTCATTATACATTAAATGTGTGCAGAACGAGGTACCAGGCTGCCCTCTGGTTTGCCCTGGTCAGAATTGTACCTGCACATTTGACTTCGTGTCTCAGTACCATGCTCAGAAGAGGAGAGTCACAATAGGTTGTCTCCAGGATGCTGTGGGTGTGTGCAACCCACAACCCCCACGGGTCCCCTGGAGAAATGTGAATGGACTTTGAACAGACTTCAGGGGACGCAGATTATTGGCTTTGACTCTGAGGGCTCTGAGCAGGTTGGAATAGAGCGGCATGAACACTGAGGACAGGACTGACAGGCTGCCCAGGGCAAGCGATGAGTGCTGTTGGGTGAAGAGTTGCTAAGGAGCCACCTGTTGTCATACTGTCCATTGACGTGAGGGGTAAGCCATCAGCTGAGTGGCTCTGTTTAGGCAACTTTCCAATCTCGAGACTCTGATACTCTGATAATGCTTCCTGCTAGTCACTCTGGTTCTCTCCTCCCTGCTGTTGGGACAAAGGTGAGAATATCCAGGGCCATGTTGAGTGAGCAGGTGGTTCAGGATAGAGCCTTCAGTGTGTGTACACATTAAATTTGGGCCACGGTCTACTGACTCGAAGGTGTACGTGTTAGATTCTACCAAACGAATTCCATCGGGTGTCTGCAGTATTCGAAGATTACAGGGAGCCATTCCTGAGCCAGTGCCCCTGTATGTAGTGTGGGGTGGCATATCACATTCACTGTAAAGGAAGACTGCCCCCCACAGATGGCTCCCTGAAAAATTGGCACTGGGGGTTGTGTTTGCGTCAGGAGAGATGTCCATCGCAGTGTGACTTACTGATGGCTTTGTTTTGTTGTAGGGGAGTTATCCAGTTTGGGAAGATTTCATAAACAAAGCCGGAAAGCTGCAGTCCCAGCTGCGGTAAGTAGAAGCCTGTGTTCTGCAGGAGAACGGCAGCATCGTACACAGGATGGAGCAGGACGAACCAGCGTGCAGAGGGGTTACCTCGCCAAGTGTTAACGCTGGAGAAGCACGTAGTAGATTCTGATGGAAGTATTGCCATTTATTTATTAGCCATATTCCTGCCCGGTGATTCCCATATGGGAAGTTGGACTCGTGTCTGCTCTGCCCCCGTGCACTCAATGTGTAGAGTCCTGTATGTTAGGTAACAACCGGCAACACTTAGGTGACCCCCACTCTGAGCCAGGCATCAAGTGTTGTCTTGTCTACATCTCACAACCCCATGGGTGAGGGCAGTGATCAGCCCTGCTTTACTGATGATTAAACCGAGGCACAGTTAGCTAAATAACTTATCCAGAGCCATAAAGATATTAAATGACAAGGCAGAGATTTGAACTTGGGCAGTCTGACTCCAGAGTCCAAGTTCTCATCCATCTTTATTGCCTTTCTATATAAAGAATTTAAAACCCAGTGTTGACTATATAATTCATTTCCATGATGTGACTGGAAAAAGATGACGTGTAGAGACAAGTGAGGATTAGGGGGTGGAAAAGGAGACAGATTGCAAATGAGTTAGAGGGATGTTTCTGGGGTGGAGATGGTTGTGCAATTCTACATTTACTAAAAATCACCGCATTGTATACTTCTAAAGGGCGATTTTATGGTTTGCAAAGTATGCCTCAATAAAACTGCTAAAAATCCAGACCTGCTCTAAGAAGCTGTTATTACTGCCCAGTGTGCTTATTCGTTACGGTATGCCAGTGTCTTCTGTTGAAGCTCCACCCTTTTAAGCCAGTGGGGAAAGGGGACAGAGGGGAAAGGGAACATTCATGTTCCATGAATGATGGAACATTTACAAAAGTGTCTTAAGGTGGGCACGGTGGCTTATGCCTGTAATCCCAGCACCCAGGAGGCTGAGGCTAACCAAGAGAGTTCAAGGACAACCTGAGCTACACAGGGAGAATCTGTCTCAAAAAACCAAAGGCTGTGGTTGTGTCTTAGTGGTAGAGAAGTTGATTAGCACACACAGGCTCTGGGTTCAAAAGAGAAGAAAGAAGTATTTTCATGGCCCCCACTCGTGAACTGTGGGGGGTAATATTGGCTGTTTTGGATGGATGAGATGGTTGAGAGGGCAGAGCAGGTAGGTAGGATAAAGAGCCACGTGGATGACTGACAGATGAGGGAAGGGTGATGTCTCTGCCTGTGCACACCAGAGGTTACACCTGGAACCGTAGCCATGGCACTGAGGGTCCCTGCTCCCCTGTGGGTTAGGAGAGAAGAACCGGGGAGGCGCCAAGCTATTCCTTCCATTCCTTCATCTGTGTGTTGTGTGTGTGTGTGTGTGTGTGTGGCCACCAGGTGGACAGTGGACTCCAGAACATGGCGTCTTTTCCATTTGCCCAATCCTGTCCCATTTCTTGCTTAAGACCTCCTAATTCATTCTGCTGGATCAGATCCACCTCCTTGTGCACAATTCAAGGGTCTACACCCGAGGCCTTCACCAGCCTCACCCCCCGGGGCTCCCTCTACTCCTACCCCACCTTTTTTTTTTTTTTTTTTGCATGCTCCCAGTAAATTGCTGTCATTGATTTCAAATAGGTTAGTCCCCACTCTGTGGGAGCTCTCCTCTGAGCTAAGACATTTATGTACATTTGTCCTCACTTGTCTTGGTTGACCGCTTTTCGTTGTCTGGCTTTCAGGCTGGCCAGGAAAGAAATGGTTTTCTTTCCCTTTGGCCAGGGAGGAGGCTAGAGCCTACAGTAAGTTGCACATAGAAAGTAAGACATGGAGTAATTCTGTCCTTGTTGTAATAAGGTACATTGCGTACCTTTTAACCACATTCTGGCCTCCTGAGGCCAGGAACCATTTCTGTATTATTTCATGGCTGAGAGCTTAGGTTTGTGTATTAGAGAAAGGGTAAAGTTACCTGCAGGAGAAGCAGGTAAGCCTTGGTGTATTTAAGCTGAATCACTCCTTCTACTTTGGATGCATATTTGCTTTGTCTCCGCAGAGAGGAGACAAGATGTCTTGTGACAGTGTCAGAAAGTGCAGTATGACTGTCACTTAAAGTTCCTAATTCCTCAAAATTGACCATCATTCTAATTTGCAGGGGAACTCTGGTGACTGTAATATGTAAGGCAGCTCTATAGCTGGCTTGCAAAATTCAGATGACTGACTTTGAGCTGAATGAGATTAAATCCAGCCACTGTGTCAGATATTAATTGTAAATCAGGGTGAGCTATTTATAAATCCCAGGATGTCTAATAAAGTTGACTGTCTTAGAATCTGCATTTGATGTCACCTCTTTAAAAAGTATGTTTAAGATGTGTGTGATTTTTTTTGGAATTTGAACAGAATGTCTTCTTGCTGTCCTGGAAACTCATTTTCAAGTTTGGCCCCATGGGACCTCTTATTTCATAACCACGGTTGCTGTGTTTAAAGACTATCTGTCCTATCCCTCCATTTTGAACTCTCTTCTTTCCAGTCCTTATTCTTCTTTTAGTGACTTGGCTTCCTCAGGACCGTTGGCTAGAGACTAGATTCATGTAAGAAATTCTTGAAAATCAGCAACTGCTCCAAGGTCCATTATAGTCCTTGCATGCTAGTTGGGGGCTTGTTGATTTGGCATGGAGTGGAGGCTGTCCTCATTATATGACTCCATAGGTCACAGCCTGAGGAAACCAGCAGGCCACAAGCCCAAGTCCTCTGATAGCACTCAAGGCAATGTTAAGAATCCAAAAAAGGCTGGGTGCAGTGGCTCATGCCTGTAATCCCAGCTACTTGGGAGGTAGAGATCAGGAGGATCACAGTTTAAGGCCAGCCCAGGGAAAAAATTAGTGACACCCTATTTCAACCAGTAAGCCAGGCGTGGTTGGGCACGCCTGAAGACATAGCTCTGTGGGAGGCATAGATAGGAGGATTGTGGTCTGAGGCCAGCCTGGACAAAAAATGAACCCTATGTGAAAAATAAAAAAGCTAAAAAAGAGTGGGGGGTGTGGCTGAAGAGGTAGAGCGCCTGCCTAGCAAGGTCTTGAAGTCCAACCACAGTACTGCCTCCACCCAAAAAAAGAATCCAGAAAGTTTCCTAGGACATTTCTGTCATTCTCAGCTCTTAGGAATTCACAGGGTACACTTGGATGAGCATCCTAGGGTTGAAAAAATGTCTTGGTTTCATCAGAGCTGGAATTCATGGGGAGAAGTCACCCTGCCGTCCAGGGTCTTGTCTTGCAGTGAGTTGAGCTCTGATGGGAACGAGCAATCTTCAAAGGCTGTCTGGCTCTGCAACCTCAGTTTCCCTTTCCCTACATGAGTATCCCTTCAGGATTGAGTCTCTCCCCCAACTCATGTGTGTAGATGTTATTTTCCTACTCTAGAGTTGATTTCATCTGTCTTATATATATATATATATATATATATAAAACAGATGGCGGGACTGGGATTTGTACCCAGGGCATTGCACTTGTTAGGCAGTGGCTCTACCACTTGAGCCACACCCCCAACCCCTTCTGCTTTAGTTATTTTTCAGATAGGAGCTTGTTCTTTTTTCCTGGGACCGGGTACAGATCATGATCTACCCACCTATACTTCCCACGTGGCTGGGATTACAGATGTGCCTCACCATGCCCAGCTTGTTGTTTCAGATGGTGGGGGAGTCTTGCTGACTTTTTGCTTGGGATGGCCTCCAAAAATAATCCTCACCATCTCCGCTTCCCAAGTGGCTGGGATTCTATTTATATTACTTAATGATGTTTTTTTCTTTTCAGTAGAAGCACCTGTCTTTTCCTCATTTGCAGAATGTTGCCTGGCAGTGATTTTTATGCAGTCAGAACATTAGTGGGGTGGAGCATGGGGAAGGAGTGAGGGTTTGTCCTAGTGCAGCCGAATGGTTTCTCCTGGAAGGCTTCGTTCACTCTGCAGTGGAGGTTTGGCCCTTGAGCTGTAGTGACTTTGCTAGCGTGAGACATTCCTCATGCCTTTGTTATCTGTTTGCATTTTAGGACGACAGTAGTAGCAGCAGCTGCCTTCTTGGACGCCTTTCAGAAAGTGGCCGACATGGCCACCAACACACGTGGTAAGCAGATGGAGGGCTGCCTTCCAGAGCTGGCTGAATCTGGCGTGTGGGCCCTTCCCCTGGGTGGCTTCACGAGGAGGTGGCGCTGAAGCTGTCAGCGTAGCTGGCTCAGTGTTCGCTTTCTTAACCGATGTGGGGTGTCACGTATTAGGAGTTGTAACCAGTGCCCTGGATAATAAAGCACACGTGAGGGAGCATGAGAAAGAAAGAGAAGGAAGCACTGTTTCTGCACAAGTGGCCAGGTGCCATCTGAGCGTGGCAGTGGCTGCTGGCTGCAGAGCCTTGAACTTGGCCTGGTGCACTTTGCTTTTTCCTGTCCTGTCCTGGTTGTCCCATGTCTTCCTTGCTCCCTTGTGGAAGGGAAGCCCTGGAGATGACTCCATAGCCACTTTTCGGGGCTCGCGTCAAACAAGGGACCGTGTTGTAATGAGTACAGGACCTGGGTGCCGTACGTGTGCGTGTGTCTCCCATGCTGGACTGAAGGCCCCTTGAGCCAGAGACCATGACGTAGTCACATCTGAGCCCTCACAAGAGTGCCCGGAACACAGCTGATGTTTAAAGTATGTTTGTTCAATCAAAAATACAGAGGGAAATCTGAAAAGGGCTAATGGTTTCAGTGAGTGCAAAGAACATTCCTAACACATGAAAGGAACAGGAGAAAATGCCAGGACTGTGACCGCCTCTGTCTTTGTCATTACTGCATCACCAGTGATGTAGCCGTTCCCGGGCAGGGGGTGCTTTCCGCTTTCCCCTCCATCTAGTGCAGCCCCTCTCCCCTGTCTCTGGCTTCCTGTACCTTTGTGGATCTCCTTGCTGCAGTCATGGCTGCATTCCTGTTTTCTTTCTCTCTCTCTCTCTCTCTCTCTCTCTCTCTCTCTCTCTCTCTCTCTCTCTCTCTCTCTCTCGTAGTACTGGGGCTTGCTAGGTAGACACTCTAACACTTGAGCCACTCCACCAGCTCTTTTTAGTGATGGGTTTTTTGAGGTAGGGTCTTGTGAACTATTTACCTGGGCTGGCTCCGATCCAAAGATCCTCCTGATCTCTGCCTCCTGAGTAGCTAGGATTACAGGCGTGAGCCACTAGCACCCGGCTTTCCTGTTCTCTTCATTGTCATGGTGACATTGGAGAGTTTGGGTATTGTGGGCAGTCATTGGGGACTGTCCTTCAGTTCTCTGAAGCACGCCGTAGGCACCCCCAGCAGACCACAGGTACTTAACTAAACACCCAGATGGATTTATAGCTAGGGTACTTCTTGTGCATTTAAGAAACTCCAACTCTGATTACAGTACTCTCGTGGGACCACAAACATCCATCCTCATCCTGGACAAGCTTGCCACTAGTGGCATGCCAGTGTGGAAATAGTGTGTGTGGCACGGTGACAGCGGAGGGACAGAGTGCTAGGGGAATACAGAAAGTGAGCAGTTAACCTGGCCTGGGGACTCAGGGACATTTTCTCAGGGGAAGCACTATTTTTCCTCCTTTCCACGATGAGACCGTTGCAGAAGGCTCCCTAGGAGAATGCCATCAGAGCCCTGGACTCCACGTCTGGTTTTAAACATAGCTTGCGTGTGTCTGTTCCAGAAAGTTCAGAAACTACAAGCCTGGAGAAGAGCCTAGCGTGCAGACTGATGGTTACCACTGTTAATGACTGGCTTGCTTCTTGTTTTTTCTCTCTCAGCAGTGTCTGGAATTGGGTTTGTCAGCCATATTGGTGTTTTTCTAGAATTCTTCTTTTTTTTTTTTTTTTTAATGTTGTGCTACTATTTGAAAGAACTTAGATACGTCCGTCACTTCCTGTGGTATGAAGCTGAGCGTTTGAAAGCATTGCTCCCAGGGTGGTTCTTGGTGGGGAACTGGACAGCCTGGGAATCCTATGGCTCAAAGGAAGGGAAACAGAGCAATGGCTTGTGGGAAAAGATGGAAGAGGTCCTCTGTGGTGTGGGTGATTGTGTGGAGCCAGACTTTGGAGGTGAGGCATGTGGTCAAAGACAGATAATGTCACAGTGAATAGATGCTGTGGGAACATCTTTAAACTGTTTGATTTCAGGTCATTTTAATCATGTCAGAATACTGTTTGGAATCCATACTGGTATGAAAGTGTGGGAACTCTTACATGACCTAAAACGTATATAGTGGATAGCAAGAAGGTGTGTTTGAGGAAGATAAGAGAAACTTTAAGTCAGGCTTGGTGGTATACGCCTATAATCCCAGAACTCTGGAGGCTGAGGCAGGAGTTTGGCAAGTTCGAGGCCAGCCTGGGCTACATAATGAAACCCTGTCTGAAAAAACAAAAAAGACAGAGAGAAACATTTGTCTCTAAAGTTAACAAATATCAGATGTGATTTGAAGCTAATTTTTAGTTAAAAATGGAAAAATACCCCGCATACTTTTTAAAAAATTCCCTAAGTGAAGATCTGCGAAGTAAAATCTGCTCTCACACCTCTCAGAAGTTGGGTTTAGTGGCCACCGTAGGTGTTTTTGTGTATGTCAACAAACACATGTAGCTGCAGAAAGCATGTGTGAAGTCATTCCTGGAACAGGATCATCTGTGTGATGTTTCTTAGAAGGCAGCCCCTCGGAACCCCACGCGCCTGTGCCTGTACCCCGTGTGCAGTAACTGTCTTCCCACGTCTGAGCCTAGGCATCTGCTGTTCACCGTCTGGATACAGTGCTGTCATTGTTCTACTGATGCATACTTAGATCTGTTTCTCATACTGGACGCATCACCAAGGAAATGACGAATCTGCAGAAGTGCTCAAGCCGTGGGTCAGTAGCACGTGCATTTAGCCTTCAGGATGGCCTGGACCAGAACTCAGGGCAGATTGCAGTGGGATAGTTACCTCTGCAGTGGGATAGTTACCTCTGCCCAGAGCCCATTTTTACTCAGGCCAGTCTTTTGCTCGCAGGATGTAGGTGTATTTGTGTGTGTGTGTGGGGGGGGGCGGAGAGGGAGAGAGACAGGGTCTTGCTTATATCCATGGCCAGCCTCAAACTCATTTTGCAGCCCAGGCCTGCTGTGAATTCATGATCCTTGTGCTTCAGCCTCCAGAGTGCTGGGATTATAGCTGTGTGCCACCATGTACAACTCATGGGTATTTTTTTTTTAAGTTCCTCTTTTCTGAAGTGGAAGAAGGGAATTGTAGTTACTTTTCACTTTTTATGGTCACTTTTTTGTGCAATAGCACACCAGGACTTCTAACCATAACTTATCCATTGATTAAACGTTTCTTGTATCTACCTCTCCTCTGCTCCCCTTGGCCTCGGGTAGCCACCATCCACTCTCAACTTTTGTGAGATTAACTTTTCAAGATTCCACATTTGATGAGATCCTGTTCTGTGCCTGGCTTATTTCATTTCACATAATGGTATCCAGTTCCCATGCATACCATCACAAATGCCAGAATCCCATTCTTTTTTATGGCCAAATAGTATTCCATCGTGAATACAGATCACCTTTTCTTTATCCGTTCTATCACCGAACACTTAGGTGGCTTCCATTTTTTGGCTACTGTGAATAGTGCTGCAGTAACCATGGGCTTTCCATGTCTCTTCAATATACTGATTTCATTTCCTTTTGGCTGTATTCCTTGTAGAGGGATAGCTGGATTGTGTGGAGTTCTATTTGTAGTTTGTTGAGGAACCTTCACACTGTTCTCCAGTAAAGGCTACGCAAATTCACATTCCCACCAACAATGCACAAGGGTTCCCTTTTCCTCCTGTCCTCACCAGCCTGGTTATCTTTGTCTTTCCAGTGACAGCTGTTCTTAATGGGGTGGGCGCTGTCATGGCATGGCTTTGATTTGCATTTCCTCAAAGATTAGCACTGGTGAACATTTTCAGTATACCTGTTGGCCATTCAGATGTCATCTTTTGCCGTTATTCTTAAACACATCTCTTTTGGGAAATGTCTAGAATTTCAGGCTCACAGGTCTCTGGTTTCCAGAATATTAGCAGTTGATACTGTTTCCCAAAGGAAATAGCTCTGAAGGGTCTTTGTCCTTTTCAACAAATCTTTTTCTACCAGTTATCAAGAAAATTTACTTGGGAAAAACTTTTAAAATTAGTCACTCTGAGTGAAAAATCAATCTAGTCATTATATACTTAAATTAAATAGAATATCAAATATGTTAGAACTCTATTTTATTCATTTTTTAAGTGAGTGTAAGTTGACTACTATATGCATGTTTTGATTAATAATTATGTATGGAATTTGAGTTTATTAGCACTGGGCACACAGTCTCCCTAATTTATTGATTTTTAGATTTTGGAATGAATATGTAATTTGGATTAAATATGGAAGCACACCCATTTTCTGGGTTATTGGCCATACAAAATTAGTTTGTAGCCATTCACTGTATATAAAATTGTAGAACCGAGGGTCTCTATTTTCTTTGGGTCCATAATAGACCAGCATATGCCTAGTCTAGGAGCTGAGAAACCTTTGAACTTGCCATGAGTTTGTCTGGGTTACTTAAAAAATAAGGAGAGGAAAATGAAGGAAATAAGAATGAGGGCTCTTCACACCCTACAGTAGAGGTGGCCTGTGTTGGGGAGTCATGTGTTCACACCTAAGAGCCACCCTGAATCATTGGTGACTGGCTTGGGGCAGGTGTAGTGTGAGCCACCTCTGAGTCAGCAGTGGCCCTCAGTGGCCTCAGCATCCTTTGCTGTGTCAGCTCTGTGGGTCTTTGTAGTTACTTTTATAGCTTTGAAAAACTGTCTTGGGAATGTTTAGATGGTGACACACCAAACCCAGAGGAAAGAGTTTAAGGTTTAAGGTTTTTAAAAGGGAAAGATCCCAAGTAGACTAGATCCTCTTCCCTCTTCTGTGTCCCCAAACTTTAAAAGTGGGCATGGCTTTCTTCTTGAAAATCATTGTTGCTAACCTTTCTTGAATATGTACCGTGGCCTTGGCTCTGTTCTGAGTGGCCTGTATAGAGAGCTGTTGTCCCTTAGCTGCTGGGGATACATTGCAGGACCCCCAGTGGATGCCTGAAACCTCACATAGTATCTAACCCTAGTGAATATCACATTTTCCCCACACATGCATGCTTGTGATAAAGTTTAGTTTATAAATCGTGCATAGTCAGGTTAATAATAACTAGTAAAATAGAACAGTTACAACAATGTACCGTAATAAAATTATTTCAAACTTTCTTATTTTTGGAATTTTCCAAAACCACCAATAAGGAAGGAGACTGCTATGTGAAGTCTTTCTGTTCTCACAGCAGCCCATGGAGAAGGTATCTACAGGGACCTCCACTTAGGTGATGAAACAGGGACCTAGGAAGTGCACCAAAACTGACCAAGGCCACGCAGCTGGTGAAACTGGAGTCCCACTCAGACTTCAGCCATTAAATGAGGATTTTTATGTAAGGAGCTCCTGACTTAGGATAAGCTTAAGTTGCTTTTAAAGTTACTCCATCTCAAACGTGTTCAAAAAGCAATCCAGGCAAAATCTTGGAAGGAGGTCTGGATCTGGCTAGGAGATGCCTGGGCTAAAGTCCTGAGTGCCAGCTGTGTGACCCAAGCTAAGTCACACCACTTCTCTGGGCTTTGACTTTCCTACCTATAAAGGAAGTAGGGTCTTAGGGCCTTTTATGGCTCTAATATTCTCTGATTTTAAATGTTGCTTTGGTCCTATTAAATTCATGAATATAGATGAGGTTGGGCAGTGTATTTTTCCTTTTTCTATATTATCTTTGGAACTGCCAAATTTAGGAAGCAACACTAATCAGAGGGAAATGAAGGGACAAGGGTTAATGTATGATTTATGTATTTATTTATTTTGGTGGGGCTGTGGTTTGAACTCAGGGCTTCATGCATGCAAAGCAGGCAGTCTGCTGCTTGAACCACATCTCCAAGGGAGAGGCTTAGAAAAGTAAGAAACAGAGACAGATGGGTATTTGCTTTCATTCAAGTTATGAGAAAGGCGCGTGAAGAGGGTGAGGGTCGGGCTCTATTTTAACCTGTGAGCGTGGATCACCATGGCTGTCAAAGATCTCTGTGACTTGTTGGTGAAGTAAGCTTGGTTCTTTAAAAGTGTCACGTGTTTTTAGCATGTGGTACATGTTTTCAGCATGGATTTTTGTTAAATCTCTGACATGAGCATCATTACTCCAGCCTTGCCTCATACCTGTGTGGTCAGAATGGTTGGATGGCACCCAGGAATCTCTGATGTTTGAAAGCTTCCCAGGAGAGTTTGCTCCCTTGAAGCTCATGTTGCACTTGAGGCCTCTTGCCATGTCACCGTGACCTACCTGTCCAATGGCATCTCCTCCTGGCTCACTGTTCCTATGCCCTTAGGACCACTGATTCTTCTGTTGGCACCTGTGCATCCCAAGCCTGGATTTCCCTTTCCAGGCCACCTCTGTGCCCCCTCTTATGACAAGGACCTGCTGCTTGTCTTCCAAGAGCAGTTTGAGGTTCTCATAGCCTGAGAAACCTTGTCTCCTTGCAAGAAGCGTGTGGAGTCTTTCTTCAGGGTCTTTGCCCCACTGTCCTGTCACCATCTTCCTCACCTCTTTGAAAGCTCCAGGACTGGCATGTCTGTCCTCCTTTTCTGAGGAGCCTGGACTCCCCAGTGCTCAGCGTTTGGCATCTAGCAGATGCAGACATTGCTGGACGAGTGACCAAATGTACACAGTGGCTTCCCCATGCAAGGGCCGCAGTGGATGCTGGTGGAAGGGTCAGTCCCTTCTCCGTGTATGTCGCAGGAGCCTGCTGGGACACCATCTCGGCCAAATAACACTTGGAAGTGCAGAATGTGAATGTCGGTGACCTGTCCCTGCTGGCCTCCGTGGGACATGTCATATTTCATTGGGGCTGGAGGGGCCCCACATATCCGTGAGGAGACCATGGGACAGGCAGGTGGGTGGAAGGTGACCGACCACCTGTGCCTGGCTGGGTGGGGGAAGGGAGGGGAGCTTCCTTTGAAAGGTGGGTGGTGCTGGGAAGCTGTGCCCAAGCTCCACCCGGACTGTGCCGTTACCCTGAGTTTCACTTTAACCAGATTCTTTAACTGAGACCTTAGTAGCCCTGACTTCCGACTTTGCTGTTGGAGTCTAGAACTCTTTTTCATGTAATGAGAGCCTTGCGATTTCTACCTACAAAGCTCTTTAGCCTTAGGGTGAAAACAAGAAACCAAAAAACCAAAAAAAACCCTTTTCATTGAAAAAAAAAAAAAAGACATTAAAAAAGCCCTTCTGTCAGGCCTGGCTGGAACCAAATATTTTTGAAATATTACCTTAAAGGAATGTAGTCAAATGTGTTCACTTGATTAAAGTGTGCTCGACCAACGTGCGGCCACCAGTCGTAAGCTGCCTGTGCTCTTGACTCAGAAAACTCTGTTGAGTTTCATTTTTGGAGTTTTGAACTTGACCTCTTGGTTTTGGTTCTCATGAACGATGCTCAGGAAGCCTGAAGCATGTTTTGCCCTGCAGGTAGTGGGTAGACTCTGAAATGTCTCATTGCTGTATTGTAGCCGGATGGGGGCTAAGAACAAAGCCATAAAAGCTAAAAACTTTGATGCAGTAGTTGGCCAAAGTAGGAACAGGCTGAGCAGAGACAAAGCATTTGTTTTTCTCCCCTTCTTTCTTTTCTGTTCACTTTGATTTGCTTTTAACTGTGGTCCTTATGCCAGGACTTGATGGTCCTGTGTGACTGTGGTGACTGAAACCAGGCAGTCTGGCCAGGCTCATTCTGTGCCGTGGAATTTGCTTTAAAGATAGATGTGTTGTATGTGTGTGCTGTCTACTATGATAGCCACTAACCACAGGTGACTCTTTTGCACTTGATGTGTGGCCAGTGTTCTTGAGGAACTGAATTTTTAATTTTTTAAAATTTCAATGAACTTTGAACAACCACAAGTAGCCAGTGGCTCCCGAATTGCATGGTGGAGGTCTAGGGACATTCATTAGTCCGACAAGAGAGGCTGGTTCTGCTGTCACAGAAAATGTAACGTGTTATGAGTCATCTGACCGCTGTTTCACATCAGAAAGGTTTGTTGAGGACATACTAAGCCCTTAGGGCCCTGGGGTAGCGAAGGTTGCTAGGCAGGGGTCTGGGTTCTGAGGCATCGAGTTAGAGGGTGGTAGAAGCTTTGTGCAGGCATGTGGGGATGGGGGGGCATGCAAACAGTAATTATAGTTATAGACAATAAATGCACCCCTTCTTTTTAAAGTATGTCCATTTCATGCATTTTCAGTAGATACCTTGTTCCTAAGTAAGGGTTGGCTTCTGAGGAGGGAATCTTATTCTTTTAAAATACAGGGTGAGTATCCCTAACGTGGCATTCTGAAATCTAAAATCTTCCAAAATCGGAACTCTTTTGAGTATCAACATGACACCACAAGTGGGAAATTCCACACTATAAAACTTTGTCTTACGTACAAAATTACCCAAGATGCTATATAAAATCATCTTCAGGCCATGTGTATCTAAGGAACATACATGAACTTGGTGTTTAGGCTTGGGTCCGATCCCCACATCATCTCATTACCTCATTCCAAAATCTGGAAAAAAAAATCAGCAGTGCAAAATACTGGTGGCCTCAGGCATATCAGAAAGGCTATATATAAGGTGCAAATAAGCACGCAATGCATGGGTAGGCACACGTGTATCTGTGGAGTTAAATTTCATGGGAGGGAGGTGGTTGGGGGGAACATAGGCTCCAAAAGGCTGCTTACAGGAGCAATGTGTGTGTGTGGGGGCGTTTGAAATGTGAGTGCTTTGTGATGAAGGCCTGTCGTTTAAGCCAGGTCAGCCTCTCACTGGCTGCCCACGTTTACGTACAATGAATTTTTATGAGCTGAGAAGTGTGATTGCTGTGAGATACTTTATCTGAAATAAGGAATTTGGCAAATGAAGGCTTGCCCAAAAAGTCTATACCTGTGGAACAATAACCAGGATGAGAGGCAGTGATGACAGACCTACCTCTACTTGGATTTGTATTTTCCACACATAAATAGTCTTTAGCCACAAATGCAAAGACAAATGCGAAGAGCAGTGTTAGTGCTGGGTCCTGTCAAACCAGCAGCCCCTTGTTGGGTGGATTGTATAGCTTTCATCTTTTTAATGTGGTTTTTTTGTTGTTAGTTGAAGGAACTACAACTTTAGACTTAGATATAGCAAATTCTTGCCTAAAATGCTAAGCCCTCCCCCACAAAAAATCCCCAAATCTGTTCTTCCAGGATGACTAGGTTGCATGCACAGCAGGCCTCTGGCATGCTTACTGCTTTGCAGCGGGTTGTGGTGGCCCCTGAACTTGGGATAGATCCATGGTCGCCCCGTTCACTTTTACCATCCTAACTTTGTGTGTGTATATATATATATATGTGTGTGTAGACATATGTTCTTATCATGAATATTCATATGGTCTCAATCTTAAAGTATGAATAAAGTACTGTATAAATTATTGGTAGCTTGCATAAATAATTAGTACAATCATAATGGCTATAGGTTTTAGCTATAGCTGTAGCTATGTAAACACAGCTTCAAGTAAAATCCCTCAGCTCCTAATCCTCCTATGCAGACATTTTCTAGCTTTCATCAGCCTAGTCATGGGTGACATGAAAAGTACAATGCCACATTAGCTGGGTTCATAAATGGCAGATTCTGCTCTTGGGTTCCTCTGTTTAGTGCTTTTCTACTCTGATATATACCTGGAGCCATTTTAACTCATTAGCCCAATATATTAAGTCTTGGACATTTTGCTTAGCATAAAACAACTTTTTAAAAATAGCCCATTAGGGCTGAAGGCAACTAGCACCTGCCTAGCAAGCTTGAAGCCCTGGGTTCAGATCCCAGGACCACCACAAAAAACAAAACAACAACAACAAAACCCAAAACGAAAAACAGCTCACCAATATAAAGTGTTTTAGAGCTAACTTTTTTGGTGGGGGGAGATGTGCTTTCTATGAAACTCAGAGTTGACATTGAGTCTGGTGTGTGTATTTTAACATTTTTACAAATCGTAAAGGAATTCACAGATCTAGTGATGTTTTCATTTTGTGTATTTTTAAAAGTAAGTCTTAATTTTCTCCTTTTGGGGCTGGTGGTTGATGTGTTTATTTGCATGAGTAAATAGGCATATTCTGAGAGGTTTGGAATTGTGAACTGAGCATTTCTGGTGATCAAGTGAAATCCGTCTTTCCTAACCCACTGATCTTTTCTTGATATTAAAACCAATGCCTGATCACAGCACCATTTGGAGTCTCTTTCTCCAAGTGGCCTTTTTACTGATCGTTGGTTGGGTAGCAGCAGCTACCAGAGAAGGGCTGTTCTTTGAAGTTGACCTGTGTTCCTGTCTGGGTAGTGTTTCGCTTTGAACTGTGTCTTCCTGGAATGACACTTGAGAGAGAGGTCATCTGCGTTCGTTAGTTAGCCTGAAAGGAATTTGCCCAAATCCCATTTTCCTAAAGCATATTCTGCATTAGTAAGCAGGGTGACATCAGAATTCTACACTCTGCAGCAAGGATGGGGAGGGTTGCCAGAATCCTACACCCGGGCACATCCCGAACATCCCATAGCACATTTTTTTTCTTGTTCCGCTCAACGGTGTTTCTCATTTTGCCTTAGTGTATTTGTGTAGGTGATGCCTGAGTTAGGTTGTGTGCTGCTGTCTGTCTAACCCCAGCAGCCCTAATCAGTACTGGTGAATTGGTGTAGCAAAGGCAGTGGGGAGAAAGGAGAATGGGCCCAGCTTGGAGAGGAAGTGTGTTTTGATGGGCGACTGAGTTGATCTGTGCAGATTGCGGTCATTTGTGTTGTGAGTCAGTTTACATCATGAAGTGGTTCGCTTAGCAGTCCCGTCCGGAGTTCATAGAGCTGCCACGTGTTCTGTTAACATGCAGGGTCCATTGCCTCCCCATCTGTTCCCCCAACCCGCCCTTTCTATCCATAGTAGCCCCCGGCCCCACTGCCGCACACACAATCCATTGTAGACACTTGGGGAAAACGCTGGTTAACATTCATGGAAGAATGTAATTATTTTAGTTCATATGGATCAAGTAAGACTTATTTTTTTTTTTAAGTAAAGCTTTCGATCATTTTCCACAGAGGCATGAACTTGGTTTAGTTTGCCCTGCCCTTCTCAGATAAAAATAGTCATTTGAAATGTAAATGTGAACTTCAATTCACTTGAAGTTGTCACACTAGCATTTTTCTAGGATGGGTCTGTCCTGACAGAATGCATAGATGCCTGCTCTTTGCTCCTCCTATAAAGTCCCAGCCCAAAGACAGGCACAGACTGTGGATGGAAACCACTTAGAACCGTATTATACCTTACATGTGCGTGTGCCCACTGCTGTAGGAAAAATGTGTTATTTGGTAAATAACTCGGAGAATAAAGAGTATTCAAAGGTCCTCTGTCACCAAGAATCTGGCAGTGAATTCTCCTGATGCATTTTAAAGAAGTTAGATTTTATGTGCTCTTTTCAATAAGCATATAAAGTGAGAATTGCCTGGAAGGTTTTCTTTTTTAAATGTAACTCTCTGGTCTTTCATTTTAAAGAAGGTACAGGGTGTTTTGTTTATTTTTTTCTTCTTATAGCTCATCTATTATCTAGTGCATTCTTTTCATTAGTATAGGAGAAATTGAGTCTCAACAGTTAAGTCACTTGCTCAAGGCTCCTGAACTAGTAATGAGGAAGTGGGGATCAGCCCTGGGCTTTCCTTAACGTGATTTCCACTCACAGCTGCCTCGCGAACCTCACAGTTGTCCTCTTGGTGTTATGGTCAGGGTGTTCAGTTGCGGAATCACCAGGGCTCTGGAAAAAAAAGTCTCTGCCTTGTGTTCTCAAGTTGATGATCACTTATGAACATTTTTGTTTGCTTCTTTAATTAGTAATCTTTGGTCATCTGATTTTCCGAAGCAGTTTTCTGCTTCCATTCTAATCCTTTTTTATGAAAGCTATTTTTGTTTTCTTTTAACTTTTTTTTTTTGTGTGCGTGCTTACATTTTAAATCATTTGTTATAGTTGACATAAGCTTGTTAACTGTAAGAATAACGAGGCTTCTATTTGTCTGCATTACCTGGTAGCAACACACACATGCACGCACACGCATACGTGGATTTTGATTCCCAAATGTTTACCCTCGCCATGGAATTCTTCTTTCTAGTAAAAGACACCGCAGTGGAAATCTGCAGCATTTCCTGCTGTGTGTGCCAGTGCCCAGGGACCGCGGTTACCATGGAAACTAATATCCAGCCTCTGAATGGTACTTCCCTTTAGAGCCACATCTGAGCGCATTTCACAGTTCAATACTATGCTCTTCTTCCAGCCTTTAAAATATAAAAAGGGGTGGGGGAAGCTGATTGATTACAAAGAAAATGAAAAGATACGGATTCGGCTAAGGCAGTCTTCTCTCTGAAGACCCCTAACATGCCCCCTTTTAATGTGATCGTCAGGAATGGGCGGTGCAGTTTCCCAAAGATGGCAGAGGCATCTGATCAGATACAAAGGAATTGTGAAGGAGCTGGTGAAAATCCCTCTCTCTGTCCTGCTAACCTAGAGCTTCTCTAGGACAAAGAGAGGATGACCTGCACTGACCTGCTGACTCTCGCTGGGTCCCATTGGCTTGGCAGAAGGGCTTGGTGGCAGACAAAAGACCTTCAGTGCTCCGCATGTGCAACCAGCCTGCACTTCCTGCCCCCATCCTCCCAGAACTGCCCAGAGAACCAAATTGAGAGCCTGGGATTTCGTGCCGGATCTCGGCTCTTGAGTTGCCCTTTCAGCACGTGACTGCCATCCGTGCTGTGTACAGGTGGATGCTGACCACCCACGAGAGCACCCCTTCATTTGGATAATACGATTGAAACCCAAGTGCAAGATGCGTTGCTTGTCCCCAAACTGCAGGGGATAATGTAAACGCACCCCTGACCTCCCAGTAGCCACCAGCTACAGGTGGGTTTACAGAATGTGCAGTAGGAGATGAGTCTGCTCTCTGCGCAGACACAGACTCCTGTTAGTGACCTTGAAGGAGTACAGTTGCCACCACCCTTGTTTAGAAGGACGTCTGTTGCCCTGGTGTTTGTTTTCCCAATTGTGTTTGTAGAAAGCAAATGCTGGGAGTGTGTGCTTTCTGGAAACAGGGAGGTGCCCCAGAGCCTTTGCCTGTCACAGGTGGTGAGGTCTCAGCCCAGTCTTGGCTTTGCTATGGGTCTCCTTCTGGGAGGCAGGAGACAGCCGGTTGAGGAAGGCAGTAGAATCCCAACTTGCAAACCAGGAAACTGGCTTGGTGACTTGAAGTGCCCTGGTTAAAACATGGTCACACAATTGTGAGGCCTCAGAGTGGGGTGTGTGGGCCTGTGTGATGCTTCAACCCGTGTTTTTTCTACCTCAGGGATCAATCATGTAGAACCACAGAGCACTTAGACCTTGACCTTCAGGCCAGGTCATTCCTTGTGTGGTGAGGTGCCCTGTGCCTCGCAGGGGGTTTAGCAGTATCCCTGGCCTCAGCCCTCTGCAGTTACATAAATCAGAAATGTCACTAGGCGATGCTGAGTGCCTCCTGGGGAGCAAAATTGCCCATGACTGAGAACATCAAGCTAGACCTTTGGGGTATTTTAGTGGGCAATTTGTGCCTTTTTTGAGGCACTTGTGAATAGCTGGGTTCATGTAAGAAGGTTTTTAGTTATTCAGAGCTAAGTTATGACTTCAGAAATCTGACAGTTGGGTCATTGTTTCATTGAGGAGCCACTGCCATGCCACAATTTCTATGTAAAACTCCCTAAAGAGTTCACCTCATACTAAAAAGCTTCCCTTCTTTTTTAGCAGACGGTCCCAGTGTATAATAAGCAGGGTTTTCCCCTAAAAGATGGAGTGTAATGAGAACAGTGGCAGAGTGTGAAGAGTGTATGGGGTCCTCCTGGCTGTGGAGCTGCCTCCCGGATGGAAGGTATTTTGTGGGCCCAGTGGGGGTAGGGAGGCTGCTCTAGGCCTGCTCTACCCTTGTCACTGGTGGCCTTGGGTGGCTGAGTACAGTCTAGCACGCCGAGGTTGTTGTCTACAAGATGACAGTCAAGTCTCGTGCCTGCTCTGCAGGGTGAGCATGGGCTCAAATGAGGGGGTGCACACACCACTCCCCTGTGCCTTGGTCATCTCCATTTTTGCTTGAGGCTCAGGGGTATCCCACCAGCTCCCCTGCCCAGGACCTGGGCTTCTCCTTCTTGTCATTGGGCTGTGCAGCACCTGCTCTTTCACCAAGCTGGGAGCCTCTGCAAGGTGACAACTTGTTTATCTATTAACAAACTGTGTGCCTAGTTCCCCCCCACTTCTTTTGTGCCCCCTTTTCTCCCCCCTCCTCCCTCCTTCCCTTCTCTCCCTCTTCTCTTCCCCTCTTTCTCTTCCTTGCCCTTCTCTTCCTCTTTCCTTCCTTTCCTTTCTTTTTTTTTTCTTTTATTCATATATGCATACAATGTTTGGGTCATTTCTCCCTCTTTTCTTAATTAAGATGAAATTTGTATTGCACAAAATGACCCATTTTAAAGTGAGCAGTTCAGTGGCATTTCGTAGATCCACAGTGTTGTGTTAACACTGCTCCTATCTAGTTATGAAATGTCAGCATCACTGTGAATGAAACATGGTACCCAAGATGACAAGAACGTTCTGGGGATGGTTACCAACATTGTGAATGTTGTGAATGTTGATTTCATATATGTATATTTTACCACAACCAAAAATCCCATACCCACCAAGCAGTTATTTCCCGTCCTTCCCTTTCTTGGCTTTTAATGCTGTTTTATGTTTTATTCACTATTTTTTCCCTAGTCCCTGACATAGTAATTGTTACATAAAATATGCTGAGTGAATGAAGTGCACTGTGGCTTTACACTGACTTGTTCTTTATTCTATCTGATGCCCGTGTAACAGGCAGAGTTATCTTTAAAGAAATTTCTTTGACATGTTTCACTAGAGCTTATCTAAGAGATTTTTTACTTCTCTCCCAAAAGCTCCATAGAAATGTCTGTTCAACTGAAGCTGATTCTGTAACTTATTTGTTGACCCTTCATTATCTTTACTTGCCATTTGGGGCTGATAATGGTGGTACTGGGGTACTGGTTCCGTACCTGGTGTTGTCTGCCTCGCACACTTGAGAACAAAGACTTACTGAGTCTTTCAAATACATGTAGTGCTGGTCAAATATCCCTTTACTAGGACATTAGAGTTTTTGGTTACTGTTTCTTTCATAGGGAGAAAGATCTAGCCTTCTTTCAGAAATTAATGTTTCTAGCCCGATTTCTTTCTTGAAACATGGCTGCCTTGTTGTTAATCTTTTTCTTTATTCTTACAGCTCACGAGATCTTGTTCTTCTTCTGCTCTATAATTTATATTGCAGTTGGCTGGGTAGAATTTACTTAAGCATAGTTGAGCCTTTAGATTTTCCTTCTGGCATGGACAAAAGCCTCATTAATTATGAATATGAATTCTTTTTGCAAAATGACAAGATTGAACATTTCCTCACGCCAGTAACCCAGCTGTCTCATTCTGATGCTCAACAAAGACTCTTTTAGAGATTGTTGTTTTTAATGGCCATGGTACCAGATACTAAAAAATAAGACACTAAAGAGAATGCAAAATAATTTGCACTTTGTTTGTCTAGAGAAAAAAAAAATAATGAAAGGTTTCTGCTTTACTGTGGCTGTTTCTACTCTTGTGTTTTGGCCGGGCTGCAAAGCAAATGATTGAACTCTGCTGTGTGGGGGATACATGTCCCATTTGTTCTGATGATCAGTGTTTGAGAAGTCCACGTCCGATATCAGCTTTCTGCTCTCCAAGGAAACTGGAGCTCACCCTCGGTTTGGTGATGGGGATGGCAGTAATGTTAGCAGCCCTGTGTGTGGAATGTCCCATGTATTGATTGTCACAGCTCAGCATGGCCTCACGTCAGTGCATGTGGCAGATTCTGTTGTTGCCCCCAGAGGCTGATGCGCTGGGCTCAAGTTCCAAAGCCTTGCGTTTTTCCCCACGATGGTGTATGGCCTCAACTCTGAGTGTGCCCTCTCAGCCATTCACTGACCGTCTCAGAAGTGAGATAGTTTCTGACATTACCATTCCCTAGTACCCTGTGGGCTTTGCTGCCAGAGAAGATGACCCAGATGTGGCAGTTGACTGCATCATGCTGGAAGGGCTGTGTTGTTCATCTTTGTCAGGCTGGGTTCATCCTAGGGCTTTGTCCCACCTCTGGCCTCCAGCTGGGTTTTTCGAGGTTGGAGATAAACTTGAGTCGTTGCATTCCTTTCCAGGGTGCCAGAAGCCAGCACTACTGAGTTAGGTCCAAGGTCTTGTGTATGTGTGTGTGTGTCTGTCTGTCTGTGTGTGTGTGTGTGTAGGTTGAATATCCTATATCTGAAATGCTTGGGACCAGAAGTGTTTCAGATTTGGACTTCTTCTGGAATTTGGAGTATTTAAATATATATATGCAGTGAAACATTTTAGGGATGGAACCCAAGTCTAAACATGAAATTCGCTATTTGTATACACCCTATGCATGTAGCCTGGAGAATTTTATACAGTATTTTAAGCAATTTTGATTGTGAGACAAAAATTTTATGACATAGACTTTTCTACTTGTGTCAGGTCAGCCCTTCAGATTTTGTAGGTTTTTGTACTAGGGATGCTCAGCTTTGATGTGTACGTGTACTTAAAGCTAATATTTGATAACGAGCTACTCAAATGTCTGTCAAAATGCTTTGCTCCTGCTTTTGTGTGTGTGTGTGTGGAGGGGTGCTGGAGATTGAGTCACTTTTCTGCCCCCTTTGTTCCCCTTTCTTTAAAATAGGAGCTGCTGTGTCAGTCCACTGTCCTGAGCTGGCAGTTATTCACTGGCTCAGGCAGCTGACCTTTGCCCTTTGTCCTGCATCCAGCGGCCTGGCCACCCCTTCCTGAAGTCTTCCTGTGCCCTAAGGAAGCCAGCCTTCACTCTGGCCAGGAGGTCTCTGCGGCCTTGCTTAGCCTGCCTCTGCTGGGGATGGAGACTGGGGTAATAATTGGAGTAACAATGCCCTTGTTGAAGCAGCATGGAGGTTAGGGCTCCTCGAAGTCTCACCTGTGTTCCCGAAGAAAGTGTCCTTGATTCACACCTGCAGAAATACTACCTGGCACCTGCAAATGTTCTCTGATACGTTTCTCTGCCAAGAGTCCACTGGTGCTCAGAGCCTCAGTGTTCTTTCAAAGACTTGATATAATACAAGTATGATAATAATACACTGTTAGTGTAATGGGTATATTCATATCACTAGTAAAACAGAATTGGTACATTGGATTCTGGGAGCTGAGTGCCCTACTTGTGCCATACAAATGCCTTTTCCCCTGTAACCCTTCCCACTCCCCCCTAGAGCCGTGTCCCCATCCCACAGACTCTCCCTTACCACTCAGCTGCTGGGCTTCCTTCTCGCCATTTTTATCTGAGGGTGGAGGTAGCGTTGGAGCGAGGCCAGTGCAACCACATTTTAGAGGTGACATTGTTGAATCTGTCTTTATCAGGTCTCTGGGAAGTTGTGTTTACCACCCATAACGGCTAGACAGTGTTTAGATATGGCGTCCAAGGGGTTGAGCAGGCCATGCAAGTGAATGAATAGACTCAGACTACCAACAGGGAAGCTGGTGTCCTATGAGCAGCAGGCAGATGACCCTCTGGCCTATGGGAATGTGGAAGTGGATCCTTGGATTCTCAGGGATGGTGCTGTTTAATAGAACTCTTTGTGATGACGGACAAATTCCATATCTTTGTCATCCAGTAACATAGCCACATGTGGCAGTCAAGTACTTGAAGTGTAGGCTGGTGTGACCAGGAGAATGAATTCCCAATTTTATTTCATTTGAATTAGTTTAAGTAGCCACATGTGGTCCACAGCTACCATACTGAATAGCACAGTTGTAGAAGGAGCCAGAATCTGGGTAGGAGGTGAGATTTTTCAGGGTTTTTGTTGTTGTTATTTTAGGGTTTTCAGGTTACATTTGGCTCCTAGACTATCACTTTGCAAACTTTACTTATACAAAGGTGCTGAGGAGCCTTTAAACAGTCCTAATGCTTAGACCTCACTCTCATAATCCATTTAATTAACATGAGGTGGGAGTTAGGCACTAGTATTTTCTGACACTCCCAAGTTAAGTCTTAAGTATAGGTAGGGTCAGGATCCACTGCTTAGGCCCCCAAAATTGAAGCATGACAGTGAAAGATCCTTGTGAATTTTCAGTGCTGAGAAGCTGCTCCAGTGTGCAGTTGCTTAGTGAGGATGGTCATACTACTCAGTAGAGGAGCTGTGAAGATCAAATAAAAACCCTTTGTTAAATGGAAAGAACAAACTGGAGCCGAGACTCAGGTTCTGATCTTGACTTGCTGGCTAAAGGACTTGCTTCTCAAACCAGCTTTGCTTCACGTGAGAGTCAGACATTGCTCTGGGAAAACCAAGAATTAGCACTCACCATGGACTCCAGAATTTCTTATGAGTAGGTCACCAGGAGAGTTGAAACCTTTGAATGCCCAAGGGTCTCTTGAAGTTACGCTCCAGAGCAGAAGTCAAATACATGACAGACATTGCGAGTCGAGCTGGCTCTGTAAGTTTCCAAAGCCAGTGCTGTCCTCAGCTTTGCAGGCCAAAGTAAAATTAGGAGTAGAGAAAGTAGAGGAGGATGTGTGTGTGTTCTTAATGAAAAAAGCCAGTGAGTTGGTCTGTAGGTTTCATGATGGTGGTGTCCAGGTCTACCTTGTTCATCTGTGTTTCTGGAACCCGGCCTAGTGTAGAGACTTAGGAAAACTTGATTGATTGAGAGGATGAATTAGTACCTACCAGGCCCTGCACTAAGGGACTGGGATTATTGGACAAAGATGATTTTATGTCGGCTCTTACAGAAGAGAGGGCTTGGAGAAGTTAGTTTTTCCCAGGTCACACAGCTTCCTGGCAAAACCAGGATTTTAAAGTCTGGGATTGTTCTTGCAAGACCATACCAACTTCCTTGTCATAATATGTATATAAACTGCTAACTAAAATCATCTCCAACATGCATTCAGTGAGTCCAAGGAGGTCAGTCCCATGCTCTCCTTTGCAGGGAAGTGGGTACCAACTCTGAAAGCTCTTGGAAATGAAAACTTGAGGGAAGGATGTGGTTTGCTGTCCTTTGTATCTGGCAGCTTGACCATATGAACACACAGAGGCATCGAGTGATACCTACTGCTGGGATCCAGAAGGCGCAGATAACCAGTCTTTTACATCTCCTTTGGAGAGAGGGGAGTGAGGCGTTTAACTTTTAGCAGTAAGCCAGTATGTTTTAAAACTTGTGTCCTCTGCCACAGAGTGATTAAAGGAGTCTTTAAACTCTCTTGGGATTCATGTGACAGAGATTAGGTGCTTTCTTTCTGAAATATGCGGTTGTGATGCTGCCCTTGCCTGGTTCTGTGCTGGTTTATGCAAACTTCTAAACCTCCCTCCTCCATAAATAAAGAAAAAACCTGATGCACCATATCTCAAGAACTTAGCACCAATGATTTAAAGTAGGGATAGGTGAACTACAGCTTTTGGGCCAAATACAGCTTGCCATTAGTCTATGAGCTGAGAAAGGCTTTCAAATAGTTGGGAGAACATGAAAACAGTAATGATTTGTGACATGTACAAGTTCAGAGTGCACCCGAAAGCTTTATGGGAAAGTGGTCAGCCCATTCATTAGGGTTTTCTCTACTGCTGCTTTTGTGCCACACTGGCAGAGATGAGTCATTGAAATGGAGACTAAATGACCTTTTCTGAAAAATTCTCCTGATTTCATTTAAATTGAAATACTTTAGGAGGAGCAAGAGGGGTGGAAGTATGGGTGGAAGATATGTTTTTCTCTTGCTTTGCCCTGCCTTTGGTAAAAAATTTAAATTTTCAAAATCAATCTGTCTTTTAAAAAGCATTTTCTTGCCAGGCACCAGTGGCTCATGCCTGTAATCCTAACTACTCAGGAGGCAGAGATCAGGAGTATCAAGGTTCGAAGCCAGCCAGGGCAAACAGTTCCGCGAGACCCTATCTTGAAAAACCCTTCACAAAAATAGGACTGGTGGAGTGGCTCAAGGTGAAAGCCCTGAGTTCAAGCCCCAGTACTGCAAAATAAATAAATAAATAAATAAATAAAAGCATTTTCTTCTGTTTTGATTTGTATATTCCTGAATTGAGAGTCTTGACTGAAGAAGACAAAAAAGAAAAAAAAATGACCACCAGTGATCACGGCAACCATGAAAAGGAAGGCGTTGGTGTCATTCAGCAGAATCCTCACACTCCTGTCTGCGTTCCCCTCTGTTCCACGCTGAGTACCTTGAACTGTGAATAGTCTGGTTGTGCGTCTGCATCCCATGGGGAGCCCCGTGTAAGAATGTTCATCTGACTGACTTTACTATGTGTGCTGTGAAGAGTGCTTGACGTGACACATTGCGCGTGCCAGGTTCTTTTAATCAGTGTGTGTTTGGTGGCTGTGGCTGGCTGATGCAGGGGCCAGGGCTGCAGGCCTGTTTCCTGGCGTGAGGTTGCATTTTGCCCCTTCCATCTACCAGTTGTGATAGGATTCACTTTATACCTAAATTAAAGCCCAAACCTTAGGCGGAAAAAGAATTCGAGAAAACTGAGACTTTTCCATAACAGTTTAAGACTCTTACAGCCTAGAGGGAATTGATATTCTTTGTTTTGATGAGTGGTCTTGGAAGCCAACCGTGATGGTGTCATTGTGGACCATGCTAGCCTTTCATCAATGAAGTTTGAATTTGGGTATGTTGTTCTTCCATTTGACCAGACATTTAGAATCACAGCGGAAGACCTGCCAGCTGGCTTTGTGTTCATGTGGCAGACATGAGGTTTGAGCAGAATGTCGCTGGATGGCAGTGAAATGTCAGCTTGGTGAAAGTGTTTGGCTATAAAGAGCAGTGTGCATGTCCTGAGGTCACTGCAGCAGACGACAGTGAAGGAAAGAGCCAGAGATGAGGAGGAGCTTTGGTCTCGTTCCCTGCTGTGTCTCTTTGCTCTCCACCTGTGTGCAGTGTCTTTGCACCTTTCATACCTTTCCATCCTCCATGCATGTTGGAAATAATGTCCAGTTTGGTGAAAGTTCTGTTTCTCAGTCTCAGTTATAAGTAGTTTTAAAAAGTTGAATGACTGGTGGTCGTCCTATCATTACTTTCTTCACAAGCTCTTTATGTGTCTGACTCCGCCTTGGCAATTCTTTGCCATTTTTCTTACGAAAAATGGGCTGGAGGGATCCTAGTATGATAAATTAATAAGGATGGCAGATACTGCAAGTATCACTCATGGGACCAGGGTCTGCCTGCTTGTTAGAATCAACTGTAAAAGTGTTTTAAAAGATCTAACCTGCTAAGGAACGGTGATAGCATTTGTACTAGGCAAAGGGCAGAAATGACCCAGCCTCTTGTGACTGGATGAATAGATGAACAAATGGTGTGTAGAGATAATGGAGTATTATCCAGTCATGAAGAGTGTGACGTGCTGGTGCATATTGTAACTTCGATGAGCCTCAAAAATGTTGTGCACCTTAAACTCCTACACAGAGGTCTCATTGTGGGATTTCTTTTATGTGAAATGGTCCCAATAGGTAAACATAGAGCTAGAGAGCAGATTCATGGTTGCATGGTTGCTATGGGACTTTATTTTGGGGCAGTGAAAATGTTGGACTATTTAGAGGTAATAATTGCCCAGCATTATGAATGTCCTAACTAAAATATTAGACACACACCCACACAGCCTGCACCAATGCCCTGGTACGTGGGGCACCTGTACAGCCTTTTCCAGCCTTGGAACACGGGGAGAACCCAACACACCTTTACACACGGGCTCAGGGTGATGGAGCTTGCTCCAGGTCAAGTCAATAGGCAGTGTTACGTTTAGGATTGTCTCCTGGGCTTTCTGTGCATCTTTTTTCCTTTTTTCCATGATGCTTTCTGGCAGGCGACAGGGAAGGTGGCATGTTGGATGGGCCAGTGAAGGATCAGTGTCCTCTAGAAACTTCAGGTATGCCCCGTAAGGAGGACAGCAAAGCTCTCTACAGGACCTGCCATTCATTGGAGGGCTGGTTCACCCTGAATCTTACCAGAGGTGTCATCTCATCCTGGTCATTGCCTCATCTTTCTGGCTGTTTTTCTCTCTTTTTCAAAAGAAATAATAAGGATGATAAGAAGACTTCCTTCACAGGACAGGTTGGGAGTTTTTACTAGGCCAAGCACTGCCTCTGAGAGTCTTAATAAATAAAATCTATCAGATGTTACCCCTTCCACCATTTTGCTGAGTTCTTAGAAAGGTTGGGGGCAGGGGGAAAGCTCTGTGCCCTAGAGGTGATTTGCCCAATGAGATGTAGTATGGGAGCCTCAGTTTACCTTAACCAGTTCCACTCCTGGGCCTTTTCCCCTTTTCCTCTCTGCTGAGGAGGAACCTTCTGTGTCTGGAGGATGTCACAATTGGGTGGCACTGACCAGACCAAAAAAGCTTATTGACTCTATCAGCAGCTCCCCTACCTTCCAG
The DNA here is from genome assembly GCF_047511655.1 of Castor canadensis. Taxonomy (NCBI): domain Eukaryota; kingdom Metazoa; phylum Chordata; class Mammalia; order Rodentia; family Castoridae; genus Castor; species Castor canadensis. The sequence continues at coordinate 182,856,149 of NC_133388.1, read as the reverse complement.
GTAGGTCTGCCAGTTGATTCCATGAAATGTGGCCATTTTTGTGAAATACTGTTAGATTTAAAAAAAAAAAAGAAAAGAGGCTGGGATATAGCTCAGGAATAGAGTGCTTGCTTAGCATGTGCAAAGCCCTGAATTCAATTCCCAGCACTATAAAAGAAGAAGAAGAAGGGGAGATGGAGAGGGGGAAAAGAGGAAAGGGCCAGGGGGGAGGAGGGGAAAGGGCAGGAAGAGGAGGAGGAGGAAGAAGAAGAAGGGCATGGAGAGAAACCATGCTTCCCTCTGCTCCGTGTGCTATGGTCCTGGCTTCAGGATGCCCTAACATGAGGCAGGAGCAATGTGCAGCTTCCAGGCTGGGGCTCCTTCCCTGTAGTGGCCTGAGTTGATGCAGCCCATCTGTGCTGCCACAGAGCATAGCGGATGAAGTCATAGTGCTTAAAATAGTGTGGGGGACTGGCAGAGAGCAGCCCCTGGGGACTTTCACACGGGATTTTGGAATCACTGCCTTGTGTCCTATTCCCTCAGTGAGCCCACATCTGGGTCACGCGTGTGCTGCACTTCTCAGAGAGGAATGTGTGTGGTCTTCCCCTGGGCCTGTCATTTCATTTTATGTGGCTGTCCCTCCTTTGTCTCTACTGTGCTGTCATTATGTCGTAAGTGCCACTTAAAACACAGCTCACCTCCTCAACGCCAGACCAGTGCAAAGAATGCTCAAAACCTTCATTGCCAAGCTCCAGGTGACCCTGGAGGAAATCCTCCCTTGCTAGGCCCAGAGCCAAGTGCTCAGATTAGGCTCTTGGAGTTTGAAGAAGAGAGGAAGAAAAAGTCCGCTTAGTTCTCTTTCCTGACAGTAAATAGAAGGTCATGGTTCTCCATAGCACCCTTCTTCCTACTTCACATTTTCAAGTGGAGAAAACATTAATGTGTTAATACTCTCTTAGTGCTCCTTGTAGACTTCACTTCACACTTGCTGAGAGAAGGACATCTCTCATTAATTAGTGTCCATGGAGATAATTATTATTTTTGTGGCTGTACTGGAGTTTGAACCCAGGGCCCCACACTTGTCAGGCAGGCACTCTGGCAGCCCTATTTTGTGTTAGGTATTTTCAAGATAGGGTCTCGAACTATTTGCCCGGGCTGGCTTCTAACTGCAATCCTCCTGATCTCTGCCTCATGAGTAGCTGGGATTACAGGCATGAGTCACTGACCAAACTCCCTAGAGATAACTATAATGCATGTATTCCAGTTGATATCCCCAAAGGTGAAGTATGGTTGTGTTTGCCTGACATCCCTTAAAACATCTACAGAGCAGTCCCTACTATGCATGGAGACATGTGGCCCTAGAATACACTGCATTGTTTAGGACTTTCCTTGTACCAGCACAGAATAGAGCAATAATCAAACTTTTCATCATATTGTTGTCTTATGTGAATAATATTGATCAAGATGTGTTTTTGAAGGAATAATCTCGGTCTCCTCTTCCTGGTTTTTTTTTTTTTTTGCAAGGGAAATGAATATTGGTCAGGATAGTCATTACACAAGTGATGTCTGGCATTCATCCTGCAGGAGCTATTCTCAGATTTGGGTTTGGGGCACTCAGACTGATTTGCTACTGTCGTGCGACTTTGTCCTCTCCAGTGGAAGTGCAAATGTGTCAGAACCTTGTCTCCACTTTGCTTATCTTGTGGAAAGTGATCTTTCCTTTATAGAAACATAGGGGTCCCTGCTATATGTACTGTGGGTTCTGGGAGAGAAGGCAGCCAGTGAGGGAAGCTTCAGGAAAGAATCAAGACCCTTCTGGCCCCCAAGGACCAGGTGAGTTCGGGTAAAAAGAGGCAGGACACCCCAGCAAAAGGAGCACCACTTGGAGGTCTAACTTGGTGCAGATGAGGGCCTCTGGAGTGAGAATGGGTGGGTCAGAGCAGAGAGAGAAGTAGGGTTGTTGCAGGTCATGGGAGGATTTGGTTCTGGATCGGGGCTCAGTGCAGAGCTTTGAGATCTGGAGTGTTGTAGAGAGTGAAGTCACCAAGCTGGCCTCCCCTGGCATAGTGGACAAGAAGGAAGACTAGTTTGGAAAGATAGCAGTGGAGTCTCCAGGCCTGATGGGTTTCTGCAACAGGGATGTAGATGTGCTTCCAGAAAACCCAGAAAAGGCAGATGTTCCAGACGGCCTCCGCCACGAGCTGCGTGGCTTCATTTGAACTGATCACAATGGAAAGTTAAAGGAGCTCACGTGTTTGATTTTTACATGGCAGCTGTGTGTTTGGTGACAAGGCCTTTGGGGCACTCATGGGGGCACTCACAGGTTTGAATCTGAAGCCATTTTACCACTTTTCCTCTACTTTCTGGACTTTTCCTCTTTAATCATTTTAAAGATGAGACACATTGGTTTCTTAGTAATTAGGAGCCAGCAGTTCTTTCTGTGGCTTGTCCTAACTTCCACCTTCACAGTCTGCAAGCTTAATATCCAAATAAGAGGACGTGGTGAAAGCTCTTGGTAAGCCCTGAGTGCTGTGCAAATGGTGCTGACTACAAGCCCGCTTCTGCTCAAACGACCAGTTCAACGTGCTTTGGTGTGCTGAGCGCATGCATCCATTTATATTGAACTTTGTGCTGGCTTCTGGGATGCCTTTGCAGGTGGAACAAAGTCAAAAGTCCCTCACCTCTGCCACCACTTGTCTCCTTGTTGGTTGTGCTGGCTAAGTACTTTCCTGTCCTAGGATCACTGTACGTGCTGTTCCCTCTGTCTGGAATGCTCTTTCCCAGGCCTTTGTGTGGTTTCAGTTCAAATGCACCTTGGAAGGGACTTCTGTGACCACTCTAGTCAAAGAACCCATCCTCCTCCCTCTGCGTCCTGTTCCCTTTCTCTTCCTCTGCCCTGTTTAATGACGCTTTGTTTGCACAACTTCTTTTATCTGGTTCTTCTGCTACCCCTAGCATGGAAGCTGCAGGAAGGTAGACCTTTGCCTTTGTCTGTACCCATCTCCATGTAACTGGTGCTGAGTAAATGATCACTGAGTGAATGAGTGAACGTGGATTTTAAATCAATGAATTTAAAAATAGCCTTTGCCTGCAGACACAACTTTCTGCAGAGATATCTGGACAGTATTAGCAGAACAGGAGCAAGATGCTGCTGCCATCTGCCTTTATATAGTGTAGGGAGACTAGTGTTACTGCTGTGTTTTCTTTCACCAGTCTAAACCTCAAACTTTGACTAACTTTGTTTCATCAAATGAAACCAAGAGAGTCTAGCGTGTGACCTATGAAGGTCATCACTTTGTTTTGTGTGTCTGAGTATATGTAGACAGAGACACTGAACATCAAGCAAACACATGTTGTCTTTGCCTCATTTCTGGCTGGAACCTTTTGCAGTGCTATAGCAACCTGTAAAACAAAATACAAAAATAAAAATAAACAAAACTACCTTGACTGTATTCCCTAGCCACTTCTTTTTTCTTTCTTTCCAAGAAATCTGGCCTGTATCTAAAAGGACTGCTCTTCCCTTTGGAGAATGTGCATTTCAGGTTTGAAGGGAGCTGTCCTGTACATGCTAAGCTGTGTGGTCACCTAGTTTGTGCAAACATTAGGAGCCAAACACATTTTATACATCCTTTGGTTAGCATCATTTGTCACAGTCCCTCAGTGTAGTCAGAGGGTGACACCTACGCAGTTTCTCAAGCTGTGCTTTCTACTAACTGCTTGTTTAATTAGAAAATGAGTAAGTATTTATAGAGAAAGTACAACCCAAAGCTGTGGGGATGAAACCTCTCTAATTGTACCGTGCAATCATGCCCTCTGGAGGCCTGCTTTTTTGGTGTGTGGGTGGTGGGGGGTCTTATTTTGCTGCTGCTGTTACTGAGAGGTTTATTTTTTTGCCCAACATTTCCAATAGAACAAAAGGAAATCCAGTGGCTGTAAACCCACTTGGCAACAATGGTTTCAAAGCCAGATGCAATCAAAATGTCTGTCTAAACCTAGAGGTTTGTTCTCATTCATCACTAAAAGCACAAATGTGTGGGAAAGGGCCCATGTGCTCCAAAGGCTGTTTCTGTCACTTTGCAGGAATAAAGTGAGTCCACCCTTGATAGATAAGTTTTGTGGGATTTGCTTGTGTTGGATGAGACCCTGCAGAAATAGCAGACTGAAGGTTCTGGCTGCAGGGTTATTTTCAGAATGACAGGCAGTTTTGACTGGTTCCCACATGCTCCGTGGTCCTCTTTTCGATACGACTACTTCTGTCTCCTCATTTTCCTTTTCTGGTCACATTCAGAGGTTGGTTTTCCACCCTCCTATTACCCAGTTTGGGATGCTGTTAGAGTATCAGAATGTATGTGTGTGAGATTGACCTTGTAGGTCTGTTTGTTGTCTTGAAGCAAAATAGCTGCTTGGAAGTTTTTAGTTGGCTGTGGTCTCGTGGAGTGAGGAATCCATTTGCAGATCCATTGGGGGCATGAAGCAGAAAGGACAGAGATGAATCCTGTTGTGGTTATAAGCTGAGGGATGGAAGCCCAGTTGTCTGTCTTTGGGATTGAGTGTCATTCTCCACAATGACGTTTTTTAGGCTCAGGTCCAGAATAAAACATGCCTGATGAGATGGGGCATGGAAAACTCACTGTGCCTGTAAGCAAACAGAAAAAGAGGGATCACTGTCTCCTTCCAGCTTACTCAGTGGTTTGGTGGGAAGATGTGGCCAGTTGCCCTCTGGCACCTCAGTCACTGTGCAGTCACATCACCATCTTGGTTATAGAGCCTGCCAGTGGAGGTGAAAGCCATGTAGGTCTTGAATCTTTAGAGCTCAGCAGCTGTGTGACCTTGCTAACTATGGAAGCTTTGAAACCTTGGCCTCATCATTTGTTTGAAGCAATAATAATGCATCCTGCAGAGGGTTATTTTTACTTTTGTATTGTGTAAAATGCATATGACATAAAATGTACTGCTTTAACCATTTCTAAGTGAACTTTAAATGGCAGTAAGTTCATCCCATTGTTGTGGTACAGTCTCCACCATCCTTCTCCAGAACCTTTTCATTTCCCCACACTGGAACTCTATATCCAGTAAATAGCTTCTCCACTACCAAAAAGAGCTGAGATCAGAACCCAGGATCACTGGGCTCTATGTGCCCAGCACCCCTTTTACAACATCACAGCTCAAAGTGCTTGCTGTCTTAAATGTTCACAATACCTTCTTTGAGTCTGTAGTGTTAATTGGTATGATCTACAAAAATGTATTTTCTCAAAAAATGAAGGCCTTATTCACTGAGGTTGAATTAAGAGCCTCAACTAATGATTTGTGCTGAAATCCTCACTGATGACACTGCTGAGGCCAAGTCCAGTCACCTCGATACTCATCTTGCTGTGTTCTGTCTTAGGGTCTGATGCTACCCCTCCTGAGGGCTTCTCCTCTTTCAGCTTCAGGTGCCTCACTGGATCCTGGTTTGCCTCCTGTCTCCTTTCCTTCTTGTCCCCTTTGTGGATTTTTAATTTTCTTCCTTTTACTGGTATTCTTTCAGAAAAATATAACATTGTTTTTTTTTTGGGGGGGGGGGCGGTTCTGGGGTTTGAACTCGGCCTACCCCTTGAGCCACTCTACCAGCCCTTTTATTTTTGATGGGTTTTCTCAAGATAGGGTCTCAGGAACTATTTGCCTGGGCTGGCTTCAAACTTCGAACCTCCTGATCTCTGCCTCCTGAATAAGTAGGATTATAGACATGAGCAACCAGTGTCCACAGAAAAATGTAACATTTCAACTGTTGCCTGATAGGACACCAGAATCCATGCACAACCTGGCTGTCCTTCCCTGTAAGTTCCTCCCACAGAAAGAGTCCCCAGCTCCCATGAGGCTTGGCCTCACCCCAACTTACAGTCGAAAGCCAGATTCTAGGAGAGGAGGAAACCAAGGCATTGCTTCTTCTCACTCTTCTCCCTGACTCTTTTCTTTTCACAGAGCTAACAAGACTAGACTTCTGTTTTGGGTTCATTTGAACTTTTCCTTGCTTCTTAAATGGGAACCTTGATTTCTGGTCCTGTTCTTACAGCCTTCTTCATCTCCTCCTGGGCTCCATAGTGGCCTCCTAACTGGTTCTCCTCCTCTCCTGGTGGTCTCCCTACCACCCATGGATTTCGTTCCTGCAGTCCAAATCTGGTCACCCCACTTCTCTGTTAGAAAACCCTACATGACCCCCTGATACCACATGAAAAAGCTCACACTCAACCAATGGGCAGTCTAGCTCTCTGCTGACTGAACTTGTTCTGCTTCGGTGACCCTCTTCCTCCTTCTCCCTCTGCTGTCTTCACCCCTTGGCCAGACAACCTGTCACAGGGGCCCTTAATCTTTTTGGTCTTGTTAACTCTTTGAGGAACTAATGAAAGCTATGGACCTCTTACCTGGAAAGGTAGCAATTCATCCACTTTCCCATTCCTTTTCAAGAGGTCTGTGGAATCTGGTTATGAGCTCTCCCTAATGCCCATGTTGGACAATCCCTGCCCATGCTAGACCATTCCTCTCTATGGTAACCATTTTTTTTTCTCCCATGTTAGACCATTCCTGCCATGCTAGGTCATTTCCAGGAAGGCCATGTGCTTTAAGCCTCTTTGCTTTTGCTTATGCCATTTCCTTAGATCTTTGTTTTTCGATCCTTTCACTTCCATTAGTATTTTTCTTCAGTGTATGTTGCTGCTACAATTACCTTTTCCTTCTATCATAGTTGTACAGCACATTACCAGAATGTCTGTTTAGCACTTTTTAGAGTTGATGTTTTGCATGGCTGCCTTGCTCCTGTGTTCCAGAGAATAACGACTCACGGTCATGCATTCCTTTATTTGTTCATTCCATATCATTTTTCTTTTAGCTCTTGTGAGCCAGTGACAGTGCTTGTCCACAAGGATATACTAGGGAACATGAGCCAGTGTCCAAGTTTAATGGAGGATGTTTACAGATGAATAAGTTGCTATAATAAATGGGACTGTAATAACTGTTTATTGAGCATTTACTGTGTGCTAGGTACTAATGAGCACATTATAGTCTGAGTTCTAACAATAGCTCTATGAAATAGGTTCTAATGTTTTATAGATGAAGTAACTGAGGCATAAAGTAATATGTTCCAAATATCAAGGCTCCTTGGTGGTAGAGGGGACTTCACCTCTTTAATTGCTCCTCAGAGCTTACGGCTTTCATTGCTAGGCTTTCTAAGATCAGCCTGGCAAAGACAGGATCCTGCAGGGTGCTGAGGGAGAGGAGAGCAAGGGAGGGGAGGGGAGGGAAGGGGAGCAAAGATTCATCACAAGCTTCCCAGAGGAGGGTTGAGAGTTGGGATGGAGACGAAGTAAGCAAAAGCCAAGAGGTGAGATTGAGTGAATGAAATTTGTGTGGAAATTTATGAACTAATGTCTATAAGAGATGGAAAGGGGAAAGCAATGTTTATTGAATAAATTGAGGGGAAAAATAGAATTAGCCATTGAACAGATTATTGAGTTGAGCAAAAAAAATCTTTAAAGCATCCCAGAGACAGAGATGTGTTAGACACCATAGGTCTGATTTTGTTTACGATGCTGGAAGACAGCTCTGCTTCTTAGTTGCATACATGTTCAAATAATTTAAGTGCTGATTACTCAACAGATTACCTGGTAATGCTATTTGCATTAGGGTGACTTATTTGCCTCCTCTGTTCAGCGTCTATGTCAGCGAGATGGAGATAAAGTATTCCCCCAAATCCAAAAACTGTCATTGAAGCTGCACCTTTTTTTTTCTGTAACACTAAGAAAAACACCCTTCCAAGTAAAGGTTGACCTGCCCTCAGAGATGGTAAAATGTGGGGAGGAAAAGGGTTCACTGTAGAATTGATCCAAGGATTGGAAAGAGGGTTCATAGAGTGATTGTGAACAGTATGGGACACATGGACACAGAGCACGTGAGAGTCACTCAGCACGTGGATGGTGTGGGGATAGTGGAGGGGGTGTTTACATAGGGACGGAAACAGGCCCAGGGGCCGTAGTGACTAATGGCTTTAAAGTGCTCTCACTACAGATTTCAGACTAGCCAGGTCTCCTGACAAGTGAGAGGGCCCCTGTTGCATGGAATTCTGTGGAAACAGGGATTGTGAGTGTGGATGGTTTTAGTCATAATACAGCTCAGTGGTCATACGCCTTTTCAAAGCCTAAGGGGAAATGAAGGGCTGAATTTTAGAGTGCGGCCTCTAATCTTCTGTGCCCCTAAACTCTGCTCTATACATTCCCAGCGATTAGAGAGAGGATTTGTAACCTTAAATGGTTGGGTTCAGACTAGAATGCCTGGGTGTTACCAAATTAAAGGCCAGTGGGAAGCTGTTTGGAGAACCCCACCTCTGGCATTTGTGGCAGAGAAGCCTTTATCTAGAGACAGGCCTTGCTGGAAGGAGGAGGCCACGCCTGTGTCTCAGGCGACTTTAATTAGGGCCACTAACTCAGTTGCCCATGATGACAGGTTCAGCTTAGGCCTGTGGTTCTGAGTTATGGAACCGTTCCTGGGAAGAGCCCAGCAGAGCCATGGGTGGCACCCCAAGGGACTCAAGGGGTGGCTTTGCAGACACTGGTCTCTTCCCACCAGTCCAGACACCCTCTCTTGGTGTCCTCATCTGCCCTCCACCTGCTCGTCCCAATGAGGTGTGTGCGGTCTCTTCCCACCATCTGGCACAGGGTGACTTCTGGGCTTTTATTATCCTTTGTTTCCAGACGTCCTTGGCTGCCCTTTTCTGTGCCAGAGGCCAACACCGACTCTTCTTGGCTTTAGATTCAATCAGCCTGGTGCCAGTTCTTTCTCACGAGGGTTTCCAGGATCCTCATCTACACACCCTGTCCCCTCCCCTGTGTTACTGTGGTACCCTGGGTTTCTCTCTCTTTGTGTTTTCTGAACTAATTCTCTTGCTGTGTGTGTATGTCTTTGAGCTCCTTGAGGAATGGCGGTGTGTCTTATTTGGCTCAGTATTTACAAAAAGGCACTGGCATGCATGAGGCACAAACTATCCAGAGGCAGGACTCTTGGGTCCCTTTGTGGAAGAAGAAGCTGACAGCCTTTATATGCAGGTTGTTGGAAATGTAGGCCCCAAAGTGACCATGTGGAGAGGAGTGATCTGGCCAAGACATTCTTTATTGCCGGGTGGGAGAGGGAGAGAGCAGAGAGAGAGAGAGAGAGAGGGGCAGGGGCTTAAATACCCCTCGGTGAGACTCAGCATGATCTGATTGGTTAGGATCTTATGGTTTGTGCTGATTGGAGGTTGGGGCAGAAGGAGGATTCAAGCTAGACTTGAGGCAGGACCGTGACCCTGGAAAACAGAAGCTTAAGGGTGCAGTAAGAACCAAAACCTATCGGCGCCATTATTGCCAACACAGGTGGGTAAGAGGCCACACGTTCAGGGGAGCCAAAAAAAGGGAAAAGAGTTCACAGATTCTGCTGGGTAAGAAGTGTGAGGAGAAAGGGAGTTCACCTACCTTGGGAGTGGGGTGGGCAAGGTGGCCCATTCTGGGCTGATGGTGTGTAGGTGAAGCGGGTTTCTTAATTGGCCTTCTTATCGCACCCAGCCCATCTATCCGAGGCTTTTGGGCCCTGATTGAGGGCAGAGGGGAGAGGCTCGCAAGCACAGGATTGGGGATTTTTCCTCCTTTGCAGGTGACAGGGTCTCCTTGGCTTCATTTGTAGATCCTTGCCAAGCCCCCTCCATGAGAAGGAGCTCCTCTTGGAGCTTGGAGCACCGAGGCACTGGATTTTCTTAACAAATGAGGCTTAGTTGGTGGCCTGTGAAGAAATTTGCCTCACCAGGTGTAATCCTTAAGAGGGCCACTCTGAGGGATCCCTTCTTTCCTGCAGATGTTGCTGTGGGCTGCCTGTTTGTGCCAAAGGTCCACACTTCTGATATCCAGATTTTGATACCCAATGTCATTGTCTGGCTAAAGGAGAGCAGCTAGCTGCCCCTTGGCTACTTGGAGGAATCAATGGGTCAGAAATGACTAGTGGCCATGTCTCAGTCACTTGGACCGCTAGGTAGTTGCCCTAGAATCTCCCTGCTTTATCTCACTGTAGAGTGCTGTCAACTCTAGGAAGGCTGAGGAGGAAAGGGATCGATGCTTACCAATAAAAAACATGGACTACTTCATTCTCCCCTCCCTGTCATTGCAACTATAATAATAGCTTCAGTATTCCATCTGCAGCTGTGTTTCAGTTATTTTTGTGTCACTGTGGCCAAACACCTGACAGAAACAACAGAAAGGAGGAGAGATTTGCTGTTGGCTCCTGATTTCAGAGGGTTCAGCCATCAGCTGGCTTCATTACTTTGGGCCTGAGGCAAGGCGGAACGTCATGGCGCTGGGAGCGGGTGAAGGAGGAGCTGTTCACCTCAGGGCACACAGGAAGCAGAGAGCGAGGAGGGGACTGGAAGCCAGGTGTAACCTTCAAAGCCACACTGACAGGAACCTGCTTCCTCCAATTAGGTCCCATTTCCCAAAGTTTCCAGAACCTCCCAAGACAGCACTACCAGCTGGGACCAAGTGTTCAAAACACGGACCTGTGGGGGACATTTCACATTTAAACCGGAACGGGAGCCGAGGTTCTCCAGTGTGGGGGTGTGCATTCGAGTCTCTTGGGCAGTTTAAAAAATTTGTGTGCTTGTAACTCTGACTTTGGGGTGACTCAGGAGGCCTGGACACAGCCCAGCTCTGGCTCTGCAGATTTTGGAAAGGCTCTCCGGGTGACCATGATGGGTGCCTAGCTGGAAAGCTTCCTGGCAACAGACACGGAGCCTGTCAACATGGTGTCCTCTGCTGCGTCTGGCATACTTTACTTATCTTAGTCATTCAGAACTGTTTGTCTAACACCTAGTCTGTGCCAGGCCCTGGAATACAGTAGGAGCAGGTATTCCAGGGCCTGGCACAGACTAGGTGTGTCTTGGTATTCCTGGAGCCCACGTGGAGGGGCCTGGTTGTTAGATACCAAGAAACTGTGAGAGCAGGCTCTGCTCATTCTCAGTTGTCAGCAGGTTCTGACCTTCCCAGAGTGCTCTTGGGTGGATACCCCGTATTACAGCGTGTAATACTGATCATGGCTGACCAGGCGAAGGCCCCTGGAATACAGTAGGTCTGAACAAGTGGGATTCCTAGACTTGCCTTTGATTTCCAGGCTCAAGAGCTTGCAGGTAAGATTTCTGTTTGATATGAAAAGAAAGTGAGTGTGTCCTTTTATTCTAATGGTGGGGCTAGCCCGTCCATTCAGCAAACATTTCCAGATCACCTACTGTGTGCTGTGCACAGAGGATGTGTCAGCGATTGAGGCACGGCCCCAAACCTTACAGAACGCGTGGGCTAAGGGTGGAGTCAGAGATGCCCACGGTCGTGCAGCAGGACGTGGCAGGCTCAGAATGTGCAGAGCAAACTGAATGGCTCACTGCTTTATAAGGTGTTCCTTTTGCTTAGGTGGGGAGATATGGGGAAAAGCCCCTTAGTATAGAGGAGAATCAACTGATCACAGAAGTGAGGGCACCCAAGGAACTCCACCAAGGGACGGAGGGTTGAGGGGGTTCCCTACCGACTTAACACAAAGCTGTACCACATTCACAATCTTAGACCATTCATATCATACACATTTAACACATGCTTCTCAGAAATACTGTGGCTTGACTGGGCACAGTGGTTCACACTACAATGCCAACTACTCAGGAAGTAGAGGTAGAAGGATCACAGTTTAAAGCCCTCCTGGGGGAAAATGCTAGCAAGACCCTGTTTCAGCAAACAAGCTGAGTGTAGTGGTTCACAGCTGTGACCTTAGCTATGTGGAAGGCATAGGTAGGATGGTCACTGAGGCCAGTCCGGGGAAAAAGTGCAAGAGTGTATCTGAAAAATAACTGAAGAAAAAAAGAGATAGAGAAGTAGCTCACGTGGTAGTAGAATGCCTGCTTAGGAAGTGCAAAGGCCCTGGGTTCTCTGTCCCAGTACCGAGATAGAGAGAGAGAGAGAGAGAGAGGAGAGACAGAGAGAGATTGGGAGAAATATTGGGGCTCTATTGATTGTTTCACCAAGCCTGAGCCTCATTTTAGGCGTAGAATTGGAGGCATCTCATCCCAGGCGAGTGGGAGTGGGGTTGAGCTACAACTCAGGAACTTCCTTTTTGTTGTAGGTGTGGGTGAGTGGGTGAGGAATCTTGCTGATTTACTGCCCTGATCTTGCTTTCACCCCAGTATGAGGGCGTATGTCTGTGTGCTCCCTGGAGCACCTTTCTCAATACTAAAATAAACCTTGTAATTATACCCTCCTCAGTGGTTCCTGGCCCCCTCTCTCCTTGTTTACTCTGTCTGGGTTCTAGGCAGTCCAGCCTCTGCCAAGTGGTTCAGATGATTGATTGACAGTGCTGTTTGGAAACCTGACCCCAGGCCTTAGCCAGCTCTTTCATCCCACAGCATTGAGTCGGGGCCAGAGAAGGGCTTGTGAAAGTTCTTTTCTGCAATGCGCACGTGTCTGTTACAAGGACAGCTGTGTGACTTTGAGATCCACCTGGTTAGAACAGCCAGGCCACCTGCCGTGTTTTGGGGAGCATGTGCAAATAGAGACTGCCTTTAATATGCTGGCTTTTATTGTTCAGATTCCCTGGGAAATGAATGCATCCCAAGGTCTGGTTTTATCAGTGAAACAGTCAGGAAGAAGGTTCATTCCTTACAGTGGTTTGTACATGCACTGATTTCTATTTAGCTGTTTTATTTGGACTCGTTTAATTCTGTGTAGCTCTCACTGCTGGAAATTGATTTCCTTGTTCTTCATAGAACTGTCTGTTCCTTTCCGTAGCGTCTCCACATAACACAGGTGGGAGTGCCCCAGCCCACCTGCCCAGTGTGAGGAAGAGAATGCAGACTGAAGGCCAGGTACTTTACATGGTCCCCTGTGATGCTACTACAGTCTTACCTAGACTTGCTCCTCCCCAAAATTTCTGTGGGCCCAGTGGTTTGAAATACATTAGCTATCTGCCAATAGAGGCCAAATTACAATTCTTAGCCTTCAGTCTCTTGAGAAATGAGCCAAGCAGCTTCATGTGACTTTTAGATAGCTTTTCTGGAATACGCCTGGTATGGCCATCCACGTGTTGCAATCCATGTATTTCACTTTATATAAAGGGCAACTTTCTTAAAATTGTACAGTGTGTGCACAAACGCACATGCATATACATGATTCATGAGGTACACGTCACTGACATTGATTAAAAGTCATGGGGTCAAACTTAATAAACTGTAGCTCTCCTACACAGAATCAGAGCTCTTAAATTACTGTGGTAATTGATATCATTTAGCTATTACTTAAACTACCCTTAATGTCAGAAATAACCATTCTAAACAGGGCAGCAAGGTAATTCTCATTGTGAATCATCCATTTCATTTCTGATCACCCATGATTCTGGTTATCTCTTGGAGTCTTCAGTAGAGTTATATTCTTGGAAAGGAATTGCTATCTGAGTTCACTGGTAGGTGACACAATTCAAAATGTCTGGAGTTTGTTCACATTCATTTGAAATAATGCAAAAATGGCATGTTAGTTCAGACTGCTATAACAAAACCCGCCCCCCCCCATAAACTAAGTTGCTTAAACAACAGATTTTTCTAGTTCTGGAAGCTGGAAGCCCAAAGTACCGGCTACTTTGGTTCCTGGTGAGGGCCCTCTTCCCAACTTGCAGAATTTGCTTCCTCACTGCTTCTTCACTTGGTGGAGAGAGATCGTCTTGCCTGTGTCTTTTCTTCTAAGGACACCAGTCTCATTTATGAGGGCTCAACACCTGCCAAAGGCCCTACCTCTGAATTCCATCACATGGGGAGGTAGAATTTCATCACAGGAATTTGAAGGAGACACAAACATTCAGACCATGCAGATGGGAAGGAACTCCATCCCGTAGGCTGCTGTCATGGGTAATTTGAAATGGACCAATAGTGGCATCACCAGGTGGCTACCTTCTGCTGAATATGTGAGCTGAGTCTCAGCTACCTGGGGTCCTGTGTGTCTCCTGTTTCAGTTGGACTCAGGAAAGGACCATTCATACCTGTCCTTGTCTATAGAAATGTGTGGTGGCCCAGAGCTGACCCTAGGTCCTCCTTTACTCAGAGTTGCAGCTATGCTAAGCCTCCATGTCTGGCCCTGTGTTGTTGCCCAGCACAGAGGAAAGTAACTTCTGTCACGCCCAGTCCATCTGCAACTGAGTAATGAGTCTTTTATTTGTTTTTTTGCTGACTCTGCCTTTCACAACACATGTGTTGAGAAGAGGGAAAAGTGTCTTTCTGTTCTCATTTTTGTGGCTTTGTTTTTACAACTGTATTATGGAAAGTTTTAAACACACACAAAAGGAGATAGGCTACCAGAGTGAATCCCCGTCTACCCATTACCCAGTCTCAACAACCACTGACTTTCTGCTATTCTTACTTTCAGACATGCGTTCCCCACCCTTTTGTGTGCTGCAGAATTTTAAAGCAAAGTGCGGCCTTCAGTTGTTTCTCCAGTATATGTAAACCCAGCCAAGGGGAAGTCTAAAGTCCAGAAGTGACAGTCTCTTTGTCTGGTTGGCTGTTGTAGCAGAATTGGTATATCAGTCTGTTTTCATTACTACAACTAAATACTCTAAGCTGGGTAACTTTACTTTAAAAAGAGGTTTATTTAGCTTATAGCTCTGAAGGGTCAAGCTCAGCTCAGCTCTGGTAGGATTTCGTGATGTGTAGCATACAAAGGCGGGAGCATGTGTGAGAGCAAGAGACCTCATGCTAGACAGGAAGGCAGAAGGCCATCAGGGTGAGTTACAGGGTGACCCTTTAACCCACTTGCTCTCACAAGAACTAACTCAGGGTCCCATGAGAGCTACCTTAATTCCTTCTAATGGCAGCACCCTCAGTGACCTAAGGACCTCCCACTAGGCCCCACCTCTTTTTTTTTTTTTTTTTTTTTTCATTTTTCTTTTATTATTCATATGTGCATACAAGGCTTGGTTTATTTCTCCTTCCTGACCCCACCCCCTCCCTTACCACCCACTCCACCCCCTCCCGCTCCCCCCCTCAATACCCAGCAGAAACTATTTTGCCCTTATCTCTAATTTTGTTGTAGAGAGAGTATAAGCAATAATAGGAAGGGACAAGGGGTTTTGCTGGTTGAGATAAGGATAGCTATACAGGGCATTGACTCACATTGATTTCCTGTGCGTGGGTGTTACCTTCTAGGTTAATTCTTTTTAATCTAACCTTTTCTCTAGTTCCTGGTCTCCTTTTCCTATTGGCCTCAGTTGCTTTAAGGTATCTGCTTTAGTTTCTCTGCATTAAGGGCAACAAATGCTAGCTAGTTTTTTAGGTGTCTTACCTATCCTCACCCCTTCCTTGTGTGCTCTCGCTTTTATCATGTGCTCATAGTCCAATCCCCTTGTTGTGTTTGCCCTTGATCTAATGTCCACATATGAGGGAGAACATACGATTTTTGGTTTTTTGAGCCAGGCTAACCTCACTCAGAATGATGTTCTCCAATTCCATCCATTTACCAGCGAATGATAACATTTCGTTCTTCTTCATGGCTGCATAAAATTCCATTGTGTATAGATACCACATTTTCTTAATCCATTCGTCAGTGCTGGGGCATCTTGGCTGTTTCCATAACTTGGCTATTGTGAATAGTGCCGCAATAAACATGGATGTGCAGGTGCCTCTGGAGTAACAGTCTTTTGGGTATATCCCCAAGAGTGGTATTGCTGGATCAAATGGTAGATCGATGTCCAGCTTTTTAAGTAGCCTCCAAATTGTTTTCCAGAGTGGTTATACTAGTCTACATTCCCACCAACAGTGTAAGAGGGTTCCTTTTTCCCCGCATCCTCGCCAACACCTGTTGTTGGTGGTGTTGCTGATGATGGCTATTCTAACAGGGGTGAGGTGGAATCTTAGTGTGGTTTTAATTTGCATTTCCTTTATTGCTAGAGATGGTGAGCATTTTTTCATGTGTTTTCTGGCCATTTGAATTTCTTCTTTTGAGAAAGTTCTGTTTAGTTCACCTGCCCATTTCTTTATTGGTTCATTAGTTTTGGGAGAATTTAGTTTTTTAAGTTCCCTGTATATTCTGGTTATCAGTCCTTTGTCTGATGTATAGTTGGCAAATATTTTCTCCCACTCTGTGGGTGTTCTCTTCAGTTTAGAGACCATTTCTTTTGATGAACAGAAGCTTTTTAGTTTTATGAGGTCCCATTTATCTATGCTATCTCTTAGTTGCTGTGCTGCTGGGGTTTCATTGAGAAAGTTCTTACCTATACCTACTAACTCCAGAGTATTTCCTACTCTTTCTTGTATCAACTTAAGAGTTTGGGGTCTGATATTAAGATCCTTGATCCATTTTGAGTTAATCTTGGTATAGGGTGATATACATGGATCTAGTTTCAGTTTTTTGCAGACTGCTAACCAGTTTTCCCAGCAGTTTTTGTTGAAGAGGCTGCTATTTCTCCATCGTATATTTTTAGCTCCTTTGTCAAAGATAAGTTGCTTATAGTTGTGTGGCTTCATATCTGGATCCTCTATTCTGTTCCACTGGTCTTCATGTCTGTTTTTGTGCCAGTACCATGCTGTTTTTATTATTATTGCTTTGTAATATAGTTTGAAGTCAGGTATTGTGATACCTCCTGCATTGTTCTTTTGACTGAGTATTGCCTTGGCTAGGCCCCACCTCTTAAAGGTCTCACCAACTCTCACAAAGAGGACCAAGCCTCCAATGCATGAACCCTCAGGGGACAAAAGACATCCATGACGTAACAGCATTTAACGTGCTGCCTTTCAACCTACTTGCAGTGACTCTGAGAACCACAGCTTCCCCTGGAGGCTCTGCAGATTTGGCTTGTGTACCTGGCAGGGCCTCGTGGGCCTGTCCAGCAAACGCCCCCTCCCCGCCGGCCTGTCAGCAGTTACAGCCGCAGGGTGCCTGCAGCTGTCATAACTCACGTGCCCAGCATTTTCCATCCCCACTCCTGTGCTGTCTGTGGGCTGGAGAGCAGCAAAGGAGCGGGCTGTACCTGACAGTAGCTCTCAGTGAAGAACAGATGGCCTCTCTGAGCTTTAAGTGTTATTATTAAATGTTAGCTAGAGCCCAGAGCTCTGTTTTATTACTTTCTAACTTGTGGCCTTATCTAACTTGTGGCCTTATGCAAGTTGTTGAAGTTAGCAGAACCTCAGGTTCTTTTCCAAGATAGGCATAAAATGCTTCCTCGGGTTGATGGGAAGGGTTGAGCACACTGGAAAGGGCTGTTCACCTTGGCTAGCATGTTTTTTTCATAGGTGTCTTGTGATGTTTTTCAAGTATTGTTGTGTGGATTTTGCCCTCCCTTTCAGAGTACAGCAGCTGAGAGCCTCCCAGCTGCCTCTGGGTACCAGAAAGGGACCCAGCTAGTGTCACCTCCTCCTAGTGACCGATCTGGGTTAGGTCAATGTTCTTGACTTCTGCTGTTCCTGACTTAAGACTACATTTTACGTGGTTCAGTGTGAACCTTTGATGTTTATATTATACTTTATGAAAATCGAAATTCTCCAGAATTTTGATTTTTGAGGTAGGAAGAACTTTTTTTGCTATAGAATTCATGAAATGTGCCTTACATTTACAGAAGGTTTTTTTGTAGCAGAGACCATAAGAGAGTAGATGGGAACGTTTGCTTTTGTTATGTTTCTTATAACAGCAAATTCTTTTTTCTTTGCACTGGGGTTTGAACTCAGAGCCTTGCACTTGCTAGTCCCCCAGCCCTTTGTGCTTTAGTTATTTTGGTGTGGGGTCTCATTTTTTCCCAAGCTGACCTGAACTGTGAATTTCCTAGTAGTTAATGCTTCCTGTATAGCTGGGATGACACCACTGTGCCCAGCTATTCGTTGAGATGGACTCTTGCAAACTTTTGCCAAGCTGGCCTTGAATCTCAATCCTCCAGATCTCTGCCTCCTAAGTAACTAGGATTATAGGCATATGCCATCACACTTGGCGATGATTTGTTTCTTTGAAGTGAACCAGAGAGAGAAGAGGGGGAGACATTTAAAAATAGGTTAATAATTCATTTGGCAAAGCTTTCATCCTCCAAATTTTTTCTCTAGACACTGCAGGCTTGTCCTCTGTGGAGTTGAGGCTTTGGGAACTTTCTCCCCTAGCAGCTGGTAGGGTGGTGATGAGACAGCTCTTTACCCTCACGTGGGTTTGCAGAAAGATGTTTTCAGAGGCATCTTCCCACAGGGACCTCTGGGCTGGGCTCTGTGACAGGACAGAGGCCCTTTCCTGCAGCCAGGACATGTAACTGCTTCCTCTGGGCATCGAGGGCTCAGGAGTAGTTTTCTGAGTTTCAGCCCCCTTTGAGTGTAAGCAATGGCCGGTGGGTGTGTTGACTGCAGGCCGCCAACATCCTCACAGAAAGCCACATATGTTGTATGTCCTAGGAGGAAGCAGGGAGGCATTCATATGCAAGTTCTTAGGCCCATTTTTGTTTTTTTAAAAAAGATAGTGCACATGACCTTTTCTCTGGTTATGTACCAACACATTTGTAATGGACAAAAACTTACAGGATAACATGAAAAGTTATTAGCCAGCTATTTTGTTTCAAAATGGTGGACTAAACTGCCCATTCCATTTGGGCTGATGATTGTGTGTACTGTCCCCATCTAACTGTCATCCCACAGAGGGCTGCTGGACCACCCTTTCATTGGCACCCTTTCATTGGCACAGATGCTCTGGGCTTTTCCATCTGATACCCTTCTCTAATTCCCTCCCATTTGCCTAGTACCTGTGTCCCATGTGTGTCTTCCAGATGTAGCTAGCCCATGTGCGTGGGTCAGAACTGAGTATACTTGAAGTGTAAATCAGTTCCTTTTGAAAGTTATTCTGAAATTGTCAGATAACTCAGAACACAAGTGTTCCACAGGTGTCCAAGTGAGGGAGAGTATTAGCTGCCATTAAGGCATGTGTACATAAGGTCGTAGAGGTGATAGTTGACCTGTCACGGGAGGGGAGGACTTCAGGTGTTTCAGGTGGGTGTGCATTGAAGCCAACTCAATGGGACCACTTTTTAGAGGTACCCTTTGTGGTTGTGATTACAGGCTGCTGTCCATTTTTGAAAGCTACGAAGGTTCCCTATCTTAAAGTATGTCCACTGAGGGTGGAGGGTCTTCACTTCCTCTAGAGTGAGAAATTATGCTACTTTTGTACTTTGCTCCTACTTAGGGTGTGGTGAGTAGCTGAGTAGCTTTCTTAATTTTCTTTTCTTGTGCCCCTTGGGAAGGACAATAGACTGAGTTGACAAGACTCAGCTACAACATGATAAAAGCGAGAGCACACAAGGGAGGGGTGAGGATAGGTAAGACACCTAAAAAACTAGCTAGCATTTGTTGCCCTTAATGCAGAGAAACTAAAGCAGATACCTTAAAGCAACTGAGGCCAATAGGAAAAGGAGACCAGGAACTAGAGAAAAGGTTAGATTAAAAAGAATTAACCTAGAAGGTAACACCCACGCACAGGAAATCAATGTGAGTCAATGCCCTGTATAGCTATCCTTATCTCAACCAGCAAAACCCCTTGTTCCTTCCTATTATTGCTTATACTCTCTCTACAACAAAATTAGAGATAAGGGCAAAATAGTTTCTGCTGGGTATTGAGGGGGGGAGCGGGAGGGGGTGGAGTGGGTGGTAAGGGAGGGGGTGGGGGCAGGGGGGAGAAATAAACCAAGCCTTGTATGCACATATGAATAATAAAAGAAAAATGAAAAAAAAAAAAAAAGACTCAGCTACATTCCCCAGACCTCTGAAATTTGGGACTTATTTGGAAGAAGCAGAGATGTGCTGCTTTCTACAATAGGCTCAAGTTAGGTATCATTGACAGGCAGTGGCAACCTAGTAGAAATCTGATATAGAGAGAGGGAATATGAATGAATGGGAATGAGGGTGGAGGCAGAGAGCGAGAAATTTCGTATTTGGAGAACCCTCTGCCAACTAGATATCAGGCTTCCTCCTGCTACTACTGTGTGACCCTTTCTGGGTCGCAGTGTCCTTCTCCTTGAACGCTGAAGTCCTTTCCTGTTCCAGCGAGTTTGTGGGGAAATGCCGGAGCTCCTGTGTACCCTCTGTGGTTGTGAGCAGTGGTGGCCTTGCTAACTGATAGACCAGTGTGCTGGCACTCAGGAAGGAACTGTGCTTTTCCTGTATATTGTTTGAAGGCACTGGGAGAATTCCACCAGTCGTGGTATAGAGAAACCTGCCTGCCCCATGGCTGTTGAATGCTCAAAACATGACAGGTCCAATCGGAGACATGTTTTCCAGTGGGAAAGACACACTGGATTTCTTTTCCTCATTCCTCTTCCTTTCCTCCCCCCACCCCCATTTTCTTCTTCCTGCTCTTCCTCCTTCTTCATCTTCCTTTTCTTGCCCCCCAAGACAAGGTCTCATTAGATATCACAGGCTGGCCTGGAACTTGCAGTTCTCCTGCTTCAGGCTCCCAAGTTCTGGGATTACAGGCTTGCATTATCACACTGGATTGCAAAGATAAATCTGAATAAAAGAATTGAAATGTCTCATTAATATTTATGTTGGTTTCATATTGGTGTGACAATATTGTGCCTAAATCAGGTTGAATGGATTAAATTATTAAAGCTACTTTCACTGTTTATTTTTACATGCATGTGGCTGCTAGAAATTCTGAAATGACTCGTGGCTTACAATATAGTTCGTGTTTTGTTTCTATGGGACGTTGCTATGTACAGAAGAAACTCCTATACTGGCTATGAACTTGGGATAGGTGTTTGCTGGGACCCATCTAATTATTAAAGCATTTGTGATTCTGTGTGACAGGGAGGGAAGGTTAAAGAATGGGGAGCCCCGGAATGGTTAAAATGGGTGAAACTAGAAGCTAGAAAAGGGGGTCTTGGAGGAGGTAGCCTGTGAACTGAACATTGAAGTGAGGGAGTGAAAACCCTTTAAGGAGTATAAAATGAATCAGGGTCTCGGAAAGGCAATTTATGCCCACCTCTGTCTCTGAGGGAAGCTTAGAAGTCTGTTGGAGGAACACAAAAGGTCTTCCTCTAGCAGGGAGCTTGTGGCAGCTCTGATATAAGCAAAAGCTACTGGGTTCCCTCATCTGGGACTTAGGGTCCTAGACTCAATGCATTTTCCTTCTTAAGGTTTTTTTGCAGGAGGGAGGGATTGTGACAGGCAAAAACGGCGTTCCAGAAGAGCAAACTGTTCTCTTGCAAAGCCTTTCCTGTTGTTCTCTATCTGCTCTGTGGTTTCCAGGAAGGGGCTTTCTGCAGCCCGGAACTATGCACAATTTTGTTTAGAGGGCAAAACTCTAGCATTCCTGACTGTAGTAATTTATGGCAAAAAGTGGCCACATGGACTGAATTTGGTTAGTGGAGGCAGGTCAAGCAGGTAAGTCATGGGTTAAAAAACCACGTTCCCAGTGGGCACCCTATCCACTCAGGTCCTTGCTTTTGACTCCTTGATGTCATGTTATCAACTGATACCAGATGTCTTTTGCAAAGACTTTAATTCTGACATCCCAGGTCCTAGGATGACCTTTCCTAGGTCATACTTTTAAAAATGGCTATAATTTGTGTTTGTGAGAATGAAAAGGCAAAAAGTGGTCCAAAGACTTGGGTGCAAGTCAGGTAGATTTGATTCAGCAAGCAGCAGAAGCCAATATCTAATGAGCAGTTGCTTGTGGCAGTACTGTTCTAAGCGCTTGAAATACACTAACTCATTTAGGCCTCGTGACAACCCTTTGAGTTAGGTTATTATTATATCCACTTCTTCAGTGAATGAATTTGGGCACAGAAAGGGATGTCCTAGGTCCTAGCAGCTCCTAGGGAAGGGAGGTAGAATTTGAGTCTAGACTTAGTCAGTTAATTAACCGAGTACCTGGGGGATGGATATGGAGGTATAGATAAGTCAGATAGCTCTGACTATGGCTGTCAGGCCACTGCTCCTTTCTGTTCCTTTCTTTTTTTTGTGTGGCTGTACTGAGTTTTGAACTTGGGCCTTCACACTTGCTAGACAGGCACTTTACTGCTGAGCTGTGCCTCTAGCCCTTTTGCTCTGGTTATTTTGGAGTTAGAGTCTTGCTTTTTGCCCAGACTAGCCTGGACCACAGTCCTCCTGTTTTATACTTCCTGATGTAGCTGGGATGGCAGATGTGGGTCACCACACCCAGCTTTTTTCCCATTGAGGTGGGGTCTCACAAACTTTTATTGCTTGGACTGGCTTGCACTATGATTCTTTTGATCTCAGCTTCCCAAACATCTAGTCATCCTTCCTTTCTGAGCCTCAGTTTACCCAACTATGAAACTGACACCCAAGCCCTGGTCTGTCCACTTCATGAGATTTGGTTTTTGGATCAGTTGCCTTGACACAGGGAAATGCAGTGTTATTGCATGAGGGAAGGGTGGGGCCTGGCAAGGCTGTGCTTGGCTTTGGATAGCAAATGTCAGAAAAGAAGTGGTGGAATGAAGACAGGAGAAAGTGCGGGGAAGGGGTGTGTGTGGAGTGTGGCTGCTCCCGGCCTAGCAGTCCACTGTCCCCACCCTGCACCATATTCTGATGATCTGGCTCTTGCCATGGCCTGTGTTGGGACTGGAGCCACTCCTAGTGTGCATCGATGTTCAGCATGAAGTGACATGAGTGTGATTTCATAGTCCTTTACAGCATAAGCTCCTGGGATGTTGGCTGACCTGTGTGTAGTTTGCCACTGTCTGGGAATACCCTGTTCCAGCTGCTGTCTGTTAACAGGATAAAACACGGGGTGGGGATGTGGCTCAGGTGGCAGAGCGCCTGTCTTGCAAGCATAAGGCCCTGACTTCAAACCCCATTACTGCCAAAAAAACAAAAAAGAAAAAGAAAAGATAAAAGAACACTCTTTTGTTTAGAGATGGAATCTGGGTGGCCAAGCTCTGGGTCTTCCCACATCGAGGAGGCAACCTTACATCTGACCCCGAGTCCAACCTGAAATAGTTCAGTGTTTGCCCCCAGCACAGGGGCCTAAAATCTGTACCCTGCACCTTGTGACCCAACTGGGAAAGGACACAGCAGGCTTGCTGTGCTGTGACTGTGAACCTTTCAGGGCCGTGGTGCCAGGAGCCTTGATGACTGGGGATGAGTATCACAGTGACTCATCCTGCTACATTCTTGTTCCAGTAACCGTGCCGGGAGGGCACAGCACTGAGGGAGCTTGCTGAGAAATACTAGGCCTGGAGCTAGGGACTCTTCACAATGCCGACCTGCCTGATCTCAGCACAGCCTTGTGAAGGAGGTAGGGATGCTCGAATTGTCTGGGCCAAGGTGCCTGGGCTGGCCAGAGTCACGTGATGGCCTTGAAAGCTGGTGGGAAGCACAACTTTGGTCTAAGGGCTCCGATTCCCTTTGTGTGCTGTTCCACACAGGCTGTTGCATCTGAAGGGCAGAGGCTACTTCCTATGGGTACAATAGTAGGTACATCTTCTTAGAGACTTAAATGCTTTGTACTACCTCTTCTATAAAAGGCCACAGAGTAAATATTTTAGACTTCAAGGGCTGTTAAAACTCTTGCAACTACCTGACTCTGTTATAGATAGAGAAAGAAAGAGAGAGAGATTGAGAGAGAAAGGAAGGAAAGAAAAAAGGAAGGAGCCATAGATAATAGGTAACGGTGGTTGGCTGTGTTTAAATAAAACTTTATTTACAAAAACAGGCAAGTGGGCCAGATTCGGCCTACTATCTGTAGTTTGCCCACTGGTGTAGTCTAAATGTAAGTGGCTCATGAGCTCAACCAGGATAGTGGCCTGTTAGGATGAAGGGAAGAAAATACAAAAAACATTGATGATGTTCCTGAAGGAGGCTAGACATGGATTCCACAGGGCCCAGCACTGCCTTTAAAAAATGAGTTCAACACAAGTTTTCAAAAATTCTCAATGTCCATTAAGTGTATTTTATTTTACTTTTCTCTAAGTAGACATACTTACAGTGGAGAAAAAGGGAGGAATATAGCAGGAACAAATGAAATTCATCTGCACCAGCAGCTCCTAAAGACAATACCTCTTTGGAATAGGGTGAAAGTCAATAACCTTTCTACCTTGAAAGAGCCAAGGTCATTGCTGCATGTCACCCCTTGGGTTGAGAGTTTTGTCTGGGAATATGGACAGTCATTTTTATTGAGAGATTCGAATGTCTAAAATGCTGAATAGTAAGGTGTTTATGGTCATTTTTGCTTTCTGGGAACTCATGATAAAGAGTTCAAGTTAAACATTGTGGGCTTAAAATTGAAAATGCTCCTGAGAAAATGAGATTTGGGGAGCGTAGTTAAACAAACAAACTAGCCCTTGATACACTGGTATGCTTTAAACTTGAGCTCCCACAGTGGAAGTACCTGTTGTAGGTGTTCTTAGATCCGTATTACTTTGCTATGAGGAAGCATAATTTCAAGTTCATCTTAAGATTCATACTATTTGAAGAAGACAGGTCTGGCCCCCCTGCCTGTGGGAGCATCCCTGTTTAGTTCTACACACTGAAAAATTAGGTTTTGACCCACTGCCCTGGAAGGTCTGGGTCGGGTGTCACTTTTCCACCATTGAGCCCTGAGGGGCATCAATGCCAAGTTTGCAGTAGGCCCCAGTAGATGTTTACAGTTGAATGTTACGGTGCCCAGCATGCCTAACTTTGTCCTCTTCATCTAGCCAAGCATTTTCTTAGAAAAATGACTTAAGGGGTAGACATGAACTCTATAAAATGTTTGAAGTCCTATTTTTACTTACTGACTCAGAAATGAAGGACTTAGGTGTCCACATCCCTTTTGAAATTATCTACTGCTTTCTTTAAAATCTTTGATTTGTGGTGTCAAAGTGTTGCTCTCAGACCCTGCAGGGTCATTTTCCAACCTGACATTTGTCTGTTAGAAGTAGGTCTAGATCTTAGATCCAAGGAATCCAAGATGGAAAGAGCAGGCAATATTTAGACATTGGTACTGGTTAGGAAAACTGGAATGTAGAATAGAGTTTGCTTTTTTCCTTTCACTTGGTGAAAAAGGTTAATTGTGTTTATATGATGCGAAAATCCAATTTTGGTAATAGGCAAATCACATGGTTTGGAACTTCAGTAGCAAATGTACCAGGACTGTGTTTTTTTCCAGCCACTGTAGAATGAGGTTGGTGTGAGCAAATTAGAATGTCTTTTTTTTTAAGCAAATGAGCATTCTACCAGGGGCTGCCACTTTGTAGCTGCCAGTTGATCTCAAGGACTTTGGAGCATCTGGACTTTTTCTTCTGTAGTGGAGATGGAAGAAGGCAGAGATAAGGTTGCCAAGGAAACCACAATGCTACAGGAGCCTGTGCTGCTCATGCATTTAAATGTAGTTTGAGATTTAGGTGTATTTTTTTTTTTAATAAAGACACCAATGTTAGTATACAATAAGTAATGTTGTGTGTGCCTCCCCACCCCTTATAAATAGTCCTCCATTTAGATTCATGTCTTTTTGTTAGTCTGTTTCTGTTTATGGGTCTAGATTCCACATGTGAGAGAAAACACGTGGTATTTGTCTTTCTGAGTCTGGCTTATTTCACTCAACTAAGTGATCTTCAGTTTCATCCATTTTCCTCCAAATTCCAAAATTTCATTCTTAATGGCTGAAGAATGCTCCACTGGTATATATGCCACATTTCCTTACCTGTTCATCTATGGATGGGCAGCTAGGCTGGTACTGTAACCTGGCTATTGTGAACTGTGCAGTAAAAGTATGGTTGTGCAGGTATCTCTATGTCTCTATTGTGCACTGACTTACATTCCTGTGGGTTATTTAGTTATTTATTTGTTGTTTATGCACGGGATTTAACCCTGGGCCTTGTGCATGCCAGGCAAGTGCTCTACCACTGAGCTACACCCCAGCCCAGACTTTAGCTTGTAAATGATCTTATTTTTTATAGTCATTTTTCAAGGTGCAACCACATTAACTCACATGAATGGCAGCTATGTTTCAGTCACTTTCCCAGTCTTGCTTATTATCCCTTGTTTCCAGAGTCCTAGCAAGCACAGTGCCACAACAAGCATTCCTGTGCATCTTTTTGCATCTCTTTTTTCCCCTGGGATGTGGTCCTCAGATGGCATTACTAAGTGCAGACTTGTTAGGGCTGTTGCTGTGTGTGGCGCAGTGCTCTCTGGAAGGACCTACCCAGCTATCCTCCCACCAAAGGGGAGGGCCTGTCGTTAACACTAGCTGTTACTGAGTTTTTTTTTTTTTTTTCATTCTGCTGATTTTTATGGATCAAAGACACTTTTCTTCTTTTCTATAAAGAGAAATCATAAAAGCAGCTGTTGTGGATTGAGGAGTTACTGTATGGAGAATGTGCTAAATCTGTTGTATATCTTTAATCCTTACTACAGCAGTCTGAAATATATTCCACTGTGCCCATTTCACAGATGAGGAAACTAAGACTTGGAGAAGCAGAGGTCATTAGAACACTGAAGAAAAATTAGGCTATCCTAGGAGATTTGTGTTTCCAGTTGAGGTGGGGGCAGTGAGTATGTCCCTTGCAAGGAGCAGCCTAGAGACCTGGTAGTTTTAAAGCTCGGTTGGACAGGTTGTTGGAAGGAGGATGGCAATTAATTGAGACTGAGAAGGGTGGGTTGTCTTTGGGCTCTCGTTTAAAATGGGTTTGTTTTTCTCCAGAGCGCACTGACCCCACCCTAGATTTTGGGTGTGTCTCCTTAGCACTTTTAGAGCCTCTGTAATAAGGAAATCTTTAGAGTGAGTGTGAGCTGCAGTACAGACTGATTCATCTGGGGAAAGCCACATTACAGATCTGCTGAGCTCAGGGCCTTCCATGCCACGTGACACCCACCGTGGACCTGTCTTGTGCACCTGCCTCGCTGCCAGGTTGAAATGTCTCTTCAGTTAACGTGCGCTGCATGAAATGCTAAGACTTGAAACTAAGCCCATGAGGCTGCTTTTCTGGAACACTTTTCCTTTTACCTCTTTGATACTTGTTGTTCAATGAAAACTGAAGGTAAATAATTCATTTTTATACAGGATTTAGCGTTCAATAATTTTCTCTTTGCCTTGAAAAAATTCATACTCATTTGAATGTCCCCTCATTCTCAATGATCATGATTGGCGGGAAGAGGAGAAAAAAGAACTTTCTGTTTATCACCCGGGGCCAAGCTTTCTTAATCTTTCACTATCTCCCTTCCTCTTGTTTCTGCTATTCTCTCCCCAGGCTCATTGGTAAAAGTAGCATCTACTCATCTTCAGGAGAGGAAATCTCAGGATAGAGTTTCTTGATTCACTTCTGGGGGTTGTTTGAGCCAAACAGCTCACTGAATGAAGGATTGTTTTATGGTTCTGCCATCAGCCATTTGTCTGTCATTCTCTCCATCCACATCCATCCACAACATCCATCCATGAAAGCATGTTGCCGGGCTTTCATGGTGGAGAGGTACAAACAATACATGGGGCCCAAGCTCACGTTTGTTGGATTCACCCCTACATTACGGACAAAACAACTGGCATTCAGAGATGCTGAGACTTAAAAGGGTCAGTGATTTGAACATATTTGAGGTGTCATGGTTCTTTTATCCTGTTCTTCCCCAAGGTGCTTCTGGGCGGAGGGGGGGTTGGAGGGGGGAGAGAGAGAGAGAGAGAATGAGTCAGAGTGTGCGTGTGTCTGGAGAAAGAAAGAGAGAGAGAGAGACTGACACTTGTCTGGCCTTGCTGACTAGTGTGACTGTCACTTTCTGTTTCTGTGGTCCAATCTGTGGACCATGGCTGCTCTCTCCCTGTTCCCTGCCATGTTTTCTCCTCCCCCCAAAAAAGGTCAGTTGTGCCTTCCCCCCAATTTGTTTTTGCCACTTGTATTTTCTTTGATAATTATGTGACCAGATAAAATATTACATAAACTGATGACATTTTGAGTGTGGAAAGAGAAGTTGTTTTATTGAAAACTCAAGTGTGTGTTTTGGAAAGACTTGAAAATGACTTACAAAAAAGATTCCCATTGTTTTAGGTGTGGCTGAGACATGTCGTAAGTATAAAGAGGGGATGGTGGAGGTAAACATCTAGAAGGATTCTTCACTTTGTGAAGGAGTCTGAAGTTGGTTTGCAGGGTGGGCAACTGGGATGTGATTTTTGGCTAGAGTGACCATAGAACTCCAATCAGGAGATCTAGATTCCAAAGAAAAGGCCTTGACCTTCCATGACATGATCGTGTAATGAATGCTTTCAGTTAAAATAAGTTGTTTAAGGTGTGAATATATCATCTTTTAATCCTTTGGGGCTCTGATTTCTTAAAATAATCATAAACATCTCATCCAACAGAGTCATTTTCCCTTGAACTGGAGTGGCTGCATTTCGCAGCCTCAACTCAGCTGTTTGATGGGAAGGAGGCAGGGGGAGGGTACAGTGAGAATGGAGTCAAGCAAGCTGGGGTTCTGCCTTGCTTCTCAGCTGTGAGACCCCAGGGCCTATGTACCCCTCATTTGTGTAAGGGAAGGGGCAGTTCCTGCCAGCACTGTGACTGGGGAGGCTCCGGTGAGTGCAGGCTATGTGAGAGTACCTTTTACATAGGTGGTGCTCATTAAATGTCACCCGCATGGCATCAGCTCCTGTATCGTTCTGTCTTGTTTATCTTACTCACTGTTAAGCTTTTTAGTTATCGGGGCAAAGAATGCAGCAAAACTCTTAGGCCACCTGGTTTCCAAATTTATGACCATTTAGACAACAGCTAGAAGACTGTATAGAAAAGAAATCAAGCAAATCAGTACCACCAGGCAGTATGTTTAACAGAATACTTACCTCTAGCAACCCCTACCATGTTGTTGGGGATCAGACTTGGGCCTCTCACAAAAATCCCTAGCCCCCCCGCCTTTTTAAATTTTATTTTGAGATGGTGTTACTATTGCCCCAGCTGGTCTT
The DNA here is from genome assembly GCF_047511655.1 of Castor canadensis. Taxonomy (NCBI): domain Eukaryota; kingdom Metazoa; phylum Chordata; class Mammalia; order Rodentia; family Castoridae; genus Castor; species Castor canadensis. The sequence continues at coordinate 182,827,260 of NC_133388.1, read as the reverse complement.
GAACTCACAATCCTCCGGCCTCAGCCTCCTGAGTAGGTAGGATTACATGAGTGCACTGCCACCTTTGTTATGAGAATTTTACATCTTCATTAAAGCGGGTGTTCTAAGACTTTGACTTGCCAACACCTTTTTAACCTAGCTTAGTACTATTTATGCATTTTTTAAAAATGGAAGGGCTTTTTTGTTTGAAATATATCATAAATACTTGGTAGTTTAACCTTTTGATGAATTCAAATTGGCCTTCCTAGTTAAATTTCATCACCACCTGGAACCGTTTCTGTATTTCCAAAATGACATTTGTTTGCTTTGTAACGTTTCAGAGATAATTACTAGTGAGGAAGAAAAGCTGCCTCCTCTCATCTCCATTGTTTTGGGGCCTCAGGGTCCTTGTCACCTCCCATGTCCTGGCAGATGTGGTTAGGAACTTTGTGATGGGTGATCTCAGCAGACTGCTAGGTTATTAAACACGAAGTGCCGTGGAGGCAGTTGAACTTCACGCTTGGCTGGTGGTAATGAGCTCTTTTCTACCCCCATTGGTGCTCTGGGGACAGAAGGCCCTGAGATATGGGGAGAGCAGGTGTCTGCTTATCCTGTCACAGGCGCTCTGGTGTCCTGGCTGGGAACCACAGTGCCTGGCTCTCCACTGGGAAGGGAGGTCTGGAAGTGGAATGTTTGAATGTGATTCCTTCCTGTGTCCAATGCGACTCTTCTTATTCCAAGCTTATTTTTGGATGATTTGGGCTTCCTTTGAAGCCCCAGTTGCAGCATTTCTAAATTCTAAGCACTTGTGTGTATCTGAACTTCTTGGTCACCCCTGACAACCAAAGAACAAGAAACCCAGCTTGGAACCTTTTGTCATCATGAAATTTAAAGTTTGCTTGGATCTCTGTGCTAAGGTAAAAATTATGGCAAACATCTTTATTAGATTTATGTCAGAGGCTACTTTCTCTGAGGTAAAGGACAGTGAGTGCCATCAGTGAAATCAGTATTTTCTGCCCTGAAATGATCCAGGAGTTATAGGATCTTAGAAGTAGGGGGGTTGTTTCACAGGTGGTGCTTAGTGCCCAGCCGGAATTACTCTATCTGCCTACACTACTCAACCTGTCCAGCCTCCTTCACTCATCTAGGAGTGTACAAGTCTTGTAGGAGAAGACCTCTTTGGGGTCAAGGTCAGTCTCATTTATTCCCATCTTACACCTGAGTTTGTGGTTGGCATAGAATGAAAGAATGAGCAAATGCGTATACCCCAAATGTAACTGAAATCCAGTCCTGTGCACACACACGTACAGACTCATCAGAAGCAGGCCACCGTGGGTGAAGAATCTGAGAACAAATGTGACACATAAATTCCATCCCTTCCAGGGTATGAACGGAGGCCACCACCTGTTTCCTGCCAGCCCCAGCATGCAACAGCAGCTGGGCCAAGGTCAGGGGTTTGCAAGTGATCCAGCTCTCCACCTCCTGAATTTCTTCCTAATGTCAGATACCAAGCCCACTACCAACCACCCACCTTGAAGTCCCACATTGTGCTTGTTCCTTCCTGTGGGAGAAGGGTCTTCTTGGGGTTCATCCCTACCCCGTCCTACTCAGGTTTCTCACCCCACATATTCCAAATCAGTTGTGAGTGTGTTTACTCTTTAAGGCCATCCTCTGAAGCTTCCCTTGATTCTGTCTCCCTCTAGTCGCCCCCCTGCTCCCTTTCACAGAATGGAATTGATTTAATAAGCATATTGTAAAATCCAGCCATCTTACTCTGAACTCTGGAAAAGCATGAGCAGCGTGATTGCACAGCATAGGACTGGCCTGAGCCTGTGCTTGCTTGGCGTAGGCAGGACCAGGTTTCCTGATGTTGTGGGGTAATGTCTAACTTCCTGGGTGGTCTTGACGTGAAACGAGGTAAGTGTAAGGTACAGACAAAAAGCAGAAGATTGAAAATGAATTCCCTCAGCCTTTCCCACCAATGCCAGAGGCAAGTCCCCCTCAGTTCAGTATTACACTTCTGCTTTTTAAGTGATAAGACCCAAAAGAGGATGCCATTTGGAGAGTCAATTGCTATTGGCTCCTGCTCATGGCCAGTGCTGACCTTTGGTTCCTCTAGAGAGGATCTAAGGTCATTGTACAAAGTCATGTTTGGAAAAAGAATTCTTTGTGCCAAAATGTGAAGTAGGCACCACCAAGGACAATCTAGCCAGTGGTGATCGGCCCTCGGGTGCTTGCTGCTGTTTGTAAAGGAACTTTAAGATTCTCTATCTGCTCAGGCTCTGAATAGACAGCTGGATGCATTTTCTTAGTGGGATTCTGAGGCCTCAGTGATCCCAGATAAGGGACAGCCAGGCTCATAGGCAACAGAGCTGCTTTTGTCACAGCTGTCAAAACTATCATGCCATGCTCTCTGCTTTGGAAACCTTTTTGGAGGTAAGTCCCCCAGTTAACCACCTTCATTACATCTTCCTAATACTCATTCGGAAAACATGTTGTTGATTTGTTTTGTTTGCAATACTGGGGTTTGAACTCAGGGCCTCTCGAAGCATATTATGAAACAAAGAAAAGTCTCTGGGAGCAGCTGGAGTGACCCACAGGAACTTGGCCACAGGCTGGGCCCTTTGGATTTTCACTTCAGCCTGAGCCGTGTGTTGAACAGAGCCTCAAGAGCTGGTTCTTCTTGCCTGTCTTTGCATCCTATAATGTCAGACAGCTGAGTATTAGAGATCTTCCCCAGGAACTCCTTCCGAGGCTTGCACATGTTACAGGCCATTAGGTGAGAATACTGAGAGAGCTAACCCTTCTCTTTTTGTTAAGCAACCAGATAGGAAGCATGCTAGCAATCTAATAAAATTAGACAATCGCGGGCCATAAAATAAGGTGATTCCATCGAGAAATAAGGCGGTTGCATCGGAGACACACAGCTCAGGGGCTCCTTGCAAAAGCAATGGACTGAGTCTACAGATCTCACCGCCTCATGGAGAGAGTAAGATAATCGAGCCACTCTCCTTAGCCTCAGTGACTGAACCTGGAAGATGGGAGATAGCTCGAAACCCACTAATTAGAATAGACTGGCTGTGACAAGGAACTCATGACTCTGAATGAGGGGGCAGAGGAGTTATGGGAACTGAGGCATTGGGCATGTGGCTGGGGTTCCTCAAGCATTTTGGAGTTCTCTGTTTACACATAAATTTGTAGTCAAGTTTGTGGCAAAGAAGTCCCAAGTCTTGTAAAGCTAGATGACCACATATACTCCTATGGCTAATATTGAGCCTCCGTTTGAAAGGTGGTGGGTCACACCAGCACACCCTGTGTCTACACTGCCCACCATAAAAGGTTATTTTCCAAGGTGAACTTGAGTTACTTCTGTCCTTTGACTCTTGCCCTCTGTATTTGCCTTTACTCCTTTTCCCTCACATGCTATTCCCTAGTTTTCTTTTATCTTTTTAACCACAAAGCAAGGTTTACTTGTGGGAAGAAAGAGGAAGGAAGGAAGTGATGTTTGGAGGGTAAATAAATGGGAAGTTTGCACATATCTGATGTCCCGGGCTCTGAGCTGGGCATTCAGCACTAACTCCCACACAAACCTAGGGCGAATATACTTTGACCCTTTTTTGTAGGAGAAGAAGTAGAGTCAGAGGACAGTTCATTGCTTTGTAGGAATCAAAAATTCATTAGGATTCATTTCCTTTCTTTTTATGTTAAGCGCTCAACAGTGCGTCACAAACTCTTATGTACATAGGAATTGCTTGGGATTTTGTCAGGTTCAGACTCTTGAGTCAGCAAGTCTGTGTGAGGCCCGGGTGCTGTGTTTCTGCAAGAAGTTTCTTGGGTTTTGATGTTGGTTTTTTTTTAGGTGGCACAGGGGTTTGAACTCAGGGCCTCACACTTGCTAGGGCAGGCGCTCTTACCACTTGAGCTATTCTGCCAGCGCTTTTGTTGATTTCTTATGGTGCTGGAGATCAAAACCAGGGCCTTGTGCTGCAGGTGAGGGGACCATGTTTTGAGTGCTGAGGACAGGGCTGTGTATTTGCTAGTTTTTGTTTGTTTTTTAAAGCAACAGGAGGGGAAAGAAATTTAGATGAAGGCAACTGAAGGTTTGCTGTTCTAATTATCTGATCACATAAAAATCAGACCAGTGGCTTTCCTTTTCCAGTTATCACAACCTGTGGTTATGGAAGATTGACTGTATGTGTTCCCAAAAGTGTTTGACCAACAACAGGATTTTTGAGACATTGATGCCTAAGTTGAGAATGGCCATTTGGTTGAGGAAATCTCCAGTTTATAAAAAAGTCCATCTTACACTTTATCGGCTTTAGGTCATGGTTCTGCATGTGTAATAAAAGGCAGGGTCGAGAGACTTGTTCCTTACTTCTCCGCTGTTCTGTGTGCTTTACATTAACACCAGACCAGAGGACCACCAGCAACCCTCAGGGGTCAGCAGTGTTGTCCCACTGGTTGCCACAGGAGATCTGGCCATGTGGACAGACCATGCAGGAAGCCGTAGCTTTGCTGCCTCCACTTTTGGAGGGCCGTGGCTTTTATTCTGGGAGCAGTAGGAGGTCACACAATGAGAGCAGATCTCTGGTGGAGGCTGGCTAAGAAAAAGTTCTGAAGACGGCTTGAGCTGTGGAGAGACAGGAGGTGGCAGGCCAAGGGCTTTCAGAACCAGAACACGAATAGCTTTGGGGTAAAGTGGGCAGTGTGTGTGGTGGGTGGGGGGTGTCAAGACATCCTAGTGACAGAAATGCTCAGCTTTAGGATGAGATGGAGGACAGGGGCAAGTTGGTCACAACTGGAGGCCAGGTACTCACAGAAGCCACCAGCCAAGCCCAGGAGCACAGGGGAACAGAAGTGTTAAGAGAAGGTCAGGTCATGCCAGCCAGGGCAGTGTTGGGGTGTCCACCCCCTGTGTACGTGCTCTTCAGGGTCTGGTCACCTGTTATGAAATCAGGTTGCTGTGTTTGCTGGCTTTGGAAATAAAGGACATTTTGTCTCACTGGGGAGACTCTTGGGTCAAGGTACTTTGGTCTGAAATGTCCCCAGGAGCACTCAGCTGTGGCATCCTCCCTGGAATTCAAGTCCAGCAGACCTAGCCTGTCCCTGGTCTCTGGCTTTCCATAGCAGCTTGTTCCTTGCCTCTGACCTCAGTGCTGTGTGCATGTGTGTTCAAGCATGTGTTCATGTTTGTATGTGTGTGTGTTGGAGGGGAGGGTGTTTTAGGAGCAAGGGTGAGACCTAGGGACACTGGATGATGAAATGTTTAAGAACCACCATTAGTCATTATTTTTGTTTTCTTACACAGTGTACCTTTGGCTCTGCCTTTGGTCAGTAGCTTTATTTCAGTGAGGTTGTGTTAAAATGTGTATTTAGGAACACAGTGGTTGGTGACAGAGCACTACGACATACCAAGCAGATTCTGGAAGACCATGGCCAGAGTTTTCCAGGATGAGCGGCGCTGGGCAGCTTGAGCTCTAGCTTTGAGAGTTGAGAGCAGAGCCAACCGCTTTTCTTTTAAAATCAGATTTTGTGCTGGTGCCTTATGTGCATTGTTTTGTTTACTTCCTACAACGAATGACCTGTAAGCAGGAGTAGCTTTGCAGATGAGACAGTTAAGGCAGGTTGGCTGCCCAAGTCATATAGCAAGGAAGTTGTGTGGCTGGGGCTGGAACCCAGTGTTTTCTGACTCCAAAGCCTGTGCTCTAGGCCAGTGCCCCTCAAACTTCACAGTGCCTGTGAGTGGCCTCAGTCTTGTTACAATGCAGGTCTAGAAGGGGCTCCATGTCTGGACCCTGGGCCCCACTGAGTCACAGGTGTCTCTACCCTCTGGTATGTGGCTTACTTTCTCTGAATCTCACTTCCCATATTCCCAAACCAAGGGGATCAATTGCACATCTTCCCCTTCAAGTTGCTGTGAAAACTGAGATGATGTGTACAAAGTCTTTGTCAATCAAAATAATGAAAAAAATACTGGCAGTCTTTTCTTCCTGTCCCTTCCTTCTTCTGTGTTGCAGATCTTTCTCTTTGTTCCTGCTTCAAACTCATCACTTTTGTCCTTACATGGTTGACAGTCACCTGTGTAGCACAGACCCACAGGTTTTGTTAACAGATGGCTTGCTAAGAGGAGGGGTGGTCCTCATTTAACCAAATCATCTCAGGTGGGTTTAGAGAAGGGGCCTGCAGGGTCCACAGTCTCTTTGGGCCCAGGGATTAAACAGTTCGCTTCTGAAGGTGGCCTCTTCTGGGAGAGGCAGGGGAAGGCTTTCTTTCCCTGGTCATCATTCCTGTAGATTGAGAAGTTTGGAGCAATTGTAAAAGAGGAATGACAGATGAGGGAGCTCAAGGAGCTTCAGACAGGACTGAGCAAGCTGGGGCTGGTGCAATTAGCTGGGCTGTGTGCTCAGTGCTTGACTCCCTTCTAAGGGTGAATCAACAGCCCCTGGCAGTAGACTCTTTAAGAAGGCGTAATGCACATAATGTGTTTTTAAAAGATTGTAATTAAAATGATGAGTACTCGTTATTTGGGTGATTCACTTTGTGGAGACCCCTTGCTCTTCCAGGATTCTGGGGGGCCTTGTTGTATGGTGTCTGGGAGAAAGAACCCACTGTTCAGGCAGGTGAGGTCAGGGCTGTGGCCCCCAGTGTGTTGTGGGTATAAACAATCTATCTAACCTCCCATGGACAGGAGGCTACTTAAGACGTGGAGGCTGTCAGCAAGTAGGGATGGGGGGACTTGGGCTTGGGGTCTGGCATAGGGAGGAGGCTTATAAATTTCAGTTCATTTGTCAGATCTTGGGCAGCAGAGTCAGGTACACACAGCGCTCAGTACTCAGCGGTAGTGGCGTAATCTCCTTGAGTCTTGGTTTCCTTATCTATAACACGGACAGGGTAATGTACCTACTCACCTGGTTGTTGGAGAATAAAAATGAAGTAACACGCTCAGAGCTTCAGCTATGGGTACTTGGTATAGGCTTCATGATGGGGGTGTGCTCAGGGAAGTGTGTGTTAAGTTGGTGTCGTCATTGTGCCAACATCATGAAGTGTACTTACACAAGCCAAGACCACCATTTACACACAGTCTGTTGTTGACTGAAATGTCGTCATGTGGTACAGCACTGTGAATGTGAGTTCATGTTATTCACTCATTCCCCTCCTGTCTACGAGGGATACATGCCAAGAACCCTCGAGACCACAGATAGTACCAAACCCTGTATGTACTATGGTCTTTCTGTACATACATACCTATGATAAAGCTTAATTTATAAATTAGTCACAATAAGAGATTAACAGCAACCAATAACAAAATAGAACACTTCTAACAGTACACTATAATAAAAATTATGTGAATGTACCTCCCCAAATACCTTGATTCCTCATTTCACTATAGTAACATTTTGGGGTCACAGTTGAGCTCAGGTAATTGAGAGCATAGGAAGACTGCTGTGGTCTGCAGATAGGTCAGGATTATGCAAAAATGTGTGCTGTGGTAATAGCAAGTATGGATAGCATCTGGGTTTGAATCCTAGCCTATCCATCTCTGGGAAATTTCTCTTAGCCTCTGTTTCCCCATCTTTAAAACAAGGATTAGGCAACAAAAGACTGGCCTTAGAGGGTTGTTGTGGGGAGTAAAGGAATCATGCACAGTGCTTCTTGCAGTTGCTGGCTCGTTGAAGGCACTGAGTTGTAGGCACTTTATCACTTAGCTGATAAAATGCCTGCACCACGGATATCAGATAACCTCCCCATGGGCTTGGTACTGTTGACTTTGGCATCGCAAAAGCCTTGTCATACAGGACAGTGCACTTGAGGGTAAGCAAGCCCTGGCATCTCCAGGCCCCGCCATCATTACCATCCTGCCCTTTCCCAGAGCGCCTGCCGTGGGGCTCTGTTCCACAGTGAGCTGTGGAGGGCAGGAGACAAACCTTCCTGCTAACAAGAGTCATAAATGCCAGCCCTGGGCTGGGGAAGCCTCCCGCTGTTGGTTTGTATCACTGGAGTTAGCATCCTGTGGCGGAGTCTTAATTGGAAGAGGTAATTAGTGCTGCGTCCTGGGGAATATGATCTGGGAGTGAGAAGACCAGGGATGACTGACATCTGGGAGCTCAGTCTCACAGCCTGGGGTGGGAAGCACTGTCGCCCTGCTGGCTCATAGCTTCTGTTTTCGTTGGTAACCTGTTCTTTGCTTTTCCATCTATAGGAAATTCTACAGGAAGCAGAGATGTCATGGTTTTCTTTCTAAAGTACAGCTCATGTGGCTCCCCTGTACTTTCCTAGATTCCCCATGGCCTACGGAAGTTCCGACACCTCAGGCTGGCACCTGGGTCTCTTACCCTCCTTCCCCTTTGTCACCTCACTTGACAGTCCTCAGGACCGCCTCTCTCCAGCTCCCATGGAGCAGCTGAGTCCCTCATCCCACCTTGCTGTCCTCATGACTTCCTGGTATCCTCTTCTACCTCTCTGGGTCCATGTCATCTTTTCCTCCTTGGCTCTGGCTCTGTGTTTTGGAGGAAGCATTGAGAAGAAAGGACTTTCAATCTGAGGGTCCTGCTTTGAGTCCCGGCCCTGACACATTCTCTTCCTGTGACCTTGCATTGGTGACCTTCTATCCTTAAGCCTCAATCTCCTGCTTCATACAGTGGAGGCAGGCCTGGCAGGGTTGTGGGAAAGGTGAACCACTGGGTGCATAAGTGCTCACTAATGTAATGATTATACCCTGGTTTCTCTCTGATAGCACCAACTAAATCATGTAATTGAGCCTTGTAATAGCAGAAAATGGCTCCAGGTTTTCAGACAGCCATGGGCCAGAGCCAGCCGTGCTGGGTGACAGAGGAGAATAACAACCTTGCTTTCTCTTTTGGGCTCTGGAGGTCTTGCAAGGATCTTTCTGCACAGACTTTGGTGTGGGCCCCACACTACTTCCTAGTAGATGGCAGTATGTGAAGGACTTGAGGTTAGCAGCTTTAATGAGTGACACACTCACCTCCACCCTGCATGTGCAGGCCTGGCAGGCCCTGGGAGCAAACAGCTGACTCATGAGCCACAGTGACCCTGAGGCACAGCCATGGGAGACATTGCTGTGTGCTGGGTCAGCATGCATCTGACTCTGACTGTCACCATGGAGATGTGATCATTCTGCCTCACCCTCCTGCCTGCTGCAGCAGAAGCTAGAGTGACACCCAGAGGAAGAAATCTGCAGCCAGGAGGCCCACACACAACTTGCAGGGGCCTCTGATCTGTTCTCACGGTGTCCTGTTATTTTAACTACCCCATCCCTGTGACCAGGGGAATCTCTTTACCTCCTTCCAAGGACAGGTCAGGTATCTGCAAACAAACTGCCTTATTGAGTGGCGCCCAGGTAGATCTCTACCCTGTCTCTACCCGCCCAGCTCTGTGGCTGAGATTTTTTATTTCTGAATTTCAGACTTCTCAAGGTGCTTTTGACTGGGGCTGCCTTGACTATGGGATTGTTCTTTAGTTCAAATGTGGCTGAAGCTCCCAGTGTTCTACAGTGCTGTGTCTCTAGGATGTTCCCAAGAGAAATGGAGAGACATTGGAATGGTCCGGTGTAGTGCGGAATAACTCTCCTCCTGGAAGACTCACATGCCTGTAACTTCCTGATCTGCAGCCTTCATCCTGGCTGCGGTCTTGCTTTTGTCTTGTCCCTTCATTGGTTATCCTTTTCAACATGGTGCTGGAGTTAAAAGATCTGGTCCTGGTATCCTCCCTTGTTGAATTGCAGCCTCTCCATCACGGTCTTCATCAGATTTTGCAGTTTCCTGTCGCATACTTGAACTAAAGTCATAGATTCTGGGAAATTGACCCTAGAGTCATTGAGGAGATGAGGCAGGAGGCAAGGGTGACATAGCACGGATATAGTCCTGAGGTCTGGATTTCCTTGGTGGAAATATGGCTGTGCTCATGAAAATGGACTTAAAGCCTTCCCATTTGCAACTGTGCCTGGAAGTCTGCTCATCAAAAAATGAAAGGAATTTGAATGTATTTCAAGATGACACCCTTGCAGCTGGAGCATTGAAGCCCCTTTCACAGTTGTTTTCAAAGCTTCAGGTTTTATGCATAGTGCCTTACCTGGCCTGCTCTCAGATCCTGGACTGGGCTGCTTCTGGGGTACAGCTGCTTGTGTTGGAGAACTGAAAGCCTGTGTCTGTAAGTGCTGGTCTGTCTAAAGTTTTGTGATCCTTGAGTTCTCCACTGAGCACTCACTTCCCTGGACTGTGATTCTGCCTCTGAGAGTGAGCCAGAATTCTTTTGATTGGCTAAATTCATAGATTCTACTTGCCAAGAAACACTTGCTCTGTGTAGGGCTTTGCATTTTATCATGTATTCTCCTGTGATCTGAGATGCTCCTTACTCAAAAGTGTATAGAGTGAGTTGAGAATTCTACTCTACAGAGGAGCCCACCGAGGCGCAGAAGGGTCTGAGGTCATGGGAGTCATGTACCTAGTGAGGTCACCCCAGGGCAAGAGTGTGGTGCAGACAGACAAGGATGGCAGCTGTTTGCACAATGGCATCTCATTCACTCTCTTTTCTAGCTCCCAAGCCCAGAGCCCTGCCCAGAAAACTGCTTCCCTGAAAAAGGGAAAATTTGCATTTTTGGATCATGCACCCAGGCCCTGACAGACTTTGGCTGCCAAAGTCTCTGTAGCTGGGGAAATGGGGACATGCCATCTGAGAGTTTATCTATGAAAGAAGCACAATGAGTGTCAGAAATTTCCATGCATTTGACAGACTTCTGCCATTTTAATGTGGAGGTAGCAAACAGCTTTGTGTGGCAGCCTCATTCATTACAGATCCACACCTCCTCATCCCAGGCAAATCCACCTCTTCCAGTCAGATTCGGGCTTCTATTTCCAACCCTCTGCTGGTTAGTCTCCATTCACCCACCAGACATTTATGTCAGTGTCATCAGTGGGGCTAGCACAGTTCAGGGATATTTGGATGTCCCCATGGCACCTGGGACACAGCCAAGGCAAGCTGGCTGCTCCTGACTTCCATGTCTGTGAGTGGAACTCCCATGAAGAGGTTGCAGGCTTCACATGGAAACTTACCTTGGATCACTAACTGTCCCTTGCATCACTAGCTGTCCCTTGCATCACTCCAGCTATCGGGCTGAATAGCCAGTGCTCCCTGGGGCTCCAACGCCATCCTTTTCATTTCTTTTTCTTCACATCTTCACCTGAGTCCAGACTCCTTCAAGTCACCTGCTCTCTGAACGACTATGCTGTGCTCCATTTCTCCTTTCACAACCCAGGGTGTGAATCTTCTGCAGATGTCCCTGCCCTGCTCAAAAGCCCAGTGTTCCCCCCCCTCTGTGAACACCGGGTGTTTGGTTTTCATAGCACAAAATGTAGTATGGCATGCTCCCTTCTCACCCACTCTGTGGTCCAGTTGATGGGAGCAGGGGCTGTCTTCTTCTTTTGTCCTATATAGGTCACTGCATGGTGACCAATCTTCATGGATATGTGCTTGAGTAAGGCAGGACTTTCCAGTAAAGCTTTGTTTTCAGCTGCTGTAATGTAAGCAGCAGGTAGCAGTCCGCCTGGTGATGGGAAGCAATGGTTGACACCTTTGATGAGCTGACCAGAGAAGGGGCAGTTTCTCAGTCTTCCCAGAGAAGTGCAAGGTGGGTGCTGTGTGTTTTAAGGGATACTTTGAGGTTTTAGGTGCTGTTTGTTTTCTTAAAGCCAGATGCCTAAATTGGATGGTTAATTTTTCAAGTCTCCTTTGCATTTGTGAACTCAGCAAGTGTCCATTGTGCAGATGAGGTGTACTGGGGAAGGGTCAGAGTACTAAACTATTCTGGGCCCTGGATTTTTTTGTTGGCTGAAAAGAAAATGTGGCATTTGCCATATTGAGCCTGGTCACATTTTCCAATCCCTTTGGCCTCTGGTTTGCCCCTTACAAGGTGATGGATCAGCAGTTAATGAAGGTGGTGGGGAACTAGGGAGGCTTACTATGTGCATTTTGAATGTGAACACGTGCTGTTTCTTTGCATGTGGTCTTTGTAGGAAGGATAAACATTTGTGGGCGCTCCCATGACAACAGATGAAGTTCAAGTCAAGTGTTTTCAGCAGGGAACCATCCTTTGAAACAGAGAGGAGGGTGGGAGTCTTTTGATTACAACAGTCCTTCAGAGGATTCCAAATAATCCAGTTCTCTGCATTAGCTAACACTTGGTGGTTTCATTTAATTCTCCTGGAAGGACTGGTAAAAGCAAGTAGGTTGAATTGTTCTTGCTCTGATACAGAGGTGGGTCATCTTTCCTCTGCCCTTGCCATAGGCCCCTCCCTTTATTTTCTCCTTTCCCCTCCCTTCCCCTCCCCTCCCTCTCTCTCTCTCTCTCTGTTTGTATGTTTGTATCTAAGGTGTATCACAGGACGGTTTGCCATACCCGTCTTCTTGAATAGTTCCTCCCCACTTTGGTGACAAGAGTACCTACAATCTCTTCTCAGCAAATATCCTGAGTACTGTACAATATTATTAAATCTAAGATCCCAGGGGCACTCACTAGTGCCCCTGGGATTTTAGATTTACTCATCCCATGCACCTGCAACTTTGTGTCCTGTGACATACATTTCTCCATCTTCTCCTGGCCCCAGCCCCCAGTGACCACTGCTGTATCTGTTTCTACCTGTTCCACTTTTTTTAGAACCCACATGTAGGTGAGATCATGCAGTATTTGTCTTTCTGTGCCTGGCTTATTTAGCTTAACACAATAGCTCCATGTTTCTTTCGGTTGTGGCAAATGGCAAGGTTCCCTCCCTGCCCCTTTCTTTTAAGGCTAAATAGTATTTACATATGTGTGTGTGAAAGAGTGTATATGTGTGTGACAATTTCTTCATCTGCTTATCAGGGAGGGTTGTGTTAACTGAGCAAGGGGAGCCAGTCCGAGAGAAACAAAGCCAAGCCCAAACCTAAAACATGCTGTTCAAATGCTCAGAACCACTGGAGCACTGCCAACTGCCCCAGGGTTGATGATTTCTCTGGGAAAAGTGATCAGAATAGTCCACGAGTGGTTAGGCCTCTGCTCACTGGTGACAGTGCTGTTCCTGCCCAGCCTGGCTTTCTGATTTTGGAAGGCCTCTTCTAAGCTGCTCTCCTTCTGGGGGCCACCTCTCCTATCCCTGTGAGACCATGGCCAGGACTAACAAGGCTGTCATCCACAGAGCCTCAAACTAAACCCAAGCCACTAAATATTTAATTGAATTACTTCACAGTGGGATATTGTGACTCACGGTGAAAACTAACCACCTGCCTTTTCATCTGGCCCTTAAGAAGGAGATCTCTGGTTAAACATTTAAAGGTCAGAGTCACAGCAATGGCAGTGGCCTCATTTTTGCCTTTATTTTGTGGGTTTGGGTGGGGAGTGGGAAGAAGGGTATGCGTGGGAGGGGATTGTTAGGTGTACCTTCACTGGGTGGGGATTCCAGGAGATGGGACAGTGAACCTTGTTTTCCCCTGGCCTTCTTCCCTGGTCTTGATTCTGCAGAGGGTACTGGGAAGGGCTGGAATGGGGTCAAAGATGGCCTCTGACCACAGTGCTGTGCGCTGGAAGAAACTGTACTCCCTGCTCAGTCGTTCCAGATACAGTTTCATTTGCTCTACCAGAGCTTGGGTAGGCATTGAAATTCTAGTGCTCCACTTTTTAATTTAATTTTTTTTGCAGGAAGAACTAAAAGTGTTTTAACATTCTGGTCCTACCCTCCCTGTGTGTTATTGCTGTGTCAACAGGGCAGCCATTCCCACCACTGTAACATCTGTCCTCAGATGAAATGGGGCTTCTCTCTTATCCTCTAAGAAGCAGAGGGTTGAGTCCATTGGCTTTGCAGGTGACTTTGTCTTTGCTCCTCCCTGTACCATCTGACAGGCACGTCAGGAGGGAGGGATGGGAAGGCCTGTGGCAAAAATGTCTGTAGGGTTTGTTGCTCAAGTGTCCATTGAATGCCTTGACCTTGCTCGGCACCCCTGGGAGTTGAGTCAGTCTAGTGCCCTCTGCAAGTGCCTTGAATTTTCTAGAGAGCAGCCCCACCTTCTCCTCTTAGAAGACTGTTACCCTCCAACCTCCTCAGGACAAAAGGGCAGGTCTTCAGTAGGATGTTCTAATCCTTAACTGTCTTTATGTCTGTTGGAGATGACAGGTTGAAGGAGTGGAAAGAAAAAAATTCTGTAATCTGTGTGTTGCTGTTCCCCAGCTGCAAAATGATCTGTGTCTTCTGGTCCTTCAAGGAGAGGCATGTGCCAGGGTGACAGAGCATCAGCAGCCTGTGTGACTCTGCCTGGGGCTGATACATGTTTCCTGCATGATTCAGATACAGGGCCACATGACCTAGGGGCCCTCTTCCAGGAGTTGAATCCATAACTCTTACATCTAGCCAGCAAGCAATTCCAAAAGCTTTATTTTGTTTTAAAACAAGTCTGAAAAGAAGTGCCTGCCTAGCAAGCGTGAGGCCTTGAGTTCAAACCCAGTACGGCAAACACACACACACACACACACACAAGTCTGAAAAGATAAACTATCTTTGTTTATGTTGTACAAATGTGTGGCATTCCCACTGGCCACTGTCTCTCCCTAGTTATTTGCCCTTTCCTCTCCCATCACCCAGCACACATTTTCTGAGTGCAGTTCCATGCCAGCCACTGTGCATGGAATGGGAGCCTCACCTTCAAGAAGCTTAGTGTTGTGCAGAGGAAACAAAAAGTAGAGACAGCAGTAGGACAGTGTCGCAGTGATGATGGAGCACAGGGATCTGGCTCAGAGGGCCTCTCACAGGTATGCTGCTCCATGAGGGTGACACCCTACAGTGTGGGTGACACCCTGCAAGGTCTCGAAGGGGCTTGGATGCCAGCAAGGAAGGCAACACCAGTGTAGTGAAGGGAGCAAGGCACGCAGAAGCCAAGAGGCAAGTGAGAGGGAGAACAAGCACTAGGGAGCTGCCAGGACACTGTCACCTAGAGCACGTGTGCTGGCACTATGTGACAACCTTGTTTCTCGTAAAGACTCTCAAGTGCTCATTTAAAAGAACATTTGCAGCCCTGCCTCATTGTCTGTTAACTTTCATCGATGTCAACTCCATGAAATTCAGGTGAAATCTTTCCCACTTGAAAGTTAATTACCTGCTTTCAACCACGTGCAAGGAAATTTGAGAAAAGAAAATTTAGTAAGTATCCGTCCAAATCATTTGGAGCAAAGCACTTTGTCCGCAGCCATCACCCCCTAAGATGCTGCCATTCTCTTACTGAATGGTGACATGGGACGGACTTGTGGCATCTGTTTTCTTGGAACCACATTTCAGCGTTCTGGCTAATGGATGTGCTTCCTATGCTTTCTCCTTTCTCTTCCCTGTGTCTGGAAAGGCTTGTCTTGCCCATGTTTGTTGCCATGCATGACAGTGGGCAGCTGTTATGAGAGCTGCCTTGTGTGGAAGGCACATGTGGGAAACCCTATACTTGGTGGCACTTTGGACTGAAAGGAGAGGCCCTGGACTGCTGGTCCTCTTTGCTGTCCTTCAGCCTGGTCACAGTGTGTGGAAGGCAAGAGGGCTTCAGCAGCAGCCTTCCTGTCTGTTCCACTAGCTGCCCAAGCTTTAGCCTTGTCAACTGAAGACTGTGAAAAAACTTGGTACAGAGACCCAGCTCTGTTGTCGTCATCATTGAAAACCTGTCCTGTGATAATGTGGACAGATGTGGCATTCTTGATATGAACAAAGGCCAGAAGTGTTGTGAAATGGGAGTGTGTGTTCAGGGTACTTTTCTGTTTGCTTGTGAAAAATTGGTACCTGGAGGGTGGTGACTAGTTCCCAGTCTTGATGCTGCCAGGCACAGTCCCAGGGTCATAGGTTAGAGAAGCAGTGGGGTCTGGCACAGGCACATGGACTTTGGAGACACATGACCTTGTCTAAAGCACAACTCCTTCACATCTTAGCTGTGTGACCTAGGGTAGGGTACTTACCTTCTCTGTGCAAAGGCAATTTAAGACTATTGAGAATGTTGTTTTGGGAAGAGTTCAGGTAGCAGTCCGTCTAGAGGGGGTACTTTCACACGATACATTATACAGGACTGAGAAAATAGGCATAGCCCACCTAAAGAATCCCTTTCCCCAACACAGAATCAGGCGAGATGAGGCAAGGGCCAGATTACCTGTGGAAGCCTTGTTCTCTGTGCCTCGTTCTTGTCATCTGAGATGGGACTCTTCATGCCCACCATATCAAGTTGTCACAGGTATCAGAACCGAAGTACATAGCTTGTGGGCACAAGGTTGTGTGTAAGACGTGCTGGTAAGTTTCACCACATGGCTTTCTTAGATATCAGAAGTCTTTAAACTGGGGCAGCTCTGATTTTGAGAGGTCAGGGGGAGGGATGAGGGGAGTCCTTGCAGGGAGTTTGGGGTCTGCACAGAGCCCCTCCCCTCCTGTCTCTGTGAAATGTCTTAAAGGAGACTTTTGCTGCTTAAAGTAGCTCTGGTGGGTGACATCCCTTTTGAAGTACTGAGGACTTTTTAAGAACTTTTCTAGCTGCTACCCCCCATCCCCATAAGAAGTAGAAGAACTGAATTTTAGGTCTTTTGTAATGGATAGCCAGTTAGTGATCATTGGGCTCTGTGGTGGGGGTTTGATCCGTTAGTAATGGAAGCAGACAGTAGGGACCCCGCCCTTGACCAAAGCTCCTGGCTTCCTCCACTGGACGGCAAGGAAAGAAACACCAGCCTGCTCAACTATCAGTCATTTTCTTGCCACCCATACTCTGGGAATGACTCTGGAAAGAACATTAGGCAGCAGAGAAAGACACGCTGGCCCTGTGCTCACCGTCTGACTACGTGGCATTTCCAGATGCTCGCTTGCTGCTTACATAATCCTAATTGAGAAAACATTAGGATTTGTGGCAGGCCAGAGGTCAGCTGAAATGCTAGTCCTTAGGTATGGCTTTCTGATAGTTAAGAAGATTGTTTACTCATCAATCCTTAGAAGGGATTTCAACATTTGAAATGACAAAGCAATCAAGATTTCCCTTTCAACAGCGAAGTGCAGATTTGCTCAACAAGCAGATTGACAAGTGCTCAGTTCTGTTCCCGGTGCTGTGAGTGCAGGTTCAGAGTTACAGCAGCAGAAATCACTTCAGACTCAGAAAAGAAAGTTGTAAAAGGATATTAGGAAGCACAGAGGATTCTGTGGGCTCTTTGTCTGTGTTCCCATTTTATCATGACACCTGTGATACTTTAGGGCGCCCATTCACTTACGCACCTGACTCTCCCTGGAGAGTGTGGACTCTGAGAGCAGGGATGGTCGCATGGACTTTTATAGCTCCCATGTCCGGCACTGACACATGGGGATCGGATCACATTTTGCAGCCAAAGGCAGGATATCAGAACTTTGGCATATTGCTTGGCTAGCTCAAGTAATCAAGTGGAGCCAGTGGGGTGGTTTTATTGCCTAAAACAGGCCCCCTGGCAATAACAGGAGATGCTCAGGAGAAGCAGAATAACAGGAGATGCTCGAGGAGAGGCTGCTCAAGCCAGCGGTCCTAACTTCAGCAGCTCCCAGTACAGTGATGCAGAGGAGCCCAGGCTCTGTTGCAGCTGGATGTGGTGGACTGTTGGCGGTCAGGTGATATACCAAGGCCTGGCATCTCACACCCCTTCGAAATCTTGCTGGTCACTTGTATATTGGGGGTGGATGTGACTTAGGTGAGGACCTGTGGTGCCACTGTCACCTCTGCTTATGGCAAAGTGGGGAGAGAGGCCTAGATTCCTAGGCCCAGGCTGCCTAAGCATCTAGATCCTGACCAGGAAAAGGACCAACGTCAGCAGGTCCCCCTGGGACTCTGGAAGTCAGTTCCAGGACCTCAGGGTAACTGCACAGGAAAAGAAGAGATCTTCATGTTCTGGTTTCACTTTCTCTTCTACAGCAGCCATCCCCAAAGTAGATACCAAAGCAGCAATGATATTATTGAGAGTTTTCGAGGTTTTTTTTTTTTTTTTTACATTTTAATTTTTAATTGTGGTAAAATGCATACAATACAAAATTTACCATATCTGTTTTTCAGTGGATGGGCAGCAGTGATCTGCGTATTCACATGGGTGAGCTACACTCTTTGGGGCTTGGCTTTTCATCTGGTAAAATCGAAACGTTATTCCCTACTTCCCCTTCTCTCCAAGGCCCTGGTCATCCCATTCTCCTTTCTTTGTCTGTGAATGTGACTGCTGTGCACTTCCCATGTAAGTGGGGTCACACAGAATGGTGTTTGTCCACTAATGGGACATCCTGAGGGCTAGTGTTGCAGCTCCTACCAGAACCTCCTGCCTAAGGCTCAAGAGCCCGTGGCACACAGATGTCTTCTCCATTGACATTTGGGTCGTCTCTGCCTCTTGGCTACACCCCTACTTTTAAACCTTTCCAGGGGCTCCCCATCCACCTGGGGTGAAGTCTCCCCGCCTCCAGCTTGACCTTCTTAACAAGGTCCTCTCCAGACCCGGCCTCTTCCTGCCTCTCTAGCCTAATCCTCTGACTGCGACCCTTGTGTCCCATGTTCTAGGCATGTGGGACTCCTTCCTCCCGTGACTGGCCTTTGCTATTTGGGATGCTGTATCTGTCCTACTTCCAGACTCCCAGGACACTGTCTTAGCCAGGCTGGGTCCTTCCCCACCTCCCCAAACCACATGGTGGCATTCTCCTTTTTACTGCCATTTTATCCTACAGGGCTGGAACCTTTTTTAGGGCAATGATTGTGTGTCTGCACATGGTGGCATGGAATATTTACCAACCACATAAAGATACTGTCCTCTCCAATACAGGGGACTCCTCTTTGCCCTCTCTCCTTCCTTTTCTCCTGGCCATCAAAGTCCATATCCCAGGTTGAAACTGGATACTTTTTTTCCTGGTAGAAGAACTGTTATGGGACATGACCAGGACAATTAGTACCTGATTCTGGTATATAATGGGTTAAATAATAACCCAGAATTTAACTACCTTTCAGGACATCGTTTCTTTGAGAAAAAACATGTCCATTTCCTAACACTGTAAAAAGTCTTGTGGAATGTACACCTCTTTGGTCATTTGGAGACTGATGGCAGGTCTGCCATTGGTTTGGAAATCAGAGATGAGTTTTCCATGGCCATAGGAGGACAAAGGGGAGGAAAGGAAATGTACCCATCCACCCAGAATGGAGAGGAACGTGGTGTGCCCCTTCGTCCTGAGCTGGGTGATACCTACAGGGCAGGTTGTGTTTATAACATGACAGGCCATGGGCATTAGCACTGACCTCCATTTGAGCAGTGTTTCAGCCTCATTCTTTCCTGCAGCTGTCTCGGGTGAGTCTGGCCTCCCGCTGAGAGTGAGTTAGTGTATTTCAGAGTTTGCCAACATCTCAGCTGGATGGGGGCAACACAGCCGGCAGTGCCATGATTCAGTTCTTCCCACGTTTCTTTCTGGATTCGGTTGGGGTAGAAGAAACCCATGGCTCGCTGTCTATGGGAATTGCATACCCTTGGAATCGTGCAGTGTACAAGCTTGTGGAGCTGTGTACAGTAGCCCAAGAGGCTTGAAGGACCTTTCCATAGCTGTTTTTGGAGGCAGTGACCACCCTTCTCTGAATTGTTATACACACTTCTGCTGCAGTTGAGGTATTAACCAGAAAACTCAAATGTGTCATGCACTGAGGTGGGATATAAATCCTGACCCAGATTTGGTTGAGACTTTTGTTGTGGGAAGCTGTATACACAAAGACAGTGAAGACGCCTGGAGTCAGACAGCCATGAGTTTGAATGTTAATAGCATGACAGTCTCGTGCCATGTGGACATGGCCTGGTGCTCAGCATCCTACTTGAATTTTCCCATCCAGTCCCAGATGACTGTGGAGGACACACTGTCAGGCAAGGAAACTGTCTGAGGGAAGCTGGGGCAGTAACTAGGGATATCCAGCTTCATCACCCAAACCTTTGCCTCTATAGGATGCTGTTGCTCAGCGTGTCACCCTAGGCAAGTCTTTCTGTGCTCTGAGCTTAGCACCTCATCTGTAGGGTGGTCCTTTTCCTTGGAAAAGAAAGGGTCTTCAGATAAGAACCTGCTCCCAGCTGGGCACTGGTGGCTCATGCCTGTCATCCTAGCTACACAAGAGGCAGAGATCAGGAGTAGCGTGGTTTGAAGGCAGCCCAGGCAGATAGTTTGCAAAACCCTATCTTGAAAAACCCCATCACAAAAAAGGGCTGGTGGAGTGGCTCAAGGTGTAGGCCCTGCATTCAAACCCCAGGACAGCAAAAAAAACCAAAAAACACAACAAAACTAGAACAACAACAAAAAAGAATCGCTCCCTTCCAGGCCTCTACACTTCCTCCAGCACTCCCGAGGGGAACTGCTGTCCTCTGCTTCAGAGCCAGGTGAGCAAGCTCTCGGGCTGGAGTGTTTTGGCTGATCCAGGAGGCTGGCTCACATGGCAGGGATGACAAAGAGGAAACTCAGATGTCATGCTTTATAAACTAAGGTCACACCCCCCCACGTCCTGCCTGGTCTCACCCAGCTTAGATTCTCCAACTCTGAGAGGCTGAAGGTTCTTTGGAAAGAGGCTTTACGAAATCTCAGCGATTACTGTTGAGAATCTTATTTGGTAGGTCCCTTGTCCTTCTTTATCCTCAGCCAAGTGATTGTTGTCATGGCAACAGATCTGCTCCCTTGAAGGCTGTTCTAATAGAGTAGAAGAGGACCCAATGCTTCCTGAGATTGTTAGCAATTATCTTCTTTAAAAAAATTGTTCTGAATATTGGGAACACTTTAACGGGCCCTGTTCCATCCATTTGGGGCTTTTGAGGTTTGTGTCAGCTGCATGTCTTTAAATAAGAACACTTCTTTTTTTTGCCTTTTTTTTTTTTGTGCATGTTCTCACACGGAGAACCATTTTCCTTTTGTACTAATACTTTGTACCTAGTAGGTGCTCAGGTGTTTAATGTTACTTGAAAGACAGGCAGAGTATCAACTATTATTCCAAGTGTCCTTCATTAGATTAGCAGATAGATTTGTTCTTTCCCTTGATGACCTTGAATTTCAAACCAGGCAGGTCTCCCCAAGCTCATAGTCTTGGGGGTCTTAAATTCTTGTCCCTTTTGTTTTCATACCACCAAAGGGATCCACAGGTGAGTGTACCATGAACAAAGTACCTCTCATTGCCTTTGCCAGAGAGTTCAAATTTAACCCAGCTGCCAAAATAGAGTGTCTGCTTGTCTACATGGGATATTGTCCAATTTCTTTTTACCTCTATTTACCCCTTATTTGGCAATACCTATTGAGCCTTTATTCTGGGTCACTCATCTTGCAAGATACTGGGAATTCAAGGATGGCTTGGATATAGTTGCTGTCCACAAGGAGGTCCCTGTCTGATGAAGGACACCAGACCAGGGAGCAGTAAGCCCAGGACAACACAAAAAGTGTGACAGTGCATTCCAGTGCAGGGGGAAGAGTAGGTGAGCCAGCAACCATGCTGGTTCCTTTGGTCTTGCTTTCCCTCCCTTCCTCCATTCTCCCACCTTATTCTCGAGTACTGGAGAACTCTGAGCTGCCTCTAATCTTCTGCCAGACAGGCAGAAGAGAAAAGCTTAGTCTCTGAGTCACTCTGAAGTTTTCTGAAATGTCCCAGGCATAGGGAGGCCAGAGGCTGGGGGTAACCAAAGGACATTTTCTATCTGTTGATCATCTTATGTGGACCCAGTGGGCCCTCAGACCATACCTGGTACTCCCACACTTTCTCTCTCCTCTGGGTCAGGGATGCAGTTTCACTCATTGGCAGAGGATGGCAGTTACAGGAAGTCTGGTTTGGGATGGGAGACTTCGGTGGGGGTCAGGGAGCTTTTGCAGTAGGCCCTGATGTCCTTGGAGGTACAACATGGACGTCACATTTTCTGTGTCTCTCCTCCAAGTCCAGCAGCCTGACAGTATGGCACATAATGAAGGTAGAAGGTGGCCTGGTGGGCACAGGATCAACCAGGGCAAGTAGCATTTTAGGGACCAGAGTAAGCACACCACACCTTCTCCACTAGAGCCACCTATCTTTCACCTGGAGGGTCTCTGTGTGATGGTATTCCCAAAGACTTGGGAAAGTATATTGACCAGTGAAATCCTTCCTCTCCAGAGTGGGTGATGGTCTAGCAGCAAGCAGGTTGCCATCATCCATGAGCTTGATAGAAATACTGTGCATTTTAGCACCATCCCCTGGAGATTATTAAAGTGTGAGGAGATGTGCCTTCAGAACTCTTCTGAGACCTCAGGACCAGCGCAGCAGGCATAGGGGCTGCAGCCCTGTAGTACTCCTGTGTTTCTGGCAGGCATTGCTAGCTGTCCTGGCCCTCTGTTTTCCACTTGGAATTCCAGTCACACAACCCCAGCACAGGTCTCCGGGCCTCCGTTACCACCTGATCATAATTAGCAGGAGCTAACCCCCATGGGCCATGTCTGCTTTTGTCTGTAACTCATCCGAAAAAAAAGCAAATAGCTCTTTGCCTAGACTAACGGTTAAGAATTATGACCACAGTCGTTCCCCAGGGTAGAGAGAGGAGACACTGGGACCCACTAAATGAACAGCTGTTGGCAACCATGACATACACCACGCAGTGGCAGTAAATAAGACCCAGCTGGTCCTCTCTGGGGTTGGGCCATGACCTTGATGGAGCAGGGAAGGCCATTACGTTTTCCTGTCTCCTATGCTCCCTGTCATGACACAAGGTCAGCCCCTCCATCCCCCAGTCCCCATGGCCCTGACAGCTTCCTGTTGGGAGTAATTGATGACTGAGCGACTGTGAGGTTCATTGAGAGTTGTTTTCTTATTTGCATCCCGTTAGGAGAACACAGTGCAAGGGTGGGAATGAGGAGAAGAAGGATGTGCGAGGAGGGAACAGGAAGAGGAGGAATAGTAGGGATTACCTAGCAAAAAAGTTTTCATCACAGCTATGTGGCCAGCTCTCAGGGAATCTAATTTAGTTTAACTTCAAGTTCTCCAGGATGCTCTAATTGTGTCCCGTTTTCATGGAAATCGGTCTGACCTGGGAGGATGTTTTAGGGGTACACATTTTTATCTTCCTGTCACAGCAGTGGCTTCTGACCACTGAGGACTCTGTATTCTTTTAACTTCTATGGACCTTGTCAAGCTTTGTAAGATCTTATGTACTGAGCAAATTACATGTTTAAGTCCAACCCCCTTTTCTCCAGAGGCATACAATAATTGTTAAGCTGGGGTCATTTCTTACTGTATTTGAACAATTCCATCCCGAGGCAGAGGACCAAGAACACCTTAGTGAGTCTGTGCGTTAAAGAGGCTTTTAGAGGTTCTGAGAGTAGTTTGTGATCATTTACTTGACCCTGAGTTTACACCTTGCATTAAATAGAGGGAAGAAAGGAGGGTGGGGCCTGCCTGGCCTATGAGGACAAGGGATCACTTTGGTTGTAGCATGGTGCTATTTTCTCACCTGACTGAACCTCACAGCTGCAGCCTTTCTCTGCTGTCTCAGGGTTGGAGGTTTAGTCGCCTTTCCCCATCTGCTTAGATCAGAAACCTCCAGACATTCATTCAGGAATGATGGGGTAACAGAAAAGGCAGAGAGAGATGCTCATAGGATGACGGGACATGATTTGGTTTAAATTATCTTGGGTGGGTTTGGTGAGGAGGTCAGCTGGAGCCTTTTCCCTCTGACTGCCTCCCTAAGGGCCTCTGATGGATTCTATGCTTCATTGCCCCCACTTTTCCTGTGGAACTTCCAGCCTCGGGGTGAGCAGCAGGAATGGCTGAGGGGGACAGGGAGAGGGGAGGCACTAAGAGAATTGAGGGAGATCAAACTCACAGGACTGCCACTTCCCACCCAGACATGTCTGCTGAGTGTCTCTTAGAAGCAGAGCAGGAAGAGATCCTGGATTCAGCTCAGCAGGGCAGCACCCCCAGGAACTTGGCTGCAGAGGGGAGTCAGTTGAAGGCTGATTGGGGAAAGCTTCTCCTAGCACATAGGAAAAGGTCCTCTGCATGAATAAACAGCACCTTCCTTTCCTGTTAAAGAAAGCTAGCAGAGCCTGAGGGCACATGTCCACCCCAGCCCCAAGCCGAGCCTTCAGCGCAGACCAGCTAGCTTGTACCTAGTCCAGCAAGGAAGTAGTGGTATGGTTTGGATCTGACTGATGAAAATAGATGTTCAGGTAGAAGAATTCTTATTGTCTCTCGGTTACAGGACCTCGCCATCTGCCAAGTGTTTCTATCAGTGGTACCCATTGGCAATGGTTAAAAGTTCCCCATGGTTAAAGGTTCTAACTGTGAACACAGCCCTCAATGCCAGTCCTGATTCTGTGTGACCTCAGGAAAATCCCTTAACCTCTCTGTGCCCCTTTTGTCCTCATTTGTAAAGGGAGGATGATACCTACTTGTAGTAATTTCTATTGGAGATTTTTAAACGAATGAGCCTAACTTTCCTGCATGGTCCTGCCACATTGCCACACTCAGGAAATGGTGGCCATTCCCAGTGATGTAGAAAGCTGCAGGATTTATCTCTGAGAGATGACAAAAATCCACATGGTCTGGTGTAGTTCAAGGATGGACAGATGTTCCTTAAAGGAACAAAGTGGTTCTTAGACCAGGAGCATATAAGTGTGACCTGATTGCAGGTATGGTAGGGTCAAAGATACCTGTCTGTCACAGGGAGGTCTAGTCAGCAGCAGAAACAGAGAGGAGCCCAGTTAGGGGGAGTTAGGGGGGCAACAGGAGGCTTTCGTGGGCTCTTACTTTGGCCTCTAAAACACTACTTGCCCTGTTTGATTCTGCACCCACCAGGCTACCTTCTATCTACATTAGCTGCCATCCCGTCTGCTGAGGAGATAACGTCAGAGCCTGCTACCGCAAGCAGCTTATCTCCCCAACAGTTAGCTTTTGTGAGCAGAGAAAACGACATGTGGTTTATGCACCAGGACACATCTGCTTTGCTGGCATGAGTTGGCACTCTGCAGTTGTTCTAGCCTGGCTCCAGCAGAAGCCTCTTTCTGTGCCCGCATGGCAGGTAGGCTGTGGCCATGGGTTCACAGTGGCAGATGTCAGGGTGCCAGCCGGCATTTCCTAGTGACCCCCCGCCCCTTTCCCTCCACGGCCTGTAGCCAGGCCCATTCCATCAGAAGCGAAGACAGGGAGGCATCCCTGTCAGAATGTGTTTACTCTGATTCTGGTTTTCATGGTGTGAGCATGTCCGTGTTTTTGTGTTTCCCTATTACCATTCTCGCTTTGCTTTTCAACAGCAACAAGCAAAGGGGAATATTGGTCTTTGTGGCTGCCAGAACCTTGTGAGCCAAAATCTCGTGCTTGCTGGTCTGAAGCCGCCAGATGGTGGTAGGATTGTGTGTGGTTTTGTTTCCTCTGCTTTTCGAAAAGTCGTGAAGTGGGAGAGACTGAGAAGTAGGAGATTGGCTGAAGGATTGTCATCTGATAACAGCTTGCAGGATCTTCCAGCCCGTGTGTGGGCACAATGGTGTCTTCCCAAAATGGGACACTGACCCTCCCAGCACTTGCTGAGCGCACGGTATTAGCTGTCCTGTAAACACCAGCTGGGCCGTCCATTACATACTCAGCTATATACAGTAGCTGAGTAAAACAATTTTTTGAACAGGAAATTCCATGTGTTTTTCTCTTCCTTGAAGATTGAAACAGTTGTTAGGATTGCCATTGTGGTCCAAGGGAAGTGGCGCTTCCTTTGTAGGGGGGCTTCAATAGTTTGTTTTTGAAGATTTTTTTTAAAGGCTCTTTTCACTTTTGTCCTAAGGAACCTCTTTCTGTGGGTTAAAGTACTGCTCCAGATTCTCATCTGTCAGTTTCCTTGACATCAGAGTGTGTGTTTCTTGCCAAACCATGAAGGTGATCTAAATGGCACATGCAAAAGAATTGGAATGGTTTTGAAGCCATTGCCAGGGCCACCGTAAGCGTCAGATGCTGTTCAGTGACGTCTGGGTAACCACTGTCTGGTGGGAGGAAGAGGAGCCTGGTCTCAGGTTGATGGTACACAGTTTATATGATGACTTGAAATAGAAGAAACTGGCTTTCTTCTTCTCTCCTTCTCCCTGGAGTTAAGCAAACCCAAGGCCTCAGTGGTGTATGGTTATCCACTTGTGCATCTCTCTGTGCTCAAGGATAAAAATAAAAATGCTGATGAAACCAGAAGAAACATAGCTTGTTAATTTGATGTTATTAATATCCTGAGTGTACACTTTGACCTTTAATGAAAATGATGATCCCCCTGGCAGGAAAGGAGGCTGGAGAACATGGAGGAATTTCCCTCAGTTGAAGAAAAGGCAGTGAGCAAGAAGTCCTGTGAGCACACCAGGGCACACCTGCTAACCACAGGCAACAGTGTGATGCTTCACAGTAAGGAGTTGCTGGTTTGTCCCTCCATTGCACCTTCCAGCTTCAAGGGCACCAGGAAAATCCATCGTTTTCAATTTTAGCAGATGAGGTGTTTGCTCTGAGGGCAGGTGCTGTGTCTCACTTTGTGGCACAGTCGTTAGAACAAGGCAGTGTGTCCTAAACGTTGGTTGCATACAGGAATGCTATCCTGTCTCTACTTTAACATCTTGGTTTCCAGGAAGAGGGAGCCTGTGATCCAGCTTGGAGGTCACCTGGGGGATCCCCCTTAAAGTGCCTCCACCAGGTGTGCCCACCTCCAGCTGAGGTATGGCTGACTCCCTTGCCTGGAGCCCCTAAGTGCTCCTTACAGATCTGTTGTTTTGTTGGTCTGCTCTAGGCACCTAATGGCCTTTTGGATTTTGCCCTTGACTTTGTGTTTTGGGTAAAGTGTGTTCTTTGTTTGCTAGAGGGTCACAGTTGAACATCCCCAGGCATGAGACCTGCAATCCTCTTTTTCATTCTTAGGGACCAAGCTGTCACTCAGATGCCAGTGTTTGGCACTTGTACTCTCTCTTTCAAAGACTGTGCACCGTTACTTAATGTAAAGTGAAAGAATCCTGAAACGGAGCAGGGAAATTGTGGAAGGAAAGCACCCAGCTTCATGGTCAAGTCTGACGCTCCCCCTGCATGTGCATGCATGTGTGTATGTGCAGAACCGTTTCAGCCGGGGTGAGTGCTGGCCTCCAGACATCCCCCCCGAAGGCAGATGGTGTACCCAGTCGTGTCCTGCTCGCCCAACCAGGGTGGCAGCTGATGCATGCTGAGGTAACTTCTGTGATGCAGTGCCTGGGCAGGCCTCCAGCCGCTGTCAAGGTGAAAAGACACCTGGCATTTCTAGACTCTGAGAATAGGCTTTCGGGGAAGGATAGTAAAAATGAGAGGGAAGCTGTGGGGGGGTGGGGTGGTGGGGGGGAGAGACTGAGACTGACTCTGACTTTCCTTATGTATTGAGACCATGCATCTTGCTAGGCCATTGCTGGAATGGCCCAGAGTACCTCATGACAGTCCCAAGCACTGGGTTCAGTGGTGGCTTTCTTTTGCATTCTTGGCTTGGAAGGAAGCTGATGGTGCTCTGCAATATAAAAATTACCAGCCAAGGGAGACCCAGGGCCAGGGCCGCCTTGAAACACTGTGGGGCTGAGGCAGCTGCCTGTCTGTCTGGAGTGTGAGGCAGAGAGATTGATGCTGTCGGGAGCAGGTTGATTGTGGGGCCACAGCTTTGAGTTCTGTCAAACAACCACTTTGAGACCGTACAACTGTCCACGGGGAGCCTTTCCAGGCTGGCCCTCTGGATGCTCCTGAGATGTGGAGGACCAATGCCGGCTTTCATGGAAACCACCTTTTGCACTATTCATTTGCCTTCCATGTCCTGATTTACTAGCTCCTTGAAGAAGGGTGATAACAGATGGGGGAGGAGAAGGGCAATATTAGATGTGGGAGGGAAGAGGGTGATTACATGGTTCATAGTGCATTGTAATGGACATGTGATAGCCTCACCAGAGCTGATTACTCTGGCCTCCACTGTCCTGGAGGATGTGGTGAGTTATTGCTGCATCAGACTGTTTAATTGGCCCACTGAGGTAGCTGGTGCTCCTTATTTTCTCTATAAAATATACCTATCCTACCTTCGGTGTCCACACACGTCTCCTCCCTAGTTACAGGCTTAACCAGTTGTATGATTGCCTGTAAATAATTTAGTTATAAAGTACAGAAGCCCTTGGAATGTGTGAAAATCAAGACTTGTTTCTATAAAAGAAATGGAATGTTCAGGAAGATATGATAAAAGCAAGTTGCTTTTATACAAAAACCCTGTCATCAAATTAAGTATGCATGAGACAGTGGTAAAAGACTGAGGATAATGGGGACCCTGAGGCCCTCTCTCAGTGATAGAGCACTTGCTCGCATACATGAGACCCTGTGTTCAATCCCCAGCACCACAAAAATAGACAAAAAGATTATGGACAAAAACTGTAAAAATCTAGGATACTCAGATTGCTTCACAAGCAGCCCAAACTGGAAGTCATACATGATGTGTTTTGCAGCAAAACTGCAGTTAGCATTCTCTCTCTCTCTCTCTGAGTACAGTCATCAGCATTTGAGTCTAAGCAAGTCAGACCCTTGCCAAGGCCACATGAACAGCTAATGGGACAGGGACCTTAAAACCATGTCTAGGCTGATTTCAGGTTCAGTGCCTTAGCCCAAGGACTCAGGATTAGGTACGAGAATACTCTACCAAAACTCTGTGCCTCAAGAGGCCTGCCTGTTCTCAGGCATGTCACAAGGTGGGGAGCGAGGTGGGGATAGCTGCTGTGGAGCCCCATGCTCTTTGGGAGGTCAGTAGAGAAGGACATTACTTACTTCACCAGACATGCTTAGAAAAAGGTTCCTGGTCACAATGTCACAGGGGGACCTACATTCAGATTTGGTGTATTTGGGCGGGTGGTTATGTGCCCCCGGCCATATATTCACACCTCGCTTTGATCTTTTAAACTTGTAACAAAGAAGCAGTTCTGCTGTGAGCTACATGGAGCGTACACACACTCTCTTGTGTCTGCACACAGAGAGGGAGAGGGCCCCCTGGGGTTAGGTTTGTGTGGTTCCTGTTCTTTGTCTCAGATCTTCAGGGACACTTTGGAGGCTGGCTGGTCATGGTTGGTTGGTGTCAGCTGGAAGTCCCACACCATGGGATGGGTGGAGGACGCCTTCTTGTTCCACACCCCCCCCCCACTTCCTCCACCAACTTCTGAGATCCTGTGGACAGATCTTCTAGCTCCACAGCAGGGATCTTCTGCAGCCTTCCATCCTGCCTGGCGTGGACTCCCAGGATCCCTTTCCTAGTTACTTGTATATTTCCAATAATTTGGACTTGAACATAAGCTGTCTGTAGTTGAATTAATGTGTCCCTAAGGCTGTGGGAGGGAGACAGGGCCTGTTGACTGTGCAAGGAATGTCAGTTGTGTGTTTTTAAATTAATGTTTCTTTAATGGCAAATGGAATATTTTCTCATTACGAGAATACCAGTTTCCTGTTGCCTCTGTGCTGATGAGGCTGGAGGAGGCAGCAGGCTTAATAGCTTTCCCAGCTTCCATAAGGAGTGTTTTGGGAAGGCTTCTGGCTCCCCAAGCCCAGCCCCAGACTCAGCTGCCCCTCCTTATAGGAAAAGGACACATGTTCCCCAGACCTCAGCTTCCCAACAGGGGCAAGCTGGCACCCAGGGGACATCTGGCAAGTCTGGAGACATTTCTGATTGTCATGAAAGGGGGTAAGGGGGTGTGACTTACATCTAGTATGTAGAGGCCAAGGGTACTGTGAAACACCCTATGGATGACCAGGACATAAAAATGGTCATTCTATACAACAAAGAATGATCCACAGTGTCAAAAGAGCCAAGATGGAGAGACCCTGCTCTAGGGATTCTCCTGTAGAGGTTCCAGGGAACATTCTTCTGTCCAGTGCTTCTCCAACTCCTAATTAGCCTCCTGACAAAATTAGCCCTCTGAGGGACAGCTGAGGCACACAGTGACTTACTGTACCGTGTTTCCACCAAAGCAGTTCTTAAATCTTGCTTCTTCCCGCTCTGCCTCTCCCTGCAGCAGAAGCCTGCCTGATAGAAAGGCTTTCAGTCCTTCCTGCTCACCACCTGCCACCTGCCCATGCTGTGAGCCCAGGACTGTGGCCCATTAGGCCCCTGCTGTGTGGAGACATGGAAGTGCCTGCAAATGAGGCACGGGACAATGCCACTTGGTGGACGCTGCCATCCTGCCTTTCTCTGAAAAGCCACCCGGGCAAGTGGCAGGCGGAAGAGTTCAGCCACACCGACTGTAAATAGGAAGGAACAGTGGCTTGGTGGTGGCCTTTGCCCCCCTAATTTCTTCCCTGCCTTCCAAAAAACATGCAGGAGACAATTTGTATTCTGTGTGTGATGTTAATGTGTCTCTCTGTCCTCAGTTGGGAATGTCTCCAGCTTGTCATAGCAGGGAAGTCTTTGCCTAGCTGTCAAAGCAGAGTTTGGATCTTGGCCTCACAGCTTCCAAGCTCCGTGGCCTTCGCAGGCATGGAGTTCTGGCTTTGGTGGTTTTCAGTGATAAGGTGGAATGGTAGCTCCGTGGCCTTCGCAGGCATGGAGTTCTGGCTTTGGTGGTTTTCAGTGATAAGGTGGAATGGTAGCTCCGTGGCCTTCGCAGGCATGGAGTTCTGGCTTTGGTGGTTTTCAGTGATAAGGTGGAATGGTAGGTGCCTACCTTCTAGGGCTGCTGTCCAGAGCCTGTGCCTGGTGCCTTTTGTCCCCATCCCCTCAACTAGCGGTGTGCTCCTCAAGAGCTAAGCCCTTGCCTGCATTAGCTTTGGCTGCATGGTAGATCCTTGTTGGGGGTTGGGTTGTGTCCCCTAAAAGGTATGTCAAAGTCCTAATCCCCCATACCTTTGAATGTGACTATTTGGACATAAGGTCTTTGCAAATGAAATCAAGTTAGGATGAGGTCGTTAAGGTGGGTCCTACCTCAATAACACTGGTATCTTTGAAAGAGGAGAGGAATTCAGACCTAAGCCCTCACACAGAGAATGCCTTGGTGTGGACATGAGGAGGGGACCATGTGATCACAGAGGTAGAGATTAGAGTAGTGCCTTAGTCATAAAGATGGTGCATTGCAGTGGCCAGGCAGCCAGTGTCCTTGCTTTGAGGTGTTTCTCTTAAGATCAGGGGAACTCTCCCCATCAGCCTTCTCTCCATGTCTTTTTCCCATCCCTGAACAAGCCACTGCCAAAGGGGGAGGATTTCGCATCATCTAAGCATGAAGGGATGCTGAAGAATCAGCCATAGGCCCCTCCACATGTTCGAAGTTCACGGCTTTTAACCCAGTTTTAGAAGACAGAAAACTTTACCTCAATGATGTCCATGTCTTAATCCCCAGGACTTGTGAATGTTACCTTACAAAACATACTTGCCAAATGCTTTCTGTAGATATGATTCTGTTGACGCTTTTGAGACAGGGACACTATCCTGGATGATCCCATGGGTGAGGTATAATGACAAAGCTGCTTTAGAGAGCAAAGATGTCAGAACAGAGAAGAGGTCAAAAAAGAGAGAAGCTGCCACACCTCTGGCTTGGAAGATGGAGGAAGGGTCTATGAGCCAAGGAATTCAGACAGCTTCTAGAAACTACAAAGGGTAAAGAAACAGAGGGAGGCCTAGAGCCTCCAGAAGGAACACAGCTCTGGTGATACTTTGGTTTTAGCTCAGTGAGACTCATTTTGGATTTCTGACATTCAGAACTGTAGGTTAATAAATTTGTATACTTTAAGCAGCTAAGTTGGTGAGTAATTTTTTATAGCAGCAGTAGAACTAACACACCATCATTTCTCCAGGCTGAGCTTGAATCCATATAACCTCTTCTAAGATTAAGCATCTCATTTATTCTGAACCTTTTGTAATTTGTGTATCTATAGAAGATATACAAATACTTAGGGAATAAACAAAAGACAAATCAAGTTCTGATCCAGCCTCCAGGTAACCAGCTTGGTGATTTGCTCTCAAAATGCTGAATGTTGGTTCCTTTGGTCAACACCAGTGCTGGGTGCCAGGAATGTAGAAATCAGTCAGATCTTGTCCTCCCTCACAAGTGGCCAAGTGCCCAACCAGCCATTTATTCCATAAATACTCTTCTGTCAAACTGAATCTCTTCCAGATGTCTTCTCTGTCTTTGTAGTGCTAGCCAGTTTCCTCCCATTCAAACCTGCTGATTTTTTTTTTAAGTCCTACCAAAGGTCAAGAGAGCACACAATGATAAGCACTTACACAGACAAACCTATTTTTAGGGTGCCCCATGATGCCAAGATCAGCAGATTCCAACTTTGAGTCCTGGGGTCCACAGAGGATGTCATCTGCCTCCTGTTCTCATGCCAGTTGGATAGAGATGCTGCTGTTTGGAAGTTTTCTTTGCTGTTCTTTATTTCCTCTGCTCTATTGTGCTTCCTGTTCTTCTGTGGCACGATAGCGGGGCATGTGTGTTATGTTCGGAAATGGCTTACTATCTATCGTTCCACAGTTCAGCTGTTTCTGGGAAGCCCCAGGCTTTCCTCTGGGTAAAATAAATCTATGGAAAGAATCTAGGAAGGTAACTGAAATAATAGGGCAGAGAAATGGTGAGGGGAGACTGGCCTTTGCTATGACCTTCCCAACCTCCCATCTCTGTCTCAAGGAAATAGAGACACAGGTTATCTGCACACTAGCTCCTTTCCCTGAGCTCTCTGTGGTACCTTAGCCTGAATGGAGCTCGGTCTCTGCGGTACCACTTACATGGTTCTAGGCGCAAGAACCAAATTATGAAAGTTGGCTGCAAAGAAGCCCTGATGCTCAGACTGGTGTGGAGATGGGTAAGTTTGGCAGGTGTGTCTTCTCGGCCCTGTTTCTTTCCATCTCTTTTGTCTGCGTGAAGCACGGTGTAGCTGAAAGGTTAAATGCATAACTCTGAAGATTCAGCCTGGTGGATTTCACTTACTTGCCATGTAACCTTGGACGTGTTACTTGAAGCACTTTTTCTGTCTCTAAAATGGGTGTGGTAACGGTACCAGTGCAACTGGGAATGTTGTGAGGATTAAATGAGTGAATATGTGCAAGTACTTAGATCAGCACCCAGACATCCTGAGCACCACACAGTGGCACATCCTTCCCCGACTCTGAACACGGTTCAGTTCCCCAGCATTTTAAGTGGCTGCATTGCTACTCTTTTATGTGGCTGTGGGCCCGATTCCTGTAATGGGATTTTGTTTCTAGGTTTTTGATGTTGTAAATAGCATTTCGATGGCTACCCTCAGAGGGAGGGATTTGCTCTCATCCTTGACTATTACCTCAGGTTAAATTTCTAAGATTAGAATTGCTGGATCAAGTGGGGCGAGCATGTGTGAGGCATTTCTTGATAGATGCTACTGAATTTCCCTCCAGGAAAGTCTTAGTCTTCAGTCCTACCAGCAATGAATGAGTGTGCCAATTTCCTTGTGTAGCCAGGTTATTAACTTTTAATCAAATGAAGGCCCAGGAAGAAGAAGAAGAGATATTTCCCTGGGGATAAAGTGCTCCTCATCCTTGCTTACAAGCAGTAAATGCTCCAAGAACCCAGAGAGGGCCCCAAGGCACGTACAACACGTGGTCATCGCGCCCTCTACTGGCTGTCCCTGGTGAAGCGGCATGAACCACAGTAGGTGGCCTGCTGACAAGGCTGCAGTAACCCTTGCCCTTGGGTGCAGCATTTTAAAAAGATTTCCAGCTGCTTAAAATGTCAGCCTTGGGTGACATTTACTTCTTGCGCAGGTTCCTTTATAGCTGTGATTCTCAGCAGAGGGTAATTTTTGCCCCCCAGGGAATACCCGGTACCATCTGGGGACATTTTTATACGTCACACAAATCTGAGGGATCCCGCAGGGTGAGCCTGCTGTGGACTTCTAGTGGTCAAGGCCAAGAATGCTACTATACATCTAAGAAGTCTCAGGACAGCCCACAACCAATGTCGGTAGTGTTAAGGTTGAAACCCTGATTTAGAGAAACGGAAGAATTGTCCCGAGAAAACTGCTCTTTTCAGACTGAAGTAAAATATAGAAATAGGGATACTGAATGTGTTACTGTTATTATTTGGTTGCATCAGTTTTTTTGGTTGGTACTGGGGTTTGAACTCAGAGCCTCATGCTTACCAGGCAGGCACTGTACCACTGGAACCACTCACCAACCCAGTTATGGTGGTAGAAACCTGTTAGTTTTACAGAATAAAATAGACAGCAGATGGAACTGAAACAGCAAGTTGGCATTTCTAGAAGAAAGGACAGAGCAAAATGCAACTCACAAAAATGTCATGTGTGTTAATAGGGAATTTTTTTCCTTCTTGACTTGACTCGGCTTCCTCTTGAAGGCCTTCCCGTTAGAAATTCTGCTTTACTTGACATTTGCCCCAGTTTCACAAGTGCCAGTGTTGTCCTGATATTTCTAGTTGTGCCTTCCAGTTACCATCTGAGGTTACAATCTGCAGCTTCCACACCCCAGTAAATACTGACTCAAGCATTGTTTCTAGGGGGGTGATGTGTGACTAGAAGACCTTCAGGGTGCCCCTGAAGGGAAAGTATGCTAAGAATTTCAGGAAAATCAAACTGCAGCAACTTCCTTTCACAATTGCTGGACTTGACCTCTGTCACTGGTGTCATCAAAACCGATTTAAAAATGCTCTGTTCTTTCAGTTTGCTTTAGCCTTGCAACTCTCTGAGTCATTTGCATTTTAGAATACGTATCTTGAAATAATGGACTGGAGTGGCCCCTTAGTTCTGTGCCAAATAATACTGGGATTACTTGGCCAGAAATAGGGGAGGGATTTTCCTAACACAGATACTGTTTTGATCATCTTTCATGAAAACTATTTTTTCAGACCCCAGGTCCCATTAATGTATGATAAGATTGATTTCTGACTCAATCAGTATTATAAAAAACATCAGATGGATTAGAAAATATCAGAGAGTATCATATGCAGGAAGAGAAACCTTAGTTTGGGGGACGCTAACATATACGCACAGGTCTCCACAGGCATGTTCATGTGTGTACACACAGGCATGATAAGTGTGGGAGATTGCGGCTTAGGGTTTATGACATGGTGAGATCTGGCTTGTGTGTGAAATCGTCCAAAGACATCAGTAGGTTCCCTGTCCCTCAACTGCACCTTTGTTTCTCTTCCAGGTGGCACCAGGGAGATTGGCTCGGCTCTTACCAGGATGTGTATGAGGCACCGAAGCATAGAAGCCAAACTGAGGCAGTTTTCAAGGTGAGGAGCAGGTTTACCCCTGATCCCAAATGCCCCTGCCGGTTTCAGGGTAAGGAGGCTGTGGTGTGTGTGCTCCTTGCCTTAAGTAGCACAAGTCCCCCTTGGCATTGAATCCCCACAGTGTCCTTTCCCTGACTCTGCTCATAGGAAGAGCATTTATTGGCACCTGCCACATGCCAGGCACTGGTGTAGCTGGGCCTGTGGCCTTGGGAACCTGCTCTTCCTGTCCAATCATCTCTGCTCCGGCATGGGTCTCCACTTGCCTCTAACCAACTGAGGAGCCAGGATATTCTGCAGAGGCCCACTGGACCCCACTGCTTCCTGGGAACCTCTTAGAAGGAGGGGCTGTGGTGTGCGAGAGGGAGATGCATCACGCTGCTCTGTCCCCCACGCCTGTGTGCCGGGTCCCCCGAGAGAGGGTGGTAGCTCCTAGAAGCCTCTACACTGCTGGCTTCCCATTGCTGGAGCTGGGGTTTGGGAGGGGGTCACCAATGTTAAAATGAAAATTAGATCAGTGTAAGGGGGTACACCTGGAGACACCCACACTCCTCCATGATCTGGGATCTGGAGATGCAGCTCAAGACTTTCCTGGCTCTCTTTGCCCTTTCCTCCCTCCAGGCTGTGCACAATTCATGACGTATAGGCCTGAATGCACAGCAGAACCAGTGGGTCTTTTAAAAAATAGGATTGCTGGGCCCCATCCTCAAAGGGACAGTGTATAGCCTAGGTGTCTTTGCTTCTTTGTGGCTCCTGCTGTGAGACTGAGGGGCTGGCCCATGAGGAGAGGGCTGTTTCCAACCAGGCATGTGTATAGTGTCTTAATAGTCATGGAAAAACATCCTGATAGCAGCACTGTCCCAAGTTGGGCTTCAGTGGGAACATTGGCTTATTGTACTGCAGTTGCCTGCTTCAGGGAATTGTCATGGAGGTGTGTTTTGACTACCAAATGTAAATCTTGACAACAGAATGTATCTGCTTAATTTTTCCTTTTCTTTCTTTTTTGGCAAAAGTGCTTTAATTGACTGTCTGATAAACCCTCTTCAAGAGCAGATGGAAGAATGGAAGAAGGTGGCCAACCAGTTGGATAAGGACCATGCAAAAGGTATGGGCAAGAGGTCTGGCACCTCATGGCACTCAGAAGAGCTGGGGATGTCGCCTGTCCCTGCTTTTCCTGTAGGCATTTCACTGTCAGGGAATCAGGAGTCCAAAGTCATCCCATTGTAAGACTTAGTGTTGGGTTTTTTTTCTGGCATGAAACATCACTTATGGCTGATTGCTGAGTGACTTTGCAATTACCTGAATTAAGCGTGAGTTGTATTGGCAGGCTTCAGTGAGTGCCACACATTCAACCTTCAGGCATTTCAGAACACTGAAAGCCAGGATTCTAATACTGTAAGCTTACCTTGGGTCACCTGCTCTGGGTTCTGGCTGTTCTCTTTGTGTACTGTCTCGGGTAGGACAAGTCTTTGTGAACTGGTTTCGTTGGTTTTAGAGACTTTGACAGTACAGGAAGGAAGTGGTGTCATCTGCAGGGAAAATAGCACTGATACTCTTGCAAGGGCCAGGATTTGGTGTTCCCTCCCCTCAGGCCAACAAGACTGTTTCATTGTAGGTCTAGTCCCTTTCTTAGGTCATTCTGAGTTTTAAAAAATTTTTTTGAGATGAGGTCTCAAAAAAAGTTGCTTGGGTTGGTCCTGAACTGAACTCAAATGATCCACCTGCCCCAGCCTTCTGAGTGCTGGGATTACAGGCATATCCACTGTGCCCAGCTAATTCTGCCATTCTCTACATGCTGAGTATTGTGAGCTCTACAGAAGGATGAGTAATAGAGGAGCAAATGAACCCCACGATGAGGCCAAGTACAGTAACGGCTATGTGAAGACCCACCACTGCTCTGGTTTTGTGGCTGGGTCACTTTCAGTGGCTTTTGAACTAGGTCACTTTATAGCCATGCAAATGGTCCATTTTGTGTGCTTTAGGTTGTGTAATGAAAGTTATGCTCCTGGGAACAGAGCTGTCAGCACCTGCTCAGACCCTTCATCCTTTCCTTCCTTCATGCACACCTCTTTGGACATACTGAGTTTAGCCATGTTCCATGTTGGTGCACTCACAGGGGCCATAGACATAAAAAAATTAATCCTGATTTCTGGTGTGCATCCTTGTAGAATTTGTTAATCACGGATTAACAGAATCACAAGCTCCTGTGGTCATGTCTTCCTTGAAATTGGAAGAATTTCAGTGAACTATTTTAATACAGAATAGTGATGGGTTGTGCGTGTTGAGATTTCAGAAGTAGGGGTACAATAGCCAAATATTTAGCCATTCTATTGAAAAGGTTAAATAAGATCTCTCATTCTACCTAAAACCAATTTTTAAAAAAGTTATGATACGTCTGTTTTCTTCATTTTAAAAGGCCCAAAACTTTAGGGCCATACAAGATGCTTGGAAACATAAACAAAATACAAAACAAAACAATCCAGGTCTTCCATAGCATCTGGATTCTTGTGTTTCTTTTAAAAGTTATTTTAAAAAGAATTTTTTGCTGGGCACTGGTGGTTCATGCC
Organism: Castor canadensis; assembly: GCF_047511655.1. Classification (NCBI taxonomy): domain Eukaryota; kingdom Metazoa; phylum Chordata; class Mammalia; order Rodentia; family Castoridae; genus Castor; species Castor canadensis. The sequence continues at coordinate 182,789,501 of NC_133388.1, read as the reverse complement.
TGTAATCTTAGCTACTTGGGAGACTGAAATCAGTAGGTTCGCGGTTCAAAGCCAGCCTGGGAAAATAGTTCGTGAGACCTCATTTCAAAAATAACCAGAGCAGAATGAACTGGAGGCATAGCTTAAACAGTAGCGTACCTTTTTTGCAAGTGCAAAGTCTTGAGTTCAAAACCTAGTACAGCAAAACAACAAATGAAAGAAAGAAAAAGAATTTCCTTCTTTAAGATACCCCTGGAGCTGAGCACAGTGGTTTATACCTATAAACCCAGCTACTTAGGAGGCAGAGATAGGGAGGACTATGGTTTAAGGCCAGCCTGGGCAAAATGTTAGCAAGACCTCATCTCAATGAAAAGAAAACCAGGCATGGCGATTCACTCCTGTCATCCAGCTATGCAGGAAGTATAGGACTGTAGTCTGAGGCCAGGCTAAGCAAAACCAAAACACTCTATCTGAAAAATAACCTAAAGCAAAAAGGACTGGGGGCATCTCAAATGATAGAGTACTTCCCAAACAAGAATTAGGCTCTGAGTTCAAACCCCAATACCACCAAAAGAAAGGAAGGAAGGAGAGAGGGAGGCAGGGAAGGAGGGAGAGAGAGAGAGAGAGAGATAAGGGGGAGAGAGAGAGATAAGGGGGGGAGAGAGAGAAGGGAGGGAAGGAAGAAGGAAGGAAAGAAATACATTATCCCTGGTGGCATTTCCCTTCTGAGATATAGCTTCTGTGTCTGATACAACATCTTTCTCTTTTTTCTTGAAGTTGGGAACACAAGACTTTTCCCCTGTGTGCTGATCAGGTTAGGTTGTCTTGTCTTAGGTTCATCAGATGTGTGCACCTGTACTTCATCAGGTAAAAGAAAAGAGAAATGTGAGCATCCTTTCGGATTGGGGAAGAGTTGAGAATTCACATTTGGCCCACCTTTGTGCTTGTTACGTCTTTATTAAATGTACCCATTTGATCATACGGAAAAGCTAATTTTATTGCCAAGACTTCAACATTGGATGTGTAAAGCCTTTCTAAGCAACCTTGCAGGAGGTTGCTTCTCCTGATGGGGAGAAGGCAGCAGGCCTGGCAAAGAACTCTGCTTGGTCTCTGCTCCTCCCTGTCCCACCGTGAGTGCACACAGAGACACACTTTTCAGTTCTGCCCTCGGGTACACATCCAGAGACAGCCCTGAATGTGAATGTATGTCCACTTGCTGGAAGTGGCCTCTGTCTAGACAGAGGAGGCCTGGGGTCCTAGACCCTAGGCTGTGTGAGAAGGCACTGTTCATCTTTTCAGTTTAGCCTTATCTTGGGGAGCAGCACCGATCTGCAGCCATATATGTGTGCTGTGTCTGCCCATACCTCACTGTGCATGGAGGGGACCCAGATGCTGCTGGTTCCCTTGGGAAGGTGGAGAGAGCTTTAGGGCAGGACACAGGAGACAGTGCCATGGAAGCTAGCTGAGCACAACTTGGCTGAGGAACTGGATGGGTGGACATGGTTTCTTCACACTGAATTTGGGGCAGTGGAGAGGTGAGCCAGCCAGAGAGAAAGCCAAGCAGGGAGGCAGGGGAGATGGAGGGACCTTGCAGAAAGATGCCAGTACTAGAACTCTGGCCACCCTGCACAGCCTTCCCATACCCCCGCCAATGAGTCAGCAGGTGTTTCTGAACTTGGAAGTGACATAAACAGAGCTGGGCTTTAGGAAAACCATTTCTGGCTGTGGTTTGTTTATGCCTCCTACAAATGGGGCTCAGTACCCAGCATGCCTTGGGAAAGTAGATAATATCAAAGATCTCCCCTGATGCTGTAGTTGAAAAATTGTGATTTTGTTTTGTTTTGTTTTCATTGCAGTATTCCCAAACGACATCTTTCCCCAAAGCTGCATGATAGGTAGAGATGTGAGATTTTTATGCTAATGTATTTGGGTGTAGCTATGTACTGTATGTCTGAGTTTATGCTTTCTGGGATGAAGATGATGACTACTCCTACAAAAGCAAAGTGGTAAAATTATTCAATGTTCTGCTTTCTCTTAGAATATAAGAAAGCTCGCCAAGAGATAAAAAAGAAGTCCTCAGATACATTGAAACTGCAGAAGAAAGCAAAAAAAGGTAACTTCAGAAATCCTACCAGTGGCAGAATAACTCTAAGAGAAAGTAAACATGTGCTGGGTGTATCTGTAAAGCAGAAGGTGTTCACTTCCCAGACTTCCTCACATAGGACAGCCCTGGGGAACGGACAGCCCAGTAGACTCTACCTAAATTAAAGCTCTTGCAGTGCAGGCGAGTTAATTCGAATTCCTTGCCAAGTAACACTTGACTGTTCTTTCCCACCTTTGTCTTCACAATCTGCCACTTTCTATGCTGACTGTGCTTTGTAATGTAGCCTATGCATTTCTTGGAAGCTGTGGGATAATGCAAAGAAGCCTTTATGCAAATGTTCTATCGTAATTATCACAGAAATTATGTCATTTTCCCCTCCATCTTTCACAGCCTATAATCTCCGAAACCCTCTATTAAGTCTTGGGAGAGTGTTAGACGTGGCTGCAGGGGGAGCCAGGATCTTTGCTGTCTGGGGGGGATAGGGTGGGGGTTCATGTGTTCATTAGGGCAGAATTCCTAACTCACTGCTAAGGGAAACCAGGCTGGTGCAAGATGCCCCTCCTCCTGTCCCTCCGCTTTTCATTACCAACCAGTGAATTGTCTTGTCTGTAACACATCCTGGCTCCTCCAAAATGGATGGGCGTTTAAAGAGGAAAACCTGGCTACATCCATGTAGCAAGCATTCATAGCATTTCACCAAGACCTAAAGTGTAGGAGCTTGCTTGTGAGCTGGAGGAGCGAACATTCCTTCCAGACTCTTTTTGATACCAAGTTTTTTGAATTGCTGCATCCTTACTGATCAAATAGAGTTCTTCTGTCAGGCCCTGGAGTGACGTTTAGCATTAATTTGGGACAGCAATCTTTTTAGGGAGAGAGCCTCCTCCCCTCTCCACTCCCAAACCCTAGTTTCCTCTTTCTTTTACAAGCATTTCTCATTTGGGATGAAAAGAAAATACACCTGGAGAGTTGGGATGGTAGCGAGCATTGAACAGTGATGACACGACAAAGTTTGTAAGCGTTGACATTAAAAACAGTGCCCTTCCCCTCTATGCTCACAAGTGCCATCAGTCCATGTCAAGATAAAGGCAGCAGGATATTTTCTGTCCCCTTAGCTCTAGCAGTTTCTTTGGGGTGTGTTTTTCTGGTCTGGTGCATCTCAGATTTGCCTTCTACTATCTAACCTGGGAGCTGGAATCTGAACAGTGAGAGGGTTTTTGGCCAGTAATATATGAGTGAGTCTAACAATAAATGTTTGCAAATGAAATTGCTACCGTAGCCGATCAAATCTGGCTGGGCCACATGGCTGATGGCTTGGCAGTGTTAAGTCAGGAGGGATTAATGGGCGTGGAGAGATGGCTCAGGGAGGATTCTTAGGATTAGGAAAGGGTCTGGATTTTGATGAAAAAGATGAGGTTAAAAAACAAACAAACTATTTTTTAGCTCATCCAGACTTCCTTTTTTTAGAGGCCTTAAGTTCTTGGCTGCAGAGAAAATCCTTTTATCTGAGTTTTACATGGAGGCTGAAAGGGTCCCCACCTGCTAGTCAAAGTCACTGACATTGTCCACTTAGCAAAATGTGAACCTCTGGGTGAAGCCTGATAGGTTGATTGCAGTGTAACGTGAAAGGAAATTTCTACCAATTGTGCCTGCCCAGCACCGGCTCAGGCTACCTGGATGATAACCAACCGCCCATGGAACCTGGACGGGAAGATTCAAGACTCGGGATGCTTCTGAGCACATGAAGCGCATCCAGCTCTGGGGCTTGGTAATAATTGGCCTGAGTCGTGAGGCTGTGATAGGGGTTTCTGAAGAAACTGTCCTTTCAGCCCTGCCAGTCTCAGGCACCAGGATCACCAGAGCATAGCTTGCGACATTTTGGGTAGTTTTCTAGCTACTTCAAGGACAACCTGAAAACATTTTGTTTATTTTTTTTCCTAAAATACATAAGTGCATTTTTTTTGGCCAGGTGCTCATATTTGTATGTTTTAGGGTGAATGTAGCCCTTCAGAAGGTTCTGGAGTCATTATTCTGACCAGAATCTTGTAGGGTGCTCTACTAACAGACATATGACTGAGAATAGGATGAAAATGCCATCATTTAAGGCTGGCAAAAAATCTGAAAGCTTTTTGAAATCTGAAGGGTTGTTGGAGGCTCTGGTTGAGCTGAAGTTTCCTTCCTGCCAGCACACCTCTTGAGGTATTTGTTCAAGCACCTTCAAGTAGCAGCTTCCTGGACTCTTGGCTTATAAAATGTTAGTGTGTTAGCTTGAACAAAGGCTTTGGAAGCAGTATATGTCCTCACAGAGCTGAATCTGATCTACACAGCAAAACAATCACACTCTCAAGCAGTTTTCTGCCATACCTTTTCAAAAACTGTGATCTTTGATTTAGAAATTTTTCTGATGCCCCTTTTGAAAAAATTGTGAATGCCATTGTGCACACAAGTAGGGCTTAGCCTTGTCCTTCATGTAGGCAGATGTCTCATATGGAATGTGTCTTGTGAGCACTCAGTTACCCTGCTTTCCTACTCTGCAAACCTCACCTTTCATCACATTCTTTGGTTGACTCTCTCTACTTTAGAGAGTGATAATTTATAATCTAAAGCTGTCAAAAACACTTTAAGTGGTTTGTGTTTTGTTAGGTTCTCCCCCCAAAATTGTTTTTTTTTTCACATAAATAAGTCTATTGAAAAAATACATAATTCCTTATAAATATAATAATCCTCTCTAGACTGCTATCATGAGGATAAATAATACCAAAATTTCTCTACCCACGTAATAAATAAGCAACCTTATCACAGATCAACATCATAAGTCAGTCAGTACTGGTAATTTTCAACATGCAAGTCTTTTAGAATTAATGGACTGATTAACTTGTTTCTTAGCTGTCTGGGCTAATAGATGCATCTTGTCATTGCTGAACCTTGGAGATCTGGGTGTCATCCTAAAGCTGTTGGCTTTAGGGGCTCAGGATTGCTGCTCCATGGGCAAAGACCCGGGCAGCTACAGCTACAAAGGACTGGAGGCTGCGAAGGATCTTGAAGTAGAGGAGGAGGCGCTGCCATGGCTGGCTTGGAGTAGGGCTGGGAGTCTCTTGAGTCTCCCAGGACTGACCCTCAGGCTGCAGGAGTTGGCTGAGGCCCACTGGGGGGGGCATGAAGCTGGCCCACGGGCCATCAGGGAGTAGAGGAGGTTCTCCTATGAAAACGTCTGAGCCCAGCAGCTTCTCATAGAAAATCAGACCCTGGTGGATCCTTTGCAAGCAGAACTGACTGTTGTCCCTGAGTCCTTGGGGATCACAGCCGTCCTCACACTGGATATGGGGAACATCATTTGTAGTTTCCTCATCTCCCTCTTCTCTTAGTAGATCCATATGTGCCACTGGTGGATGTGCATTCCCGGCCAGCAAGCAGAGCTTCTATGAAAGCTGCTTGCACTGATCCCAGGCAGGGTTGCTGCTTCCAGGCACAGCCCAGCCTTGAGCAGTCCAGGGAAGCAGCAATAGCAGCACCACAGCTCTGCTCCCCAGCGTTTTGTTGTCTGCTTCTCAAATCTGGCTGCTTCTGCGACCTGCACCAGTTCTTGTGGCATCTCTGCCCACTTCCCTTTGCTCTAAGCCTGATTCTCTATGGTTGTCTCTGGTTCTCGTTCTCTCTGTTGTTCGCTGAGTGTCTGTACTGCTTCTTGTTTCTTTCCCCAGTTGTTTTAAAGCAACTTGGGGTATGCTCCAGCCTGGTGGGTGTCCGTGCTGGTCTTTCTTAAGGTAGACTTGTTGACTGCCAACTAGGGGTATACACCAGGAAAGAGAGAGACTTCCCCTATTCTCAGGGAAGTTCTCCTCAAGGGCAAAGGGTCAAGGACACAGGGTGGAGCCAGCTTTGTCCATTGAAGCTGTGGAAATGGCCCCAGCTTTGAGTGGTGTCACCTGAACACTCTTCTTGCTGCATGATGTCAGCTCTCTGCCTTTGGGGTCCTGGGTTCTCCCAAGTAAGAGAGGATCAGAAATAAGAGATGTTTTAGGTTGCCACCTTTGCCCCTTACTATATGAGACGTGTGTCCTTCCTTTTAATTTAACTCCATATTGTAACTATCATTGGTTATTTATCTTATTTTGTGTTGCTGGGGATCAAACCCAGGGACTCATGCATGTTAGCCAAGTGCTCCAGCACCAACCCAAACCCCATATTATTAACTTAAATTTAAAAATTGGTTTTGGGATGAAACTCAGTAGATCAGTTGCCTAGTATATGTAAGGCCCCATGTCTGATCCCTAGCACCACAAAATAATAAAAATTAAAACTAAAAAATGAGGACCAGGAGTGGTGACTCACACCTGTAATCTAGCTACTTAAAAGGCAGAGATCTGGAGGATCATAGTTCAAGGTCATCCCAGTCATAAATGTGTGACCTTATTCGAAAAATACCTAAAGCAAAAAGGACTGGGGCATAGCCCAAGTGTTAGAGTGCCTGCCTAGCAAACTCAAGGCCATGAGTTCAAGTCCTAGTACCACCAAAAAATTAATTATGGTAAAACCTTCTATTTCAGTCCATAACCATTAAAAGTTTATCAAGGACTTGCTTTGAGAAGGACAGCTGGAATAATTATATGTTAGCCCTTTAAATAGTTGAATCTACCATTTTCACTAGGGTCTGCAAAGCCAAGGTTATAAATGTCATAAATATACTCACAGAGTTCCAAAACAGCATAGCATTTGCCATTGTATTAAAATTTTAGGTTCTTAATATTTTTCCCATTTTTTTTAATCCCACCTTGAACTTTGTTTCCAAGTTCTAAATCACACTTGAAAGTTTTCTTGCTGAGGCATCTGAATTGACCTCTTCTGGGTATGTGTTCTTCATCACTGTTATCTAAGTGCTCACCCGCTAGGGGTGATTATTTCAGCTAGGACGATTTCTGCTCAGGTGAGAAGGGAATACCAGCCAGGCAGGAAGGGAGAACTTGGCTGGCCTCTCTTGCTGAATGTGGGTTGGATTGCCTGACCATACTGTGTGGCAGCAAGTCGTGGGCTGTCCAGCTCATGAGCAAAAGGTAAGGCAGTGCTGCTGGAATACTAGTTTGACTTTATTGTTTTCCTTTTTGTGTCAATTGTGTATCCTGCACTTGCTCACCGTGCGCCCCCTGCCTGCCAGTGGACGCTCTGGGTAAGTCTACACCCTGAAACTCTGGTGGCTGGTCACGGTGTGGTCCTCGCTGTGGGCTTTCCATGGTTGTTCAGGCCTACGCTAGTTGCCCAAGTTTTCTTGCCAGCTCAGAACAATCAATTGTGCCTAATTAATTTCCCATAATGTTAAGAAAATTGTGTGTGTGTGTGTGTGTGTGTGTGTGTGTGTGTTTTAATCATTTTCTTTCTTGTATGTTTGGTCATTGAGAGTGTTAGCGGCACATTCTGTGAGCCGTCACATCTTCATAATTCAGTATTAGACTCATGGAAAAAAGAAATACCAAGTGATTTATCCGTTCCAGAATAAATCAATGTATTTATACATACATACATACATACTCACATAGATATGAATGTATGTATCTTTTCCACAAACAAAACATAAAGAACTACACTAAATAACTCCTCAAACTAATTTCTAAGTCAAATTTGGCTATATTAAGCTTGCAAAATAGCTACCTTTGTCCATCTAGGACCAGTTAGTTCTTTCCCAACCAACCAATCATTCATTTAGAAAAAAAAAGTATTTCTTATTTCAGCAGAGTCTGTGAAATGTTTCATTTCAAAAGTCTCAGATCTTCAAGTTCAGAATGGTTCTCCTGGCTGACTGTGAGCCTCACTGTGGGTGATCACGCTACTAAACCGCAAGTGGCTTTGGCATCTTGTGCTGTCCCTCTGTCTTGGGAAAGGCCTGTCTGTGAGGTGTCCACGTGACTCTTGCCTGAGTGTACCCAACTGTTCTGAGCCTTGCACTGACAGCTTCCAAGAGGTATTCGAATTGGATTCTATCACCCACGATCCAATCCACAGGAGTCTCCTTTGAAAAGTGGGACCACGATGGCCTGCTGTCACCAGGGGCACAGTTCTGCTTCTGTGTCCCCACGTGGTGATGTTGGGCTAGTCATTCCCCACCTTTTAAAAGGACAATTCCTTCTATTGTCAATACTGTGATTATAAAGCCACCTGAACAGTTTTCAGTAAGCCTTTGGAAGGAAGGTAAGACATGGCCCATTTTTGCCACATTCACATTACATAAAATTTATCATTTTAACCATTTGAAATTATATGTTTTGGTGGATTTTATACATTCACAATGTTATGCAACCATTACCACTATCTAATTTTAATTGCCCCCAAGAGATAACACATGCCTATATTCAGTTGTCACTCCCTGTTCCCTCCCTCCAGCCGCCCAGCCCTGGCAGCTCCTCACCTGCTTTTTGTCTTGGGTTCGCCCTTCTGGATGTTTCATATGAATGGAATCAGACAGTCTGGGGCCTTTTGAGGATAGTCTCTTGACTCTCAAGTATTATGAGACCCTTTACTGAGAGCCCGACATGAGCCAGTCCTTGGGGTAAATAGCATTTTGTTTGTTTGAATTGATGGGAGGTAGTTTTGGAAAGGATGAAGAAGCCATACAGCCTTTTGGCTTTGTAACTTCTGAAGAGTGTCTGCTCATCATAGTCAAAGATACATCTCTGCAGTCCGTCTTAGTTCTCGGTCTGGCTGGGGCAGGTTTATAGGGCAGAGTTTCAGTATTACACGTGTCAGTAGCTGAGACTGAGGACGGAAAGCTAGAAGAGCTGACATCCTTAAAGAGCTCATAAGTTTTAAACCATTTTTGAGCATAGAAATTTTTATTTTAATAAAGTTTCATGATAGTCACAGTGTTCTTGGGGCTGGGGTGTAGCTCAGTGGTAGTGCACTTGCCTGGCCCTTGGTTCAATCCCCAGCACCACCAAAAAGAAAAAAGTCTGGTTTAGAAAGTGAAAATGAATATGTATGTATACATATACACATATATGCATTTATATACACGTGTATGTGTATAATGGATGGCTGGGTGGAACAGTCCTTTGGCTAGTTAGAATTATTAACTTTAAACTCCAGCTCCCTGGGTAAGCAATGCTAGGAATTTATAAATATTAAACACACGTTTGGCCTGGGAGGAGATAACTGTTCCTCTAGGGACTTGGGATGCCTCAAACCCAGGTTGTTTAATCTGGAGTGCTCAGTGCTGTGATGAATATAAGCAAAAGATATGGCACAGGGCTCAGAGGAGGGAACACAGGAGAGAGGTGTTCAAGGCAGAGGGGACGGGATGAAAGAAATGACTGTCACATGTAGTCAGGAGAACAGAAATGGTGAAGGGTAAACGTGTTGCAGAGAGGTTTCTTAGGCACAGTGTATGTAATACCTAGGGATAGCCTTGAGGCAGGTCATGGTCCCACCCAGGGTACATTGCCCTCATAGAAAAACCACAGTGACCCTCAAGCCACCCAGCCACTGGCTTCCTGGGTTGTGCCTTCCAATCTGCCTCCAGGATGGTTCAGTTCCATCACTGGGCCTCATTTGTAATCAGATTGCAAACTGCACCACATGACTCATCCCATTATCCTTGCTACCCTGAAGAAAGCCCATGCTGAGTTGACATCTGTCCTGCCAGTGGTGGTTTATATACCTCACCATGTCCAGCACACACACACATTGCCACAGCCTTTGTCCTGTGCTACACAGCCTGCAGATGCCTCTCTGAATGACCCTGAAGCCTGCAATCACTCACTGTCTGCCTTGCCTTGGGGTAATAATTGAATGGGTCCCCTCTAGACACTCCTCCAGTGCTTGGAGGCCCCTTCCCCAGATAGAGGTCAGTGAGGTGAGGAAGATGGCGACTAGTGGTTCCAGCTGTTCCTTTGGGGCCATGCCCAGTGTCAGAAGGCAGATGGGGAAATGGCAAGGGTAGGTGCAGCCAGGCTCCCCACCCTGGTGTGGAAACTGACTGGGGGATTTTCCCTTCCAGATCTAGCGTCCAGATCAGGACCTCCAACAGTTCTCAGTGGAGACGTTTGAGTTTAACCCAGCAAGCTTTTGCACAGGCTGTAGCATTTCGGATGAAAGCACATAGTCTTCAGAGGCCAGGTAGCTCCTTAGAGGGACTTCTCAGCAGATGGTTTTGGTGTAAACAGGCCATGCAGACCCCATGTAAGCCTAGAGCTGCCAAGTCTCTTTTTTGCACAACTGGAAGAACCTGGTGAAGCCTCATGCTGACCTGGTCCTTGGGGGCCTCATGTGTGACTCTGGGACTGGAATGTCCCTGTGCACCTTGAGACTGTTGTCAAGGTACCTTGCACCTAGCTTTCACAAAGCTGCCTACAGAGTCCAGGGGAAAGAATTTACAGTGTGAAATCAAGACAGGAGCTGAGCACTTTTCTTAGCATTGATTTTGACCAAATACAAAATAGGAGAGAGTTATAAGGACAACTTGCTTGAAAGTATGGGTTTTACCCCCAAGGAGAACACTATACAGGATGTTACAGAGCAGGACTAGAGTTGCATATCACAAGCCATTCAGTGTTCCCAGGGCTAATTGATTCCCCTCTGATGCCTTTCTTTCATTCATGAACATCCTCCTTAACTACTTCTATTGAGTCTTGTGAAGCAAATCCTCCTTCCCTTCCTCCCTCCGTCCTTTCCTTCCTTCCTCCGTCCTGTCCTTCCTTTCTTTCCTTTCCTTTCCCTCCTGAAAATAGGTATGAGGGCATAATAGGTGTGTTGGATCTATTAGCTGCTTCAGAGGCACTCGTAGTCTCTGCCCACATATTGTCCCCAGGATGATGAAGGCATTTATGTTCTTTCTTAAATGTCAGTTTCCATGGTAACATCAAGTCTCTCTAGCACCCGCTGAGTGTGTACAATTCAATTAATTTCTGATACCAACTGTGCAGGTTAGCCCAGATGCCACAAGGTAAGGCTCAGTTCCACAAGACCTACCCTAATTTTAGTCAACAGCCTCTCCCCACACTTCTGCTTAGCCAGGCACAAATTCAAAGCTTCCTATAGCCCAGTTTGGTAGTTCCCTAGACTCATAGATCATAGGAAAATACTATACGTTAAAACAATCAATTTTTACAAAGAGAAAAAAAATGAACAGCCTGGGTCAGCACAGAGCTTCCATGCCCTCTCCAGACACCCCAATATATCCAACTTGGAAGCTCCCTGAATTTGTTGATTAGAAGTTTTTATGGGGGTTTCAGGAGAGCCCATTACATAAGTGTGATGGAGGAATTCATTGATCATTCGTAATTGAACTCAGTCTCCACACCTTTTGCCTTAGCTGGAGGTTAAGGGTTGAGACTGAAGGCTCCAATCTTCTATGAAGTGTTTAGTTTGCTCTCCCACTCCCAAGTCATCCAAAGCAGGTCACCCACTCCCCTGAGAGTCCCCTCATTAGCATAACAAAGATACCCCTGTCATTCAGAGAAATTCCAAGGGTTTTGAAGCTCTTGGCTAGGAGCTGGTCTAGAGACCAAATATGTATTTTCTTTTTATTGCTGCTCCTTAGTATTCTAACACTTCAGACAACGTAACATTGATGGCCTGGTTTGTTATGGAGGAAGTGCTGTGGTTGTATAGAGAAGGAAGGAAAGAAGGAAGGTTCCATGGGAGAGGTGAAGGTTCCCAGGTGGAGGCAGTGCCTAGCAGACTCTGGAAAGCTGAATTAAGAAGAGGACTAAGGGATGAGTGGGATGAGCAGTGAACATGCAGTCCAGGAGGAGGAAGTGTGTGTGAAAGCACACACAGAATCTATCTTGGGAAGCTGGACTTGACTTTCATTGTCATTTCATTCATTCAGTATTGATTGCTGTCTGCTAGGTGTTATGTGCAAGATGCTGGGGAAGCACAATAATCAATGCATAGCCATATCCTTCTGGAGTTCACAGAGGAGGACGGTGATTCCTTTCTTCCCCATCCTAAGTGTCACAGCTGCAAGACAGGTTAACAAGAGGAAGGAGCAAAGTTAACATGTTTACATGATACAGGAGCCGTCAAAGACACTGAGGAAAATGTCTGTTGTTTACTTCCATTTGTTGACACAGGGACAGCTATGCAGAAGTGTGATTGGACAGAAGGGACTGTGTAGGAGCAGGGAACCCCACAAGCCTCTCTGCTCAGAATCTTCTTGGCCTCTCTATGTAGCATTCCTTCCTTCCAGGTGCAGGCAGGACCCCTCTGAATTAGGGCTTGTGAGCTACTGTCAGACAAGGTGGGCCAGACAATTTCTTTGTGGCCAGCTGTGAGACAGAAAGGTGTACGTGTGTGGGGGGGTGTGGGGTGAAAGGCATGTTAGAATGATATTTTTAGGCCTTAGGGAAAAAGGAGTTTTACTTTCTTTGATCCATCTTGGGAGAGAGGAATTCTAGTTTCTATGACTAACCTCAGAGAATAAGGGGCAAGAGGTAGGACAGAAGGTCAGAGGTTCTGAGGCTGCTTCCGAGGCCGTCCAGTGTCTGTTAATGCAAAGTATGCAGCTCCTGCCAAAACACCATACTTTTCTAAGCCCCCAGTAATAGCTGTAAACAATTAGGCAATTGCCCTTGGAGTTTGGCAGTTTACTGAATGACAAGTGGAGATGGGTGCTGATAGGAGGGGGGCCAACCCAGACTGGAAGCTGGGGACCTTAGGAAATTGTTTTTCCCATGCTCAGCAAAGACAGAGAGCACACAGGAGTTTGAGGCCTTACACAAGTGTTGTGGCTCTCTTCAGGATGAGGTGGAGGGAAATCTGGAGAGGTGAGCAGGGACCAGGTCATGGCCTTATATAAGGACTGTGAGGGAGCCCTTGAGGACTTCTTGGCTTCTATAAAATTCCACCATGACAACATATTTAGATTAGACTGTGGCCCAGCCAGAAACCCATGTAGCAAGTGACTCTTGTTGTCTGGACAGGTGGTGACTAGGACTCAGGGAAGAGGCCACAGGGATGGAGAGAGATGGATGGATTTGAGTTATTTAGGAGAAATGTAAGTACAAGGGAGAGCAGAAGGTGATGGCAGGTTTTCTAGTAAGGCAACCAAATGACAATGGTAGAGTGTTTCTTTAACCATAAAATGGGGAAACTCAAATTTCTCTGCTTGAGTCCTTGTGGGCGGTGAGCTACAGGTGGTTGTTCTCTGAGATGTCGTTTCTTATTCTTTGCTTTAATTTTAAACAGCTGATTGCCTAGTGGCGCAGTCTATTTTCTGTTGCTATAATTGAATACCGGAGACCAGGTAATGTATAAAGAGGTTGATTGGCTCATGTTTCTGGAGGCTTGGAAGTCCAACAGCATGACATGACACCTGGTGAGGACCTTCCTGCTGCATCACAACATGGCAGAGGGTGTCACATGGCAAGGCATCAAGTGTGCTCCCTGCAGTCTTTCTTCCTCTTCTATAAAGCAAGTGATACCATCATGGAAGCCCCACCCTCATGACTTCATCCAGTGCTAATTATGTCCCAAAGCTTCCCACCTCTAAATACTATTGACATGGGAATTAAGGGATTAAGTTTCCAAAAGTGAATTTTGGGGATACATTAAAATCAGAGCACACAGGGACTAGCAAAGACTGCTAATGGTGAAACTCTCACCTTTATTGAAAGACTTGTGGGAGCTTTTGCACTGAATATGTCAAACTTAAACTAAAGAAAGCTGAGTTTTTAAAATCCCACCCTACCCTGCCTACTGTCCCCTGAATAATTGCCCAGTGTCAAGACAATTCCAGGGATGCGATAGCTGGCAGCACCTGGCCCTTCTTGAGTGCTTATGGTCACCTGTGCAGGAGTTGTTTGGAATGCTCCATGTGAATGAATTCCTTTGCTCTCACATCAACAGGTGAGCTAGGTACCACTCATATTCACATCTCATGGGCAAAGGGAAACTGAGGCTCCATAGGTAGAAAGAATAGTAGGAAGTGAGTTTGTCTGCAAATTTTTAAAGTTTTAAGCATCCAGTCTTATTTGATCAAATCTTTCTTTCTTTTGGTTTATGGTCATTTTTTCCTTTGGGGAGTCAATTTTCCTTTGGGGTGTAAAGGTAGAAGTTGTACAGGAATGATCAAAACAGCCTCCTTTTGATGGGACAGGGAATTCTCACTTGAAATTCTAATCTCCAATGTCACCTTGCATGTCTACTTCGATATTTGTATTCCATATTGCAGTGTTTATATCCCACATCAGTATTCATATTCAGATTTCATTGACTCTAGGAAACCATCAACTGTTAGGTGTACCGTTACTTTCCAGACCACTAAAAAAGAGGGAAAAAAAAACCTGCCAACTAAACTATGATATATACCATTGGTAGTAAGACACTGTCTGATTTGTGAGGGGTAAAAATGTGAAGGAATGGGTAATATTGCATCTGTATGTGTGCGGGAAGATGGAAGTCATTTTGCAGGGTTCTGATGGCTTCCCCCAGTATTTGTGGCACAAGAAAGAAATGCGTTGGGATATTTTGCAGCAGCAGTCTTGGCGCAGTGCTGAGAGTGGCCTCTGGTGCAACGATGAAGTTCACCGTGTGGGCTGCATATAGGAGGCTGGGCAGTTGTAGATAAAGCCAATCACACTAGGCTCTTCGATTGGGCTGTTATAAAAGGACAGGAATGTTGAGCTGCTGGTATGTTGTCCCCAGCTTGTCTTTGCTGTGATCAGGAAGCAAAAGAATGTGGGCTTCTGACAGAGAAGGATGGGTTGGATTCTAGCTGCATCCATTAGAAGCTCAACACCAGGAATGGTGGCCCTGTGCAAGTCACTGTGCCTCAGTCTCAGTTTTCCATTCTACAAAGGTTAATTCCTGCCTTGAGTGTTTATGCAAAGATAAAGGGTAAATGTTGGGAAGTGGATCCTCACTTCATTGCAAAGCTTTGTAAATTCTCTCTTCTTAATTAAAATACACATTCCGCCCTCCTTCAGGGGTGCTGACTTACCTTGCAGCAGCTGCCTATCCTTAGTGCTTTGCCCCAGCTGTGCTTTCTGCAAAGAGAATAGTCATGTGACCCCCCATATTGGTGGAAAGGGGCTCCTGGTGGCCATTGATCAGAATTCCCCAGCATGACTACAATCAAGGTGTGGAAACTGGGGGTGAGGGGAAAAATCTCCAGACTGAGGATGACTTAGATCTTACAGAAAAGGCCTAAAGTAAGTCGTGGCTCAGGAATTTTGCCTGGAAAGCCCATCTAAGTCATGTAAGCCCTCCCTTCTTCTGGCTACTTAGCAGTCCTGGAATTTGCTGGTCTGAGACATTAGGCCATTTAAGGGCATGATGGTTGAGCAAACGCTGGTCAAGTTATTACATCAGTGCCTCATTCATTTGCAGATATTTGAGTACCTACTGTCTTCCAGGTCAGCATGCTGAATGAGAAGATACAGTGCAGGCAAAACTGTGCCTGCTTTCTGCCCTCCTGGGGCTTTCCATCAGCAGAGGGAACTGACTTTGAGCAAACAACTAGGGAAATATGACTTGCTGTGAAGGATAAGGAACTTCTGGCCAGGGGAGAGGGTTCCAGGAGGGTTGGGCTTCTCTCAGGACTGGAGACCTCAGGGTGAGCAGGTGGCAGGCAGGAGGGACAAGGGAGTATGTATGTGAACATGGAACAGCACCAGACCCTAGAGGTGTAGAAAGGGGTGGGGAGGAAGAGGCTCACAGGGGACAGGCTGGGGCATCACCAATGCTATGAAAATTGTGGATTTTCTCTGCATGTATTATAAAATGCCAGCTATGCAATTAAATCCACCTACACTGAATGTATGCACGATACAGCCCACTAGTAGTGAAGCACTCAGATGCTGTAAACACTTTCTTTGTAACCTGTAAAACAGTGTGGCCAATTAAAGGCCTTGTGGGTGAGACCCCATGGCTTAGGCTGGTAGGGTCCTTTAAATCTCAGCCTCTTCTATGCTGCTGTAATATCAAAACATGAAGGCCTGCAAACCAAGCCAGATGGGTTTTATTGTTTGTTTGCTTGTATGTTTTGTTTGTTTTTGGTGATGCTGGGGTTTGAACTCAGGTCTTTGCAGGTCTGCCTGAGTGGCAGATACTCCACCACTTGAGCCACACTCCTAGTTCTTGTTTGTTTTTGAGACAGGATCTCTCTGTGTAGCTCAGGCTGGCTTTGAACTCAAAATTCTCCTGCCTCAGTCTCCTGAGTGCTGGGATTATGAGCTAGTGTTACCATGCCTGGCTTCAGAATGTGTTTAACATTGGTGGAGGGGTGCACAGGGAAGCTGGGGAAGATGGCAGATTTGCAAAATCTGCCTGAATATGCTTTGATTATGGGAGCATTTTTTAAAAAAACATAGAGTATAATTATAAGAAACTGGAAAATGCATATCTGCATATCTTTACTTCCTTTCACAAGTTATAAGACATGTCTGCTTTAATTAATGACAGGTTTTTGTGCCAGGTGAGGTGGCACACCCCTATAGTCTCAGCACTCAGGAGACTAATGTTGAGAAGGATCTTGAGTTAGAGGCCGGCCTGGGTTACATAGTAAAATCTTGTCTCAGAAAAATAGTAAAAATTAGTAACAGGCTTTGAAAAATGTATCTGCTTAGGAAAGTAAAGTGAATATGCTATCTAATTTGGTAAGTATAAATTTATATAACTCTATGATTATAGCAAAGTTATTTTAAATATGTGTTATGTTATAATTAGAGGACTTTCAAATTGTAGTATTCTAAAAAAGTGTAATCTGTAAAGATTGCTCTAATTACGGTTACAGTGAGAACATCTCCACTTTGGGTATATCAAGCACAATGATTATTGCTTAAATTCACTAACATATTATTATATTTATAAAATAACTGCAGAAGAAATTATTTCATGTCCTAGTTGGATATTTAAGATGTAGTCATCTTTGAGGTCCACAAATCCCAAACTGTGTTGGTGTTGATTTAATAAAGCTGTCTCTCCATGTTCCCAGGGGATTGGTTCCAGGACCCCCACAAAAACCAAAAATCGTTGGATGCTCATGTCCTTATATTAAATGTCAGACCTGAATATAACTTACACCCTTCCCTATACTTTAATTCATCTTTAGATTGCTTTTAATAACTACTAGCTACTCAGGAAGCAGTGGTAGGAGGACTGCAGACTGAGGCCAGACCCAGGCACAAAGTGTGACCCTATCTGAAAAGTAAATGAAAGCAAAAAGGGCTGAGGGCATGACTCAACTGGCAGATGCATGAGGCCCTGAGTTCAAACTCAAGTCCAACCAAAAGGAGGAAAAATTTTTAAAAAATTGTACCTGTTCTGAACATTTATAGGCCTTTGTCTTGTCATTATTCCCTAAGAAATGAAATACAGAATGGCATCTATTTTCATAGCACTGGTGATGCCCCAGCCTTCCCCTGCCATGAGCACAGGCCATGGGTTAGGTAGATGTCACTGTGAGGGAGTGTTGCTCCCAGAAGATCTCTGGAGAGAATGCCAGGATGTTCTTACGGGGTTTCTATCCACTGAAAACATGAAACCAAATGGTTTTGGTGGCCAGGTTAATAATGGGAAAATTATATGTAGTGAAAGACCACTCTTGAAAATGCCTTAGATGGCCAGTTAATATAGTATAAACACCTTTGTGAGGGGGTGGGGGCAGGGGGGAGAAATGACCCAAACATTGTATGCACATATGAATAAAAGAAAAAAAAATTAAATAAAATAAAATAAACACCTTTGTGTATGTGTATATAAAGAAATGGCAGAAGATTGTCTGGGGTTGGGGGTTAGATGTAACTAAATGGAAGATTGGGTTGCCCTGAAAATAAGTGGAAACTTCCTGTGTAGCAGGTTACTTATGTACTGTAACTGTTGGACAAAATCTGTCACCTTAGATATTATTATATCCATCATACATTTGTGCTCATTTGAACTATGAACGTTTTATATATATATAAATATATACACATACACAAAGGTGTTTATACTATATTAACTGGCCATCTAAGGCATTTTCAAGAGTGGTCTTTCACTACATATAATTTTCCCATTGTGTGCCAATTTAGAACTTATTCCCCGTATAAGAAATGACTTTCAATTACTAAAATCTGGCTACTTTTTTTCTGTCGGAATATTCTTTAAGTCCAACCACCTCTTGCTCCAAATTAAGCTTTCTCATTTGCTTCTGCAAAAGAATATGGAATATATTCTTAGCGCTGAAGCAGTTTTCTCTGACCCTTTCTTCAACCTAAGTGGTGCATTCCATTAGCCGTTTTTTGTCATCCTTAGTGCATACATGGTGCTGATCCAGCCACTTATAAGGTGGTGGAACCCATCATCCCGCCAGAGGCACTGGACAGAGAAGGGGCTGAGTGCTTGGGGACTTGGGCTGTGAGGACTCCTTTGTACATTTCTCTCTGTGATCTTGGACTTCTCTAGGGCTTAACTTGAAATGTGACCAGATGGGCATGGATACTCCCAAGGCCCCTTCCAGCTCTAATACTGTATATTTAAAAATTATTAAACAGGCATTTACTGAGCACTTTCTGTATACACATATTGTCTTGGAGAATATTCAGGGAAAAGCCAAAACTCTGCCCTGAACGAATTTAGAAATTCTTTCTCTCCCTTGGGTGGCAGGTGAAGCCCCTTCATGGAGACCCCAGTGAGGAACCTCAAAAGGTGACCACCCTGTTGTCCCCACCTACAGATCAGATTTGCAGGAACTGCTCCTTGGACACAGTACCTCTTTACCCACGTTTCTCTTTTAGTGCAGCAAGCCTCTTCAGCAAAGAGCCAAATATGCTTGGTCCCAAGCCATACAGTTTATGTCAAACCCTCCACTTTGCAACCAGATCAGGTATAGACAGTATATAAATGTGGCCGTGTTCTAATAAAACTTTATTTATACAGACAGCTTGATATTTATGTCCTGTAGTTGCTTAAAAGATAACATCCTGTCTGAAACTCTAAAAATGAGGTGGATGAGATGTCTCTGTGGATGAGACATCTAACTGGGGTCTGTAAATGTGTCCAGATGAGAAGACAACATGTTTTCTGTACAGTCAGCCTTGTCTGTCACCAGCAGAAACCTGACTGTAGATCTTTTGTTCCTGGGCTTGTTCTACAGGAAGAGCACTGGGAACCCTCCACTAGGTAGTTAAGGATTCCTGTGGTTCCCAGAGCCAGGTTGCTGATGCTTCCACCTTTGTCTTCAGGGACAGAAACTTGTACCCAGACAAAGGCTCTTTGGTTGAGGTTGACCCAATAAAGCAAGCTTGTTCCTGCTTTTGGAACTGTCCACAGGCCCTCACCTTGTTCATCTATCCCTGGCCTCTTCAGGATGTTCTAAAGGAGAGAACACTGCTGGCTGTGTATCCCAGGGTTTTGTTGGCAGAGGGCTCTGTGTGTTGCACAAGGCAATGAGATAAGACAGGAAGTGACCGCAGGAGATTCTCCATGTCATGATCAAATCAGATAATTGTGCCCCTCAGGTATTGGAAATTGGAAATGGCTCATCCTAGAAACCCAGCCACTTTAAATCGTTTGGGTGCATAAATAAATAATTTTTATAAGTCTTGGAAAATGGTGGTTAGGACTCCAGGGAGGAGGGGCATTTGTTCTATAAGCTGGTGTTTCAGCAAGCCACCTCTGTGGCTTTGTTTTGTTTGCAGGGAGAGGGGACATTCAGCCTCAGTTGGACAGTGCTCTCCAAGATGTCAATGACAAATATCTCTTGTTGGAAGAAACAGAAAAGCAGGCTGTCCGCAAGGCTTTGATTGAAGAGCGCGGCCGGTTCTGCACCTTCATCTCCATGCTGCGACCAGTAATAGTAAGTTGGTGGAAAGCTCCAGAAGGCTTGAGCTCCAGTGTGGAGGGGGCTTTCCTTCTCCATTTGTGCATTTGCTGTGAGTCTTTAGGAATCTGTTATTGTAAGGAATCATGATGGTAGAATCTATAGACGTGCTCTGTCCCCATTGACTCCAGCCCACAGGTCACTCCATAATGATGGCAGATTTCGTCTTTCTATTTCCCAAAAGAACAGGCTTGTAATGCCTTTAGCAGAGATTCCCCAGTCCCTTGGTGCCTGTCATGGAAGGTCAAAAGGATTATGCATCGACCCTGATAAAAGCAGTTGACAGGATGATGAAGTGAATCACTCATGATAATAATGTATTGTGAATTACTTTCTTTAAGGAAGAAGAGATCTCAATGCTAGGGGAAATTACACACCTTCAGACCATATCTGAAGATCTGAAGAGCCTGACCATGGACCCTCACAAACTGCCCTCCTCCAGTGAACAGGTAGGAGTTGGGGGCGAGACTTAGGGGAACAAACCAGAGAGAGAAAAGTTCACATCTTGGGTGTTCTCTGTGACATCATGACATTGTCAATCGTGTATGTATTTCATTGTGCCCTTTACATTGTAATTTATGGTAATCACCATAGCCAGCCACTATGCAGCACTCGTGTTGGCGTCAGGCCCTGTTCCAGGCTCTCTACATGGACTGGCTTGGTTCATCTTCACTATTATGCCCATTTTGTGGAGAGGACACTGAGGCAGAGAGAGATGAAATCTTTTAAACTAGGTTCCCCTAGTTTGTAAGTGGTGGAACTGTGGCTCGAAGAAAGTGATCCAGTACCAGAGCCTGTGCTTTCAACTACTGATGTCATCTGCCCTCTAGACATGAACTCTTAGGAATGTGACAGTGGTGTCATTTGGTTTTTGCTTCACCATCTTCCATTTTTCCAATGCTAATTCAGTAATGCATGGGGATCTCTCCCATCTTAGTAAAATATGACATTTTTATGCTTTATTCATTTGGTGGACGTGATGTTAGCACTATATCAAGTAGAAGAGATGTGTTTGGGGGAACAACTGATGAGTCACAGGCTGGCTTTAGCCATTGGTATACAACTCAGTCAGCTCAGAAGATAAATTTGGAAGCTGTGTTTTCTATTCTATGAAATTGCTTCCAGTGGACCAGAGGATGCATTCACTCAGTAAGTAGACATTTGTGGAGCTACCTCTTAGGTGAAGGAGAGGTGGACCTGACACTCAAGTGACTCTTTGTCAAGCAGGGGAGACAGATGCAGAAATAACTGTGAGAAGAATTGTCTCGCTCTTGATTCTGTCAGGTTTGCAGGTTTCTAACCCTGGCCAAATAGGGGACGAGTGACTACTGAATTCAAGTGCAGGTTTAACAAGTCCAGAAACCATTATTACCTTTATGGTGCTACGAGGTGAGAATCCTGCAAACTCTAGCCTTGGGCATAAATAGCTCTTGTAAGTTGTTAACTGGTTACTGTAATTCTCTCTCTCTGTTTTTTGACTGATAGTTCATAGTTGTCCTCTTCTCTCCCTACCTCCTATTAATAGCAGTTTTGCTTGTCTCTGAAAAAGGATTGTGACATTGATGGATTGGTAGTGTGGGTCTTCAAGTAAAAACAAAATGTAACTTTTTTTTCTTTAATTCCTACCCCCTGGAAGGCAGTGTTTTGATGTCATGGTGGTTGTTGAATGTGATGGGTGAGGTTTCCTTTCTCAGAATTTTGCTGACCCCGCTGCCTCTGTCCCTTCAGGTAATTTTGGACTTGAAAGGTTCTGATTACAGTTGGTCATATCAGACACCACCCTCTTCTCCCAGCACCACCATGTCCAGAAAGTCAAGTGTCTGCAGGTAAGTGAAGCCGGGGTCCACTCTTGTTTTCTGGGACAAGTTGTTTTTTCTTTGTGCTAATGTGAGCAATGGAGCCAGTCATTATCTCTGAGAATGGCTCATTTTAAACGAGTGGTGAAGTGATCAACTGAAGGAATGGTCACAATTTTGGTCTCACTCTTCAGTCTCTGGATTAATTTTGGATCAGAAAGAAAACCCCATTGGCCCTTAGACTAGAACTGGAGCCCCCTCGATTGCGTGTTTTATGATACTGGGTTTGATTTCCTGTTTAGCAGAGGGAGAACCATAAAGACTATAGAAGGCAAACCAAGGTTGTTTGTTTTTACTGTGTGTGTTTAGGGGGGGGGTATGGCGCTGGGGGTCAAACCGAGGGCCTTGTGCATGCTAGACAAGTGCTCTACCACTGAGCTAACCCCAGCCCAAGCTTGGTTCGTACACAGGCTGATCTCACTGTTGCCAGAACAAGTGGAGGAAGTAACAATGGCTTGTGCCCTCCTTTCTCACAACATTGTTGTTTCAAGTTTTCATAAAGTAAATGGAGTTCTTTGTCAAACTCCACCCTCACCGCTCTGCTGACTAGAGCTGTTACCTATGGAAACAGAATCATTTGGAACAGTTCTGCCACCTGTAGGGCTATTCTTATCAAGCAGTTTTGTTAGGCAGCCATTCTTGGCTTACTGACTGGGAAAGTCATTCTCTGTTTGACAGATGGAAACATCGTCACACATCACTTACCTTTATTGGTTTACTACACCTGCTATTAATCGTTTTATTTGGCTTTTCAAAGCCAAATGAATGTCTACTTCCTGTGAATTAGCCTTGAGAGGAAGGAGCAGGATGGATGTGCTCACTCTGTGTATGGAAATGTGTTGGACATCCCGGTGTGTGTTTTGTTTCACCCTGGAGCTTGTACAGTGTACACTTGGCAGGCTACATCCTGACACCTGTTCTGACAGTGTGGGTTGGATTCTTCTCATCTTTCATGGGCTCTGTGTATAACAGACATAGAGATAGACAGACAGATAGATAGATAGAAAGATAGATAGAAAAATAGATAGATAGATAGATAGATAGATAGATTTAGTAGCCAATTTCTCTCATTAAATTGTAAAACAAGTTGCATGGTATCTTTTCTTCCTTATAGTCTTAGTGGGAAAACCCAGTTGCCCTGGCTTTTATGAGCTGGCAGGAGTGCAGTTGCTCTGAGCTGTCTGCGCTCAAATACCCTCTTCAGGCTGATTGTGAAGAATGACAAAAATCATGGCATTCATCCCCCACAGCAACACGTGCCCCTTTCTCTATCTGAACATCCTACTAAAGCAGGTCAGCTACACAGTACCCCACTGCCTCATTCGCTGCGAAACAGAATCTCTTGCAGGGTTGGGAGCAGAAACCACAGACTTCCAAATCCCAGGCTGGTTTGTTGATTTCATTCCCTCCCGAGTTCCTGTGTTTGGACCATAGGACTCTGCACATACCTGGGTTACTACACAGAGCACAGCACCCTCCTGCAGCTGCAGATGGAATGCAGGCAGGACACCCAGAGGGTGTGTGTCATTGTGTCACTTCCTGTTTACTGTTCCATCTCAGAAGCAAACTGATTAGCATTGATTGCCTTTTCTCACTGAAAGCTGCCTGCCTGCCTCTCGCCAGGTGTGCTGTTATGCTAGGTCCACAGATATTTAATGGAGCAACAGCTTGGATCAGGGCGAAGGCATTAATTAAGCATTGGCTTTGCTAATAAAAGGGAAAGCACTTTCAGGCAAACCTGCTGAGTTGATCTGCTATTGTTCTTTACTGTGGTCTGTGCAGGCTCACCTAGAGTGATACCACTTTGGGTCCATCAACACTGGTTGGCTGTGTTGACCCACCTGAGGGCAATGGACCAGGTCAAATGCTGAAGCCTTAGGGAGTTTGCTCCAGGATCATGAATTCTGCAGGTGGATAAACAAATTAACCTGCCTCTTTCCATGCAAAGAACATCCGACTATCATGAATGACATGCCGAGTTGGGTGCCATTGGCTTTTTGAATCACTGGCTTCCCTCCTAAGAAGGTCACATTGTACATTCAGACAACTGGCTCCCCAGTGCTCACCCAAAAAAGCCTTTTGTTTACCAGCTTAATGATTTGATGTTTTGGAAACAGGTTCTATGGTTTGTGCCCTTTCTCTGAGTCAGAGCTGATTGTGTGATATGCTCTTCCCCACTCTGCCCCATGCTGTCTGTTCCTCCTTCCTCTCACTGCCTTCCCCTCCATGCCTGCCACCCTCTGCTTGCCCCCACAGCAGCCTAAACAGTGTCAACAGCAGTGACTCCCGGTCCAGCGGTTCCCACTCGCATTCTCCCAGCTCACATTACCGCTACCGCAGCTCCAACCTGGCCCAGCAGGCGCCCGTGCGGCTGTCCAGTGTGTCCTCCCATGACTCAGGATTCATATCCCAGGACGCCTTCCAATCCAAGTCGCCCTCCCCCATGCCACCTGAGACTGCCAACCAGGTAAGGGTGCCCTTGGCCCAAGGAGCAGCCAGCATACTCCGTGACCTGATGGCCATCAAAGGCTGGAACCAGAGGAAGACAGATCCCAGTCTGCTGACTTGGGACACCTCTGGTTTAATCCTCATCTTTTAAGATGGCGTTCCCGAAGGGAGGGGTATTAAAGGGAGAGTAAGACGCCCATCTCCGTGGTGGTAGTGGTTGAGTTACCACACTGATCTGGGGAGTCCTCACATGAAAGTAGACAGCCCGAAAGAGGCTGAGTCATTCCCTAGCATCCCTGTAAGTGCCCAGCCTAGTGTGATGCTATCATTAATGGGCACTGGCACCGTGGAGACACCTCCTACTCCCCAGGTTCTCCCCAAATGGCTGAGACCCTATAGTTGAATAGTACCTCAGGCGCCCTTCCTGGGCACTCTCAGGTCCCCTCTGTCCATTTGCGCTGTGCATGTGAATAACTTATCAGAGCTGTTGGTACTTGGAACCTGGGAGGAGGGGAAGTGCGGATCTCTGTGGCCACACTTGGGTTAGATGGTGCCCAGCCCAGCCCAACACTCAGCTGCCACAGGAGGTAGAAGCGGGGCAGGACCCCGGATGACCTTCACGCGCAGTGTCAGCCATGTGCCCCTGCAGCCGCCTCTCTCTCTTAGTGCCAGCACACCCTCCCTGGCTTAACACTTCTAAACAGCACAGGATGCCGAAACATGTGTGTGCCACCACTAGCATGCCGCATGGCGCCACCTGTTGGGGAACTTGGGCCAGAGCGCCTCATTGTCAGCCAACGCTGGTGAGCTCAGAGCCTCAGCTCTTCAGCACTGTACGGCCATCATGGGGGACTGTGGCCGTTCTCTGTGTTCCTTGTTTCGAGACTCAACTTCCCACTAAAGTGTTCAGAGCCAGGTGTATGGCTCTAGTTTTAGTGTGCTTGTCCCACTTGGGGTGCTTTGGCTTAAGGTGTCACCTGTCCCCTGCCATGTCCTTCTCTAAGCCGTGCCTGCTCCAACTGCAAGCGGAGTGTGAACAGTACTTGAAGCTGCTCAAAGGCTGTTCTAGTGTGCGGTGTAATTGTGCATTTGTTTTTAACGGGCTGGAAATTAACACGGTAGAGCGCGCTGACTCCCTTTTCTGAAAAAGAAAAGCACTTGAGCCTTCCTGCCCACGACTTGTGGGGATGGACTGAAGCAGGGTTTCCACCTCCAGTAATGTTGGGGGAGCCGAAGGTGGAAAGTTGGGGCTTTCTGAAATCTGAAAGCCCAAACCAAGATCTCTACCTGGCTAGTACCACTAGAGCAGTTCGGGTTTGGTTTTAGTTTTGTTGGTGCCGGGGATGGAATCCAGGGCCTCTCACATGCTAGGTAAGCACTCTATCACTGAGCTATACTCCTAGCCCAGTTCAGGGATGCTACAGAATTTAATAGAGAATTCTATTTTTTTTATAGAAGACATTATAAATATTGTATAAATCACAGCAGCCAGAAGGTGCCACCTCCTGAGTGCAGTAACATCATGTTTAGTTTAGATAGAGTCTGTTGATCACCATTCTGAAGATGAAAACATCCAAGCTTAGAGACTTGAAGGCCACAGTTCTTCACTGGGAAGTGGCAGAGATGAAACTTAAATCCAAACATTCGAACTTCAGCTCTGGGCTGCTCCTGACACCAGGCTGAGGGGCAGCAAGGATGTCTGTTACCTGTAGCCTCTTCTTGCATTGAGTGTCTGCCTGGTTCCTTGCCTGTACGACAGGAAGCTGAACATCATCCCTTTGCAGGAACCTTTCTTTCTGGTGTGAGGGTTTAGTCCAAAGCAGGATGAGATATTTCCCTACTCAGACCTCTCCAGACGCTTCAGCTTGGCCTACAGCAGCCACAGGGCTCACTCCTCCAAACCCCGAATCACTGCAAAAGAGACACCTCAAATATGTTTTCAGAGGCTTTGTTGGATGAAGGAGGAGTCCAAAAATTCAGTCACTTTAGGAAGACAGACAGCAGATGACCGAGCTGGGGGTGGCTTCATGCAAAATATAAAATGCACAGGAGAGGCAGGGAGGCCAGCCTCCTTGGGGACTTGGCTTGAGGCACAGAAACAGTTAGATGTCCTAGAGAACACAGCATTGCTAGGAAAGCCAGGGCCTTGAGTCTTTGCTCATGTGCCAGGCACACATATGAATCCATGTCCTGGGCTCCTTGGTCTAGTGGGTCTAGAGCTGGCTGGGCTTGAAAGCTCTGTGTGCATACCATTTTGGGGACAAATAATCTTAACCCTTTGCTTCTCTCATTCTTCCCTCTCCTGTGTATATGTCTGTCTCTTTCTCCGTGCGTGGCCTCCCTGCCCTGCCCTGGATCCTTTATTTTAATTTATTATGATTTTTGGTGGCGTGTGGTTCGTTTTGTTGGTCCCCTCGTGTGCTCCCTTCCCCGCTGCAGAACTCGTCCAGCTCAGCCTCCTCCGAAGCCTCGGAAACCTGCCAGTCAGTGAGCGAGTGCAGCTCCCCCACCTCAGTCAGCTCAGGCTCCACCATGGGCGCCTGGGTGTCCACAGAGAAGGTGACTGGCAGGGGTCGCAGCCATGTGGGCCACTCTTCCACTCCTCCCTTGCTGCTCACACAGTCATCAAAGCCAGGGGAGCCTGGAAACTCAGAATCAAAGGCACCAAGAGTGGGCCCTTGTGGGGGACAGAGGGTGGGAGCAGGCTGAGGGCTTTTTTTTTTTTAAATGAGTGTCTGACTGCTGACAGTGACCCTGTGGCTGTGGAGGGAGAGGAAGGAATATGGGGAATTTGGAGGTGTGAAGGCTTCTTTCTAGAACAGGTGTTGTGTGCTCATCCATTCTCCCTTCCCTTTCCAAGCACCCACAAGACTGTTGGCTGTGACATTTCACTGTGTCAGAGGCTGTGTACTTTTTTGCCTTTTAGTTTGCAAACCCCCCCACCCTTGATTTGGAATCTGCTCCTGAACAGTGTGATGATTTTGAAAGCCTAGAATGAACCGATTGATTTGAAGATGCTTCCTAATTTTTCATTTGCATAACAAGATGAGCAAATCCTTATCACCATGTAATTATGCTTCATTAAATAATGAAAAACCACTGAGAACACTGCAAATTAAGGACAATGATCAATTTCCAAACTATTCTAAAACATATGTCAAATATTTCCTTGATGGAATACTTATTTGGTATCAAATCAATGTGCATTCTTTCCACCAAGCTCATCTGCGAGCATCAGAACCCCAATGTCTGTTTTATTTGTAAAGATTCAGGTACCCTCTTGCCCCAAATGTCAATACCCTCTTGTATCTCCACACTCATCCTGTTATATTAATTTTTTTTCCTTTTCTTCCCCTTTTTTGTTTATTTCCAGTTGTCTAATGGGTTTTCTCACTATAGTTTATCAAGTGAGTCCCATGCGGGGCCCGTGGGTGCAGGCCCTTTCCCTCATTGCCTGCCTGCCTCCCGCCTGCTCCCTCGGGTCACCTCTGTCCACCTTCCAGACTACGCTCATTATTACACCATTGGGCCCGGCATGTTCCCGTCATCTCAGATCCCTAGCTGGAAGGTTTGTGTCTCTCCTCCCTCCCTCCCCTCCACTCGCCCCTCTCTCCCTCCATCGCCTCTGTGCTCACCCTTCTTTTCCACCATCTTCCCCTTGACTCCCCTTTACTCCTTTCACACTCTGCCTTCTTCTCTGTAACGCCTCTCCCTCAGTAAATTCCCACTGGGGTAACCAAAAAGCGGCTGGCAGCTCCGCATGGAACAGAGACTGGGGAGTCTTCCTCTAACAATCTTTAGTTAGCCCTGACAGACAGGAGGTCCACTGTGCATTGCAGGGAGTCTCCGTTCCCTGGTGAGGGCCCAGCTCTGCACGAGGGTCATGCCTGCTGGGGTCACTCCTCCTGGGCCACCTGGTGTGTCAGTTTTATCACGGAGCCTGTACTGTCCTTGGTCATGTACCCCAAACTTCTCCCCTAGTAAGTCTTCTGCTGGGCAGTGGTAACAACTACAGCCCAATAAATGTTTTGGATTGTCATGTTTTATCTTAAAGTTTGTGAAGACTTCTTTAGTTTTCTTTTATATTAAAACATGTTTGCTTTAATATAAAAACAGCTTTAAAATTATCTCCTAGCAAGTTCTGTTGGTAGTCCAGGGAGATTGTCTGCTTTATCTGAGAGTAGGACCCTCATTTGCAAAGGGAGTCCCTAGACTGCCAGCATTTGGAGCAGGTTTTGACTTCATGTGCAGCAGTAGGGATCGCTCAGATTCCTCAACATATTCCTGCTGACCCTGGGAGACTTCCCTTCCTATGGGAGGCCTCCAGCCTCGGGCCCTTGGAAGACCCATTTCCCAGAGGTACAGGATCCTAGGGAGAGTGGCTGGCATTGCTCTAGTGCCCTCTGGTGGCTACTTCACCAGTGCAGGTCATTCTGGTTGCTCAAGGAGATGTAGTTCCTTCAGACAGAAAAGGCCTGGCCCCTGGGAACTGCTCTACCCCAGCTGCTGCCTTGCCATATATGCCCCGTTAGGTGGCTGTTTACCAAGTGTCTCCTGCTGCCTGCCTGGTTGTTGAGAGTTTTCAATCTTTAGGCAGAGATGAGGAAAAGGGAGGTGCCCAGGGGCTCCCCAGAGGGCATTCCACTCCTGCCTCTCAGAGCTAGATGGGGGGCAGGCTTGTCCCAACCAGAGCTCCTTGAGGACCAGCTGCCTTCTGTGGGCAGCTGTTTGTGGGTGGCTGCAGCCCTCCACGTGGGGCCAGGACTCTGGCTCCTAATCACACTGTTCTACTTAGGACTGGGCTAAGCCAGGACCCTACGACCAGCCGCTGGTGAACACCCTCCAGCGCCGCAAAGAAAAGCGCGAGGCGGACCCCAATGGGGGAGGACCCAGTACGACAGGAGGCCCACCCACAGCTGCCGAGGAGGCGCCAAGACCCCGGAGCATGACCGTGTCGGCGGCCGCCAGGGTGACACTCCTGTTCTCTACAGCTGGTTGGATCCACATAGCCTGGTTGGGGGCCGTAGGCTGGCCGGCCGCTGGGGGGCCCAGGCAGCCTTGCTGCTGGAGTTGCTGGGTTCCATCCCACACTTGCCCTGCAGCATGTAGAAGTCTCCTGGGAAAAGCCTTGTGTGGGAATCAAACATGCAGAACTTTCTAGAGCCTGGGTAGCATCTAAGCAAGTCAGTAGCCATCCAGGCATAAGGAAACATGTGGTACTCACAGCAGCAGAACAGGAATGATGTTGGGCCACCCGGTGTAGTGTGTGGATGGCTATGGGGCCTCACACTGAGGCTTCACAGCCCTGATGGCTTGTCTTTCTCCTCTACCCTGCAGCCTGGTGAGGAAATGGAGGCTTGTGAGGAGCTGGCACTTGCCTTGTCACGGGGTCTTCAGCTGGACACACAGAGGAGCAGTCGGGACTCACTGCAGTGTTCCAGTGGTTACAGCACCCAGACGACCACACCGTGCTGCTCCGAGGACACCATCCCCTCGCAAGGTACTAGGAGCCCAGGCTTTGTGGGTAGCCCCAGGTTGAGGCGGCAGAAAGCCAGCGGCCCTTCTAACCATAGCGTAACCCCTAGCCAACAGATGGGCTTCAGAATTGTTTTGTCATCTGGGAATGCTTCCTGGACTGCAGCACCTTTTCTCATTTTTCATCACTGGGTACGTGGTGGTGCCCAACCCAACCTGAGACATATGCCATTAATGACAGCTTCATTTTTGCCTTGGCATTTTGCACTAAGCACTGTGTACTTACTTCCCATTTAACCTTCACAACCACATATAGGATAAATTCTTATTTCCATTTTACAGATGTGGAAAACTGAGGCCCAGAAACTTGCCCATATTCAGACAACTCATAAGCAGCAGAGATGGAGTTCACCTAAGGCATATTAGAGTCTAGCAGCCAAGCTCTTAATGTGTTCCAGCCAAATCCTGTATCTAACTTGTCTCCCGCATGCACATCCCGCCACACTCACAGGCTAGGCAGGGTGAAGTTCTAACAGCCAGAACACATCTGTGACAGCTGGCCCAAAGCTACCTACAAGCCATCATTAAAGTGTCTAAGACACCGGGTCTTAGCCCCCACCTATCGAGGTGGCTATTAGGGAGGTTTTAAGGTCTCTGCTCATCTTTTTGAGGTTCCTTCCTTACATCAAGTTGGGACTGGAAGATTTGACAAATTTATCTTCTTTCATCCTCCTCATTCCTCCTAGAGCCACTGGGAGGTAGTGAGCTACAGCTCGGCTGTTTTATATCCTTCCCTAAGGACTGCATGCATGGCTACAGTGTGGGTCCTGATCTAGGTGCCCAGGGTACATAAGTGAGCAGAGGCCCGGGCCAGGGACTTCTTACTGAGGCTGATGACACTTCAGAAACTGGTGGGGAGTGGGGGGGAGGTCTGGGATGAGATTGTGTGTATACCCTACCTTGAGAGTCCTCCCGACAGCAGAAGGTAGAAAAGCAAAGCTGCTGCCTTAGATGTATCTAATCAAATCCTATAATCAGTTTCAGATTATGATTATTTCTCCGTAAGCGGTGACCAGGAGGCAGATCAACAGGAGTTTGATAAATCCTCCACCATTCCGAGAAACAGTGACATCAGCCAGTCCTATCGGCGAATGTTCCAAGCCAAGCGTCCAGCCTCCACAGCTGGTCTTCCTACCACTCTTGGACCTGCTATGGTCACCCCAGGGGTTGCAACCATCCGACGGACCCCTTCCACCAAGCCTTCTGTCCGCCGGGGGACCATTGGGGCTGGTCCCATCCCTATCAAGACACCAGTGATCCCTGTCAAGACCCCAACTGTCCCAGACCTCCCTGGGGTGCTACCAACCCCCTCAGATGGGCCAGAGGAGCGGGGTGAGCACAGCCCTGAGTCTCCATCTGTGGGTGAGGGCCCCCAGGGTGTCACCAATATGCCCTCTTCCATGTGGAGTGGCCAAGCCTCTGTCAACCCTCCACTTCCAGGCCCAAAGCCCAGTATCCCTGAGGAGCACAGACAGGCAATTCCAGAAAGTGAGGCTGAAGAGCAGGAAAGGGATTCCCCAAGTGCCACTGTCTCCCCAGGCCAGATTCCAGAGAGTGACCCTGCAGACCTGAGTCCGAGAGATGCCCCTCAAGGAGAAGACATGCTGAACGCCATCCGAAGGGGTGTGAAACTGAAAAAGACCACGACAAATGATCGTTCAGCCCCTCGGTTCTCTTAGGCTCTTGTAGGCTCCCGGAAAATGCTGCCAGTGGGGAATGAACTCTTTAATTAATAAAACCTAATTTGTCTTGATCCATTCCAATCTATAATCAAACAAAAAATTTTGTAGGCAACTCAGAATTCAGCTCTTTTCAAAGTACTCACCATCTTTAGATAAGAATTAAAAGCAACATATAAAACTGACATAATCTTGATCTTTTAATTTGTAAATATTGACAATTTTGTTTCTGCACATTTTAATCTTAGTTTTCCCTTTTGATTTTTCTGAAGGTGCCAAATTCCATTTAACTTTTTTACAAGTCTTTGTAAAATTTTAAATGCGTAAGGGTGGGATAGGGTGGGATGGGCCACAAAGTAGTTAATTTCAGAAAAGGATTACTATGCTTTCTTTTTTTCTCCCCGCAAGCTTTTGTAGATGCAGTGTAGTCTAGTTTAGAAGCAAATTCAAGTTATTTTAATGTACAAACAAAATGGTAAGAGGTAAAATCCTCACTTAAATATACTAGTTCTGGATGAGAAATGCAGGAGTAACAATTGAACAATATTCAGAGAGAAGTAAATCTGGAAATGGTAGACGGTGTTGGGATTGGGGGGAGGGCTGTGGGAGGGGCACAACTGTCAACATAGCCAATCCTGTTACATTTAAGAGTAGCCTTGTAGGTTCAATTTCTAGTAGCTTCATGGTAAATGCATCTGAATAAGCCATACTGGATTGCAGTGTTTGTTTCTGTAGGTGTTTAAGGACTCCTTTCTCCCACGATTTCTCTTGACTGCACACAGCATCCACCTCCAATCCACGCATGCTGCTGCCACTGGGTGGACGTAGACCCACCCACCCACTTTAGTTTCTCGTCTATTATACTCACCTCCACCAATCCAGACACATCCAAAAGGGGAAGGCAATTTAGAAAATGTGAAAACATTTAAAAATGATAGCAGGGAATTCTTAAATACAGCAAATGCCTTTTACTTAACTGTGCCCAGCAGGCTGGGTGCATAGAAAAGCCCAGATATTTTGAAGAACTTGGAGCATATTCAACAAGGGTAACCAGCTTGGAATCTAGCAATTTGCCAATGTGTTTACCAATTTTGGGAGCTTGTTCTTCTCACCTTCCTTAAGTAAATGGCAGTTAATTGGCTTCATACTAAACACTAAAGAGGAGGATTAATTTATTTGTCACTGGGAATCTGCCCACTATACTACCTGTTTTCTATTT
This sequence comes from Castor canadensis, assembly GCF_047511655.1. NCBI lineage: Eukaryota > Metazoa > Chordata > Mammalia > Rodentia > Castoridae > Castor > Castor canadensis. Next base: position 182,756,893 of record NC_133388.1, on the reverse strand, counting down.
TGTGCGTGTTCTAGGCTACGCTTTTTTGGAATGTTTTTGTCTTCTAAGTTGAAGTTATTATAATACCCATCCCCTAAAGTCAACAGAGATTTGTACATTTGTAACTGTGCCTCTCTGGGGAGAGAAGCTTGATGGGTCCCACAACGCCCTGCAGATTTCTGTTGGCACTAACCCTCCGTGACATACTCTTGTTTTAATACATAGCCACATTGGATGTGAGAATAACGTTCCTGTACAGTCGCTGTTCTATATATTAACATTTAACACTGCTGTGATTGCTCAAGGACATTTTAGGTTACGGCTTTAAAGCAAAGGCATGATTATTAGAAACAGCTTTTTTTCCTTTGAAAAACAAGCTCCTTTTACAGACTATAAGCAACAGTAGTGCCTGTGGTTTAGCCCACCAATCTTGATGACTAAAAGTAGCTGATGCATTGTGCATATGATGCTTGAGATGGTTTTTGCAAATGCAGAAATCACTGCAAGGTAATTACATTAGAAAAAAGTGGTATTTTAAACCTTCAAAATAAATGGATGTAACTGTACCTTGGTACAGCTTTTCACTTGTTTAGTTTTTAAACGTTAGTATAATCTGAATAAATTTAATATAAAATGTTGCCAAATTCAATGTAGAAAGAATGTGACAAAACACCTTGGGTAGCCTGTTTGTGTTTTTGCATATTGTAAAAGCAGTGTCACAGCTGAAAATAAAGAAATCCTTTCTAAAGGTAAATTATTGTGGTTTAGTTGCTAGTTTGTACAGAGTTGACTTCTCCCATGCAGCTTTTGTTCTAAACTTGTACAAATAACACTTGTGTAATGTGTCTCCCTTCTACATTGTAACAGTTGCTTCTGCCTACATTATAAATAAAGAACCACTAGGAAAAAAAAAATGCCCTGTATTTCAAGTCTTATTAAAATCAGTTTGAGGTCTTAGTCAAATGTTATAAAATAGACTGAGAGTCAAATTGAACTTACTTAGGTAGAAAACTGACAAAATATTGTTTCTGTCATGGTTATGAAGCCTAAGATCAAGAACTGCCTAAACTAATCCAATGAGTTATCAAGAACTAAAAGCAGCCAGTTTTGGTTGGCAGTTTTAAAAATTGGATTACCTTTAGAAAACAAAACAAAACTTCTTGAACAGTTTAAAGAGTTCTGTTATACCCTTACCTTTGACTTTGCAAATAATCCAAATTATGGAGGAGGAAGCACAGCTGGAAAACTGCATTCAGAGTCAATGTCAAAGCTTCATCCCCTTAGCCCCAACCATCAACCCCTACACCACCACTTCCACAACATAAACTCCATCCCTCTTTGTGGAACTCTGCTTACCAGGAGTGCAGTTCTTTTCATAAAAACTAAAATTCCACTAGTAGAATCCTTAGAAAACCATGAAGATACTTTAAGTCCTAGTATTTCTCTTTTCAGCTTTTTGTATTCCTTCCAGTCACTGCAGCTAATTAAGCCATCAACCTAGTTTGTTCAACTCAGTCTTCACAGTAAATCTTGTATCTGCTTTTTACTAGTTTTCTCTTGGCAATCACGTGTTACCACTATTTTTACATGTGACCAATTTTCTTTACACAGCCTAAATGGTACGAAAATAATGACATGGGTACAATACTTTGCATCATGGTAATCCTTACACAGAAGAACACTTCAGTCATGGCAGACCATGTTTACTTATTTTTATTAGGGCAAGTGTGTGTGTATGCTTGGTAACATTGCAGTATCACCTGCAAGCCTGAAGAGTGAGGTGTCTAAAGTTTCTCTCTACACTGGCCGTTCCCGAGGTCTGGTCACAATATGCCACCACAGTGGGGGCAAATCACCTTCCTTTCTGGCCGGAGGCAAAGCTTCAGTTTTAGGACCATCAGGTGGGGTTTCCTCCTGCAGCTGCTTAACCTAGAAGGGGGCAGTACAGGAACAATTACCAAAGGAATCTCACTGCAAAACCCATCTGTTGTGGTGAGAGCCTTCTTTTTGTGATGTGTCCCATCACACACTATAACCTCACCATGCAGAGGTGTTTTTACAGACCTGCACTTTTCTCAGACAGAAAAGCTCTCTTAAAGAGTTTTCCCATTCTTAAAGGAACAAAGCTGAGACCTCACCTACCCTCTTATTCTTTAAGCAAAATTATGACAACTATCCTTCTAATACCTCTTGTGTGGCCCCTTACTATTCCCGACCCCTAAGAAAAGCATTTATTCTTGTATCTTGGCTAAATGCCCTCTAAAAGCACCTTTAAGAAACCGCAGTTCATATGCATTAGGGATGTTAACTGTAAAGCTCCTCAGCAGGCAGGACAAAAAGTATCATGAGATCACATGTAAAAATGGCTCCGTTCTGCCTGATACTGCCCAGCTACCCCTAGTTCTAGTAACCTGAGATGCCTGCGAATAGAGGTGACATAAAAGCCAAAGTTCCTCCACAAAGGTGTGCTGGTTAACAATGGTGAAAGGTGGAACAAGTAAAGCAGGAATCTTTGAAGAAGAGATTATCAGGGATCAACTGCATAATGAGTCTGCTGCTCACTATGAAGAAAAAAAAAACAAAAACAAACCCCCCCCACATTTCTAGTTTCTAAATGTTGCAACACTTCTTATAAAACATGGTGCCATTTGGCCACAGTTACCTTCCTTCCATTTCTCCTTGGTGAAGGAGTTAGAATGATTAACATCCTGGACCTTATTCCCCAAACCAGCACATGATTCCCCAAACCAAATCATGATTTCAGATACCCCATTATCCAACTACTGCCTGCCTTCTAGCTCATTTGCTTAAATAAGCCCTCAAAACTCCAAGAGAGCACTGATTGACAGATTCTCTCTTCCTACTTGACCTCTCTCTCTGCATCAACCCATCTTTACTTCATTCCTTTCCTAATTTTTTTTTTTTTTTGAGACAGGACAGGGTATTGCAATACAAACCAGGTTGGCCTCAAAGTTGCCATCCTCCTATCTCAGCCTCTCGAGCACTGGTTTTACAAGTGTTTAACACCATACTGGGCTTTACTTTATTTATTCAGTTTAGATTCTGGCATGACAACACTTTCTTTGGAGTGTTTAATTCCCCAGTAACTCTCTGGAAAAAGGTCAAACTGAACCATCCACCTTTAACCCTGCATCCAGACAACTCAGTATTGCTAAAGAGAAAAAAATACTGGAAGAAATTAATGTCAATCACATATGAATTACTACCAACCTCAAACAGGCCTGCACCACCACCTGGCAATCCTATTTTTCTCCAGCAAGCTAAATCCTCTCCAAGACAAACACACTTTCCATGTTTTCCACATATACTGTGCCCACTTATTCCAGCTTTTCCTCTTGTTCACTAGAAAAACAAGCCATCACACAGAAGTCTCACCTTCAAAACTTCTAGCCCAAATGTATTTACATGCATCTTAAGCCCAACTATAATGGAAGAAGAGTACCTTCTTTTCTTCTTTCCCTATATGCTCCTGAAGACCTCATTCATTTCTGTGGTTTTAAAAATGATTAAAAAGTCATAATTTCTATTTCTAGACCACATTCCTACATCCAAAGTTGCCTACTGACACACACACTTGATGAACAGGATTCTCAAACTGCACACTTCTGAAACTGAAAACCTGATTGTCCCTCTGACACTTGTTCCCCTACCCAGTCTTTCCTATCTCAACCGTCACCATCAAAACTCTAGACATTAAAGCCGAAAACCTAGAAACCATTGTTGATTCCTTGCTATCCCTCACCCATCCCCCACATCCAATCAACCTTTACATTCCTCTGGAGAATATCCTGAATGTCTATTTCCTTCCACATCTACTGTATCCTCCCTACTGCTGATCACAGCTCTTCACTAAACTACTGTGATAACTCCAAACTGGACTCTTCACTTCTCCTCCTGTCATCTCTAACTTATTATTCACACTATCACAAGCCTGAGCTTTTAAAAATATAACTCCAACCATCATAGGATGACTGAAAAATGCTTAAGGGTAGAGGAAGGCTAAGAAATGGTAGCATATAGCAAGACGATCAGGCAAAGAACTAAGGAGGAGAGAAGCAAAGAGAACAGAAAATCAAAAAGACTAGAGAACACGTTTTCTGTTTTTTGTAAGATGGCCAGCGTTAAACTGAACACACTGAGTGGCAAGGCGCCAGAGTAATTGGCATGACCTCTGCAGATGGATAGAGTCAGCAAAACCTGAGTCTATCCATGTGATGACCCAGCTCAATGGTTAACTGCAAGTATGATGTACCTCTCGCTCCCAGCTTTCCATCTGCAGTTTCTTCCACTGCTCCCTCTTGGCAAAGTAATCAGGATACATTGCCTTTTCAGAAGGATGCCAGTGATCTAGGCACCATTCTGGAACCTGCCAGGAGAGGAAATCACAGTGTCATTCCACATTATACATTTACATACCACTGCTGGAGAGACAGGAGACAAAAATCAAGGTGTATTCTTATAGCCATTGCAACTACCAGACTATTTCTGATTCTAAGCAATGAGCACTAGAGGATAAGGAGGGACCAAAGGCAAAGGAGAATACCTTAAAATGAAAGAGCCTACAGCTGGAAAATAGCAATGTCAGAACAAAGAGAAATGGCATCATTCCTCCCCACTTGTGTTTTCTAAATACCCAGAGTGATTTTATATTATTTGGAAGTTATCAATTAAGAGTATCTCAGGAATATTAAGTACCAGTCCAAACTGGCTAACTTTAAGGTCTCTATATGAATTACTTACTAAGTAATTTAGAACTTTCCTTTGCCAAAAAGTATATTGCAAGACTCTGGAACTGAGCTTAGAAAGAAAAGTCTTAATGGCATCAGCCAAGAGAGAAAACTGACACCTGAGAAAAAGCATCTGTCAAGTATCAGGAGTGAAATCTCCGAATCAGCCCTGAAAGGACAAGGGATGTGTAAGACTGAGGTCGGTACTATTAGACAAAGTCAGCCCCTCAGAAACAATGGCCACTGTAATCCTGACTTACCTTGTAGCATTCATACCTCTCATAGGAGGTACCCCCAGGAGAGTCAGGGAAGATATATGGCTGTGGGTGCTGACTGTGCCAGAATTCCTCTTCTGCCTCCCTCAGCAGCTGGGTGGCCTTCATCATATCCTTTTCATTCCGATGTTCTTCAAAACGGGCTCTCAACAAGCAAGCAAAGTACCGGTATTTGTCCCTTAAGCCAAAACGATTTGGGAGATTAGAAATGCGATCTATCACAGTGGGCAGTACAGTCTGGTCTGCACTCACACTAACACTGCCTGGAGAAGCAGAGTAACTTCCTGTACCCCCCCTCCACCCTGCCAATGGAACAGTCATTATGGTGCTTCCTCTGTGGCCCTCCAAACATTAGCAGCGAAAGATGCTGTATTAAATTCAGCCCAACCATTTCTCCTTCTCCTCCCAACAAAGGAATAGTGATTTAAACAACAACAAAAGAGCATTCACGAAAGAGAAAAGCAATAGCTTCGCATGTTTACTCAATATTCATTTGAGGAAAACTATTGCACTTCCTCCTACCTTGTAGTAGGGGTAAGCTAAATTCTGGAGACACAAAGATGAGTAAGAAGGGAGGTATGACTGATGGAAAGAGTTTTGCTCAAGTCAAATAGACTGGGTTTGAATTCTGACTCTGATGCTAAGCACAATCTTAGGCAAGTGACAATCTGGTCCTGCAGAAACTGGGCAGATGTGAGCTAAGAGGATTTGACAATAGTTCAGATTAGAGATGACAAGGGCCTAAAGCGGGCAGTTGCAGTGACAAACAGGATACAGGAGAAAAATATTTAGATCACCAAGTTATGAGACTGGGCCTGAATCTTAGCACTGTTACTACTAGCTGGTGATGTGGGGTACATTACTTAATGTCTCTAGGCCTTGGGTTTCTCCTTCATGTGTTAATAACTGTGTCTCTATTCTAAGATTGCCTTACTGATTTGATGTTCTGAAACACCTAAACACATTTCACAAAATACCTGGTGTGTTCCAAGTGTTAAATAATGAAACAGGCATTCTTACATGGGAGAATTTACAAAATCCAATTATACACAGTGCATGAGTATGTGTTTCAATGATAGAGAGGGAAGCCTTGAGAACAATTCTGAGGCTTACAGCTTAGTGTCTGAAGTGCTAACAATACCATTAGCTGAGGCAGGGAATTTGGGAAGAGAATTGGAATGGGGGAGTGAAAAGAAAGTAAGTTTGGTTTTAAAGAACTTAGATAAGTTATGTTTTAGAGAATGGCAGAACTAAAAATACAGATCTAAAGGCAAATAAGCATAGATGGTAACTTAAGTCCCAGCATTAAATTAGGGCACCCAAAGTACATACAGCACTACAGAGTGCCTAGAATGGAAACACAGAGAATAAACAGCAAAATACCATGAAGGCAAATGAAGGAAGAAATTCAGGTAAAGGCCAAAAGAAGATATTAATAAGATTTTAAAATCTTTGAGGCCTGGTGCCAGTGGCTCATGCCTACAATCATAGCTACTACTCAGGAGGAAGAGATCAGGAGGATTGCCAGTTTGAAGCCAGCCATGGGCAAACAGTTCTCAAGACCCTATTTTGAAAATACCCAATACAAAACAGGGCTGTTGGACTGGCTCAGGTGGTAGAGCGCCTGCCTAGCAAGTGTGAGGCCCTGAGTTCAAACCCCAGTACCACCAAAAAACCAAACCGAAACAAAAACAACTTTGAGCCAATATTGTCACAGTAGCTCACTTCATTATTTCCTCCATGATTCCGAGCTTTAATATTCCCATGTATAGTTCAGCATTACCTGAAATCTTGATGGCTTAACTTCCTTCATAAGATTGACAATTCTCTATGTTACCTATTATTTTACATGTTCATTTTCCCCACACATTCATGAGCTGCTGCAGCTCAAAAAAGAATTCACTTTTATTTATTTGGCATCCAACATGGAAACCAAATTGCAAGTTCTGTCAAATAAATGAATGAGAAAAACTCAGGAAAGAAACCAACAATCCTTCAGCATTGTACCTGGCTCCCTTCCTGACTAGCAAAAGTTAGTATAATTACAAATTTCCATTCTGGGCTGTAAGGATACCCTCTGCAACTCTTCCAGGTCTACTTAGTTTTCCATGGTTTCTCCCAGAAGTCCTTTGCTGGAACTAGGTTTTAAGATTCTGAGTAGAAGAGTCCTGGCATTCACACATCTTGGGTTGTCACCCCACCTTGCATTGTATTTAGGTCAAGAAACCCTATACATTTTAACATTACATTCCAACACCAGTACCAGATGGGTAGAGAAGGAAAGAAGAGAATTATGTGGGAGGTGAAAAATATATAAAGGTAATGAGAAGGCCTGGATGAAGCTAAAAATGGAAAAACTGATGGGAAGTGTGGGACACGATGATTCTTTGGAGTCAGACACCTGAGTTTTAGTCCTGGCCCTGAGCAAGTCACTCCCCGTGCTTATCTGCTCATCTCTAAAATAATTCCTAACTCCTGAGTTGCTCTGTTGACTATACAATGTGCACGTTATTACTGATAATATTAGGAAAGACAAGGTCACAAAGAAAGCGTATTTATTGAGTGCTGGGCCCTTGACAATCAGCTTTAGGCACTTTCCTAATGTACCTTCATCCACCCTCTGCGCTGCGTCCTGCCTCCGTTTTACAGAACTGATGCCTGTATCTCTGCAAGGTCTGGCAGCTATGGGCCGGGAAGTTTGCATTAGAATCCAGGTCCAAGGGCGCGCTCCGCGGAGCAAGAGATCGCCGTTCCATTACGTCCCTAATGTCCTTGAACTGCCTGGTCCCCCGGGGCCTGTCAGCTTCCGTCCCCAAGATCACCTCCCCGAGCCCTGGGTCCCCCTCTCCCACCTGTGGATACACCACGACTCCAGATGGCGGAGCGCCCGCTTATAAAGCCGCAACACCTTCTGTTGGTGTGTCAGATAGGCCGGCGGGGCGCACAACGCCATGACGGCTCGCTCCACTCCAGCTGCCCCGAGGACTGACGGGAAGTCGGAGTTTTGCGGCTGAGGGGCGGGTCTAATGGCCGGAAAGGCGGATAGAATAGCCGGAAGGGCGGGGCGGGCCGCCCGCGGCCACTTCCGCTTCCGCCGGGGAGGAGCCAAGTGGACTGTCATGAGTCGCTTCAAGTTTATCGGTAAGGACAGGCTCTTCTGGCCGTTTGTCCAGTCTGGCTCGTACCGGTTATCGCTCACCCTGGTCAGAGGACCCAGGTCTTGCGCCCTCAGGGTTTTTAAGGCGTGAAAGGTCCACTTAATGGAAGAGAGTGCAGGGAGGCTTCTGGGGGATCGTAGTGAATGTTCAAAGTGCTGGTTTCACCAGTGTGTGTTTATTGTGAAGATTCACGAGCCTGCTAGGATTTGTGCACGTTTCAGTGTGTGTTTGTTGTGTCATTAAAAAGAGAGGAAAGCGATTTGGGGGTGTAGCTCAATGGTAGAGCACTTGTCTAGCATGAGAGAGGCCCAGTGTTTGATCACTGTCCCCCTTGCGCCTTCTCCTTTCCTCTTCGTGGCCAAGAAGATAATGGCTTTATTCAGTCATTGAGTCATACATATCACAGTTACTGGGTGCCTTTGGGGGCACTGGCAATGGCCTAGGAACACAGGGCACCAAGACCTGGTCGCAGCTCAGCCATCATCACCATCTGATAGATAAACCAGAGGACACAAATAATGGGGTGAAAAACAAATTCTTTTACTTGGCAGGTCCAGTGATCCATTCAGCGCTGGTAGAAGAAAGAGAGAATGCAGTGGGAATCCAAATGGGTACACATCTTTATCCCCAGGCACTTAGGAAAACCTGAGGGACATTGCAAGGCCTAGGACTGGAAGGATAACTTGGAACCTGAGTATTGCTTAGTTTCACTCTGTATAAAGTGAGGTCACTGAAGGCTTTTCACAAGGAGTATTTATTCAGTATTTCACTGAATCTTCCACTCTGGGATACAGTACAGCAGTAAGTAAAACTGGGACATGATCTTCTGGAGTTTTCAGCCACTTAAGGTGGGAAATGACAGTGAGCACATCTCTGCCTTAGTAAAGTAATCCTGATGCTATTACAGAGATTTAGCAGGGGATAGGCAGACACAGGGAGCACTTCACATATTGAACCAGGAAGAAGAGAAATGGAAGAGATTTTGCAGCTAACTGTGCATGGCAGGTTATGGAAAGTGAACAGTCAAGAACACCTCCAGGTTTGGAGAAAAACCCAATATGAAATGGAAGCCTGACTGGTTTGCAGTAGGTGGGCGAGTCACCCAGGTGCATTTGGATTAGGTCCATTTGAAAGTCTTAAAGGACATCCAGGTGGACACAGCAAACAGGCACTTGGAACGTAGTCTAGCACTCTGGAGAGCGGTTAAGGCGATGAACATAGATTGGACAGTTACTTTAAGTACTATGTTTTTCCAAAGACGCTGTAGTAAGTACTGTGGAACTATAAAAAAATCTAGTAGCAGCACAGTTAGTTTTCATACTGGACCTATGTACAGTCAAAGCAAATGTGAGGGAGGATGTTAGTGGCATAAAAGTTTTAAAAATGCTATTGGGGGGAGGGGGTGCTCCGCAAATGTTGTAAGACATTTTCTACAATGTGGTGTCTCTCTCCACCCTAATCCGTGATATAATTGATGGGGAAGATGGAATAAGGAGCCATGGAACATTCCATAAAGGAAGTACTTTTTAAAAGGTGTGTGTGATGTAGAGCAATTCCCTATCTCAAGTCATGCCTCTTTAATTCACAGTAGTCTATCTAAAAATTCAACTAAATTTTTCTTTTGCTTCAGATCTTTCATTTACTCTCCTCAGGATACCTGAATTGTCTTAGCAACATACAAAGCCTTTCTGCAGTCTGGTCCTGCCCACTTTTCCAGCTTCATCCTTTGTGTGCCCTATAAGCATGTGTCTGTTTCCTACCTCTCAGAAGATTTTAAAATGGAAATTTGGGGCCAGAGTTCCTTTTGCTTCTGATGTCCTTCTGACTTCCCTGTTGCCTTTTTTTTTTTTAATTCTTAAGACTTCATAACTCTGCCCTTTACCACATTACTTATAATTAAATATTTATGTCTTGCCTTTCCCATGAGAGCAGACTCTTAAAGCAAGCACTGGCATTTTTCTTTGCTTGCCTTGACTTACTTAGTACAGTGATTATTCAATGGAAGTATGAATGAGTGGGTAAAAGAATATATGTGGCTTTAGTGCTAAGGTGATAAAAAATTGATAACGGAATCAAACCCAATAAGATAGAAAAGGTAACTTTCTTGGAATAAATAATTAGGATTTATTTTCCTTTAAGATCTCCTCAGTTATACTCTCCTAATTAACTATTTTAAAAGTTTAAAGTATATTCTTCCCTATTTTTCCCCTGTTGGGTGGTATTGGGATTTGAACTCAGCCTTATGCTTTCTGAGAAGGTGCTTTACCACTTGAACCACACTCCCTACCTTATACTTCCCTAACTTTTAAAATAAATTTATACAGATTAATAAAAAACATACACAAACATGAGGGTTTTCTTTTCTTTAAAAGAAAATGGGGTCATACTGTACAACTTGGTCTGATATTTAATCTTGTATTCTATGTCACTTTAAAAACACTTCCTCTGAACCATTACACAGGTTTCTTAGCCAACTAAATAATTTGTGAAGAATACTTTGAAAAATACTGTATTAGATCCATGGACAGTTGGTCCATGAACAAGCTTCACGTGGAAAAGTTCCTTAAGAGTTAAGGAACTTAACTTATGAAAGCAGCCATAGATTTTAGTCTAGAACAGTTGACTATCTTCAGGTTGTAATACTTTTACACTTCCTTCTTTAATTACTAAGAAGTGATTTCTCCTTCTAACTACACTCAGTGTTTCTAATGTGGGGGAGAAGGATGGGAAGCAGGACTGTTTATCTAAAAGTTTCTGTTGCCTCCTAGTGGTGCAGCTCTGGGGAACAAACCTTTAACAGCTGGCCTTTGGAGGACACTGAAGCTCCAAACAATAGCACGAGGCCTAATTTTCAATTTTCTGCCCTGAGTGTGATAGTCTACCCTCCTGTCAAGGGTGGTACCCACATATGTTCTCTTCCCTGCAGCAAATCTGTGATTCCAACTACAGATTACAGGCTTTCCTATGTTCTGCACGCCAGCTACAGAAGCCTTGATCTTAGGTCTCAGTAGGAGGAGGAAGCATCTCCAAAATAGTCAAGGGGGAAATTAGGCCCTGTTCCACTGTTAGTGTCATTAAACACATTTGGATGCAAGGGCATAGTTCTCTGACCTAACTAATAATCTGAAAGCTCTTCATCTACTCCCAGGAATTCAGAACCAGGCAAAGAAAGATGTGAAGAAACCCAAGATTAAGGTTACACGAGTCTGAGAGGGTTGCTCAGCGATAGAGTGCTTGCCTGGCATGTACGGGGGCCCTGCGTTCTATCCCCAGCACCATAAGGTGTTGGACAGAGGTTTTTGATATTTTCAAGTAATTACTGTCAGAAGACAAAATTATAACACATTTAATTATAGATTTAGTTGACTTTTATTCACATTCATGAGTTAGGGCTGCCACCATTCCACAAAACAGAGGGAGAGAACCTACTGGGCAGTGGCAGAACAGTGGGTTTTGTGAGGTGGGAACAAAGAAAACTGGATAGAAAAAAAAAAAACTGGGTAATTTCAGGTTACTTCTTCCTAAGGATTAAAGCAGAGATTATTTCCTTATTACCTGACTTGGGGGACTGGAATTTCCTGTTTTTAAAAAATCTAGTCTATTTTGGGATCTTTCTGCTTCCTTAAAGTTTCAGTTTGATTATGTGGCACTTTGCATGAGTGACTCCATTTTTGTTAGAGCTGATTTTGGAGGCCTAGTACAGTAGTTCTGTCTAGCTACTAGCTAGACATCATCTATCTAGTAGGTGTCCATCATTTTGTTATAAAATGACCTAATTTACTGAAAACGTCAACATTATGGAAAGGTAAAAGAAAAAAGCAACATATCACCAAAAATCCCACCTCCCAGAAATAAACTGATAAAAATAAAATTTCAGAATCTCTGTATATGGAGTAAGATAGATAGAAAATATTTTTTAAAACAGCATCTTGCCACACTTGCCATCTTAAGGGAAAAGTATTTAATTGTATTTGAACATATCAGAAGAGAAAAAACTGAAAGGATATTGAACTTGTGATAAGTACCTATATTTCTTCACCAGAGGAGTCTCCTTTAAGGCTAAGGAAAAAATGTAATTAATATCACTGAGACCTTTGGAGCCATTTTGATTTAACTTTTATTTAGCTAGTTATTTACATGTAATTATCAGTTAATTTCCTGAAATAAAGCATGAGGGAATCAGCACAGCACTCTTAGACTTTTTATATACATTCCTTCTGTTTTTCACAGGTTTTTTTTTTTTTTTTTTTGGCAGTACTGGGGATTGAATTTAGGGCATACACCTTGAGCCACTCCACCAGCTCTTTTTTGTGCTGTTTTTTTTGTTTTGAGATAGTACCCAATCCCTTAGCTTTTTAATCTAACACAGAGGCTTATAAACTTTTTCTTTAAAGGACTATGTAGAGTATATTTTAGACTTCATGGGCTACATTACCTCTATTACAGCTGTAGATGGTCCCTGACTTATAATGGTTCAACTGATTTTTTTTTTTTTTTGATTAGGGATTTTTTTCCTAGGGGACAAAAATGTAGCCACACAGCCATTGCTTTTCACTTTCAGTACAGTATTCAGCAAATTACATGTGATAGCAACACTTTATTATAAAATAGGCTTTTCGTTAGATGATTTTGCCCAACTGTAGGCTAATGTAACTGTTTTGAGTGTGTTTAAGATTGGTAGGCAAAGCTATGGTATTCAGTAGGTTAGGAATATTAGATGTACTTTTGACTTAAGGATGTTTTCAACTTAGATGGGATGTGAGTTGTGGACATCTATATTCAACTGTAAATTTGTGTAATATTGTGACATAATAAATATTCTTTCTTTGCCCCATCATATCTCTTAAAACCTTGGAATTGCCTGAGTAACTTTTTTATGCTAATGAAATGGGTGATGACTGGGGCTTCTGGATAACTCAGGAGAAGGCTGATTGCCAGGGAAATTGACCATGTGATTGGAGGGTTGAACTGGCCGAAACTTTCTGTCCTACCCATCACTACCCCTGGAGAGGGGACAGAAGCTGAAGGTAGAGTTGTTCACCTGTGGCCAGTGGCTTAGCAATCACATTACATAATGATGTCTTCATAAACTTCAAAAAGACAGGGTTCATAGAGCTTCTGGGTCACTTAACACAAGGAGGTGATGGTAGGGTAGTGTGCCCTGGAGAGCCAGGGCATGGAAGCTTTGCACTCCTTCCCCCATACTTGGTTTCTCTTCCATCTGGCTGTTCTAAGTCCTGTCTTCTTATAATGAACAGGTAAGAGTAAAGTACTTAGTTAGGGGAGGGGCAGCCTTGTGGGACTGAATCCCTAACCTGTGGGGTCTGATCCTTTCTCCAGGTTGGTAGTGTCAGAATTGAGTTAATTGTAGGACACCCAAATGGTGTTGGAGAACTGGCAGTTGGGGGGAAAATAATCCACACAGCTGGTATCAAAGTGACTATGGAAAGTGTTGTGGACCTGAGAGTGTAGTAGGAGACAGCAGTTTGTGTTTTTCTTTGTCATTCAAAAAGTAGCCATAGACGATATGTAAACAAATGAATGTGGCCATGCTCCAATAAAAACGTTAAGAACACTGGAACTTGAACTTTTGTAATTTTCACATGTCACAAAATATTCTTTGAATTTCGTTTTCAAATACTTAAGATGTAAAACTATTCTTAGGCTATGGCCAAACAAACATAGGTAATGGGAGCCAGATGAGATGGCACATACCTGAAATTCTGGCACTCACGAGGTGGAGGCAGTTGAATCATGAGTAAAAAGCTAGCCTGAGCTACATGGCAAGATCCTGTCTCAAGTAAAACAGGACTGGAGTGTGGCTCAAGCGGTATAAGCACCTGCTTTGCAAGCAGGAAGACAAACTCCTGGGCTGCAGGCAGGAGTTTGCTGGTTCTTTGCTCTGGCACATTTCTTTTTTTTCATGGTGCTGACTTGCTGAAGGGAGTGGGCTTGTTATCCCGTGGAATGTCCCATCTTTTGGATATATCTGTTTGCCAAACAGTAGTGTCATCTAGTTTGTTCGCTAGTCCCTGGGTGCCCCATTCGCTGTCCCTTTGTGTCCCTAAATCTTAGGTGACAGTTGGCAACATGATTCACTGAGCCCAATGAAGCTTCACTTTGGAGGTTTGGTTTTTCTTTTGGTTGCCACAGTGCAAACAGCTTCCACTTTATTTTGTTTAGAAAAATACTCAAGTAATTTTTAGCAAAGCCAGCTATTTAAAGAAATTAATGAAAAAGAAACCTTACTCGTGTATGTTGTATAACACGCCACTAAACGTATAAACCCCTCAATCTCCTCTCCTAATCAGAAAATGGTAGTTTTCCACTTTGCTTTGTTTTCCTCCCTGTCATTTCCTCTTACCTCATCTCCTACTTCTTAGTTTTTCAAGCTATTTACTATCTTTGGCTGTAAATTGTTTTTTGTACAAGTATTTGTTTACTTTTGAGTTTACTTACCAATAAACATACTTCTGATAGGAACTGTTTTAATT